>NC_141990.1:239891301-240213801 GCF_049901715.1 Pseudonaja textilis
GATATTTCAATTCTTCCTCTCTCTCCACGAATTGTTTTGTTTGGACTCCTACATAGTATTGGCAATCAAATACTTCTGCCACCATTCTTGCTGTCTTTGTGACGAGCAGGAATTGCCATGGCAGCATCAGCTGCTGTTGTCGGTAATTGGTTCCTTGGTTGCTATAAGCTACCAAAGCCTCGGCTAGTTTTCTTTCTGAGAAAGCATATATGCATGCCTCAGAAATAAGTGAACAGTGCTTGACACAGAGGGCTAAATTCCCTTGCTTAGTAAACCTCCTGATCAGGCAGAAAAAAAACCCTTAATCTGGCATAAACTAGTTTGATTGGAAATTCAAAATTGCTGTAACGAAAAAGTTGACAAGAGAAAGTGGATTTCTGTTCACACCAGAAATTCAGTAGACATTTGGAATATGTAAAACATTCAAAACTTGATAGACATAAAAAAACTTTATTAATTTAAGCAACATTACCTGCCCAAACTGTGCATCCATAATGCTAACTATAGTATGATCACTAACCATGCTTATTGATAAGAGCCAATTGGGGGTATTTTTTTTTTCCTAAACTGGTGCTTTCTACAACTTGCTGAATGAGAGTGGTCAACATCTGGCTTGTAGGCTCTCTGCATTTTTCAGCCAGGTTTTTTGGAAAACAGCTGCTGCTAAATTTTTAAGTCAAAGGAGAACACTTAATTTTATTTCCTCTAATATATGTGTAATGGAATTTAAAAGAAAATCACATTTGTCAATAAATTATACATGTTCTGGACAAATAATAGCCTTTTTCTTCTGACAGTATTTGTTGTAATATTGCTATAATGTTTTTCTGTATTTTCTTTTATGGAGACATTTTTAAAATGTAGTTACTTGAGTAATAACTGTTCGTTAGGCACAAACTGAAACTAGCCCCAGTGACATTTTGGAAAATTGATCCAAAATGCAACTATTAAATTATCAGTTAGTGTTAGCTGCCAGCCCTCATGCAGGAAAAAAATCACAATTATCAGCCTATGTTCAGATTTGTGTCAAGTTTCTGCTTTTTCTTCTTTAAAGCCTAACTCAGTGTTAGATGATTATTTGATGTGTTTATTATTATTAGACTGTGTTCACATGTTATACTTAACCAGGTCAGTTAAAAATTGAGTAGACCTGGTTCATTTTAACCTGCAGTTGTTTGTGGTTGTTGCTGTTTTATGCTTTCTTGTTATGTGTGCTGATGTTCTGATTAATTTTTAATATTGTTCCTTATTGTGAAAACATACTTGAATTAGAGAAAATATAAGCTAAATAAGCAATGGTGGAAAGTAAATAAATTCTAAATTAGATTTGTCCTGTGGCTGAATAGTTCATTGTTAATTTTTTATTACTGTAATGGCTCCTTTGTTAGAAGTACCTAGAGATATAATTTTTACTTGTAACTGATTTTCTTGCTCTGAGGTACATGTAATATTTTAAAAGGGTGAATCACAATTATTAACACTTTTTTTTCTCATGAGGCATTTAAAATAGCACATAGTTGCTTGCACCAAGAATGCATTTTTTCAAATTTTATGTGTATGGTTATAGCCATTCTAGTCAGTGCTTTTATCTCCCACAGAGAAAGAATGCACTCTGTATGCAAAGTGAGAAATCAGATCTCAGCATGGAGTGAAAATAAACTGTATACAATATTTTGGAAGCAAAGATTGTAGCATGCTGTATTTTTAAAAGAGAGAGACAATTTCAGTTCTAAAACAGAAGGCTGAGGACATGGTCAGATGGCAAACAATGCAACAGCATTTCTGAAACCAATAAGTTATTAACTGATTGAGTTGAACAGAATATCAGCTAGAACCTCTGCATATTGACAACACTTTGAATTGTCTGGAAAAAGGTTTTGCATAAATACCTCTGTTAACTGATGGTTTAACAGTAGCTATACTATAAGAATACTGTACTAAGAATACAGTAGCACTGAAAATATTTTCCAGTAAATGTAGATCAGTTAGAAAACAAAAGATATTGAGACCCTAGAAAGAGTACAAGAAGGGCAACAAAGATAATAAGGAGCCTGGAGGCTAAACCGTAGGATAAACAGTTGAGAGAACTGGGTGTGGTTAGCCTAATGAAGGAGAAGACTAGGGAGTGACATGATAATAGTCTTACAGCATTTAAGGGGCTATCATATAGAAGAGGGAGTCAACTTAGTCTCCAAAACACCTGAGGGAAGGATAATTAGAGGTCTAACCTAGAACCAAGGGGAAAATTCCTGACAGTGAAAACAATCAATGGAATGGCTTGCCTCCAGAAGTTGGAGGAGGTTCATCACTGGAGGTTTTCAAGAAGAGACTGGACAACCACTTGTCTGGAATGGAATATGGTCTCCTGCTTGAGCAGGAGATTGGATGAGAAGACTTCCAAGGTCCCTTCCAATCTTGTTATTCTATGTTTTATGAACTCAAACGTATGTTCATCCTGAAGATTTGCAGAAAGTTAGTAACAAGAGAGAAATAACTGCCTATGCCATCACTTTAGCAGCCGCAATTTTACAGAGGGCTTTAGAATATGAATAAAGAAGGTAATAAATGTTTATCATTTCCTTCAAAGTATCTTTTTGCTGTTCCCTAATTTGTGTGCTTGAAAAGCCTAATGCAGTTGTTTTATTTTTATTTTTTTCATATGTAAGATTGTTGTCGAGCACAAAAAATCAGGACCGCTGTGCTGTCCTGCTCACTCACACATTCAGTGGTTTAGCGGGTTTAATATTCCCCAGCAATTCCCTTCACCAAAAACCCAGAGTTGTTCCAATTAAGTCAGCCAAAGGCAGACCAATGCTAGTCCACAGAGCAATGGCCAGTGAGTCCAGAAGACACTTGAAAGTTTCCCAAACAAGATAATCCCACAAGGCAAAATTAAATCCACACTATAAGAGGTTTCACAAGGCACAAACCAAGTCAAGGCAGGGGTCACAACAATGAGGAAACACACATCTAGGAAATAAATACATTGTTCCTAGCATCATCTCCATCTGTCTTCAGTGCTAAATAGCCAGTTTTCGGTGCAGCCCATCACGAGGGGTGAATTTGCCTCCTTTCAGATAATCAGGTTGACCTTAGCTATTCCTGCCTTTTCCCTGCCCAATGTTCCTCTTCCTCATCATGCTTTCCTCACCTGAAGCCTTAGGGCTGTCCTGCTGCAACTGTGCTTCAGCCAAATCCTTCTCAGACGGTTGCTTGGAGCCGTTGCCCAACTCTCCTCCTGACACGTCTGGAGCTGGTTTATCCTCCTTTGAACTAACACCTGGAGACATATCTGGGGAAGTGTCTGGGGAGAGGGGAATCATCACAACCACATTTTAAGTAACAATTAAGCTGATTTATTGTTCTTGCTTGTGCACAAAAATCTAGTCAATTAATGGTCAGTACTAAATTGGCATGAGATAAGAGTTAACTGAATTCAAGAGAGGCTGGACTTGGATTGCTCATGGGAATGTACTAATTCCAGGGTGATTCCTCTCTTGACTCCTTCTCTTTCCTCTCTTCTCCTTCTCCTTCTCCTACAATTGTTTGCTAATTACAACATGGAACATTAGGCATATAGAAATTCTCTGTGTAGGGGGCAGGGATGTCTCCTAGAAATGTAAGCTGATATGCTCTCTATATGCTGGGCATTAAGAAAATTATCCACCAATCTTTAATAAGATGAACACACATTATAGCTGCAGATGGTAGTACATAAAATAGCATACACACAATTCATATTATTCAAACCTTACTGAGAAGTGGAAGAAAGTGGGACAAAATATATGAACCTGTTCCTCATTGTTTTAATTACTCATTATAGCTCTGCTAATTTTACAGAACATTCTGTAAAAATTCAGCATGTCATGAAGTGGGAGAAGCCACGCTATGACATCTAATACAGCATTGAAGCCGACCTGAAATGATAGTAGTATTGTACATAATCTATAGAACAATACTGTTCAAAATATTTTAGTTATCCTATACATTGAAATGATATTTGCAATTACATATTTCTGTTGTGATTATCCTACTTACATTTTATATAATTTTCCATGTTGTAGGATGGCCAGATAATTGGGCTTCTTGTAGCAATAAAACATCAAATAGGATGAAATAAACAATGGTGTAATATATTTAAGGAACAAGAACAATAGTATGTTACACAGAAAAATTAAAATTTGATGGATTAAAAGTGCACAGAGGCATTAAAATAAAAGGAAGAATTGCTAGGAAGAATGAATGACTTGAAGGGAAGACAGAGCTGGGTGGAACAGAGGCACTATCATTTCCCAGTGTCTATTTATTAACTGTATTTCTGAAATGAGTCTTTGTATCGATTCAGTTTAACTACCATGCTCTTGTCCATTTATGCAGTCATTAATGCGCTTGACTCCAATGGATTAATGAATATGTGCAGGTAGATTTCTGGGCAAAAATATGGAAGTGGTTTGCTACTGCCTTATTCCAGATTCTCTCCACCCAGCCTAGCCATCAGTCCATGGCTTCCTGTTAGGAATATAAGTCACCTAACAGGTATTTGGGTTAGAAATATATAAGCCAGGATAAACATTTTAAAACTGTATCTTTAAGAAAATGTAAAACTGTAATTAGGTGTGGTTTCTCAAATGGCCATAAGATGGAGCCAGAAACCTGGGTTGTTTAGTCTGAGTCTCAGAAGAGAGTGTGAGTGTATCTCTGTTTTTTTCTGTTGGAAAGTATTGCCATTCCTCCATTTTTCCTAATTAACTGTTATTCCTGGATTTAATGTAAGTCTGATACTGAACTGTTTTTTGACACTGGACTTTGATATTTGGATTATCCCTGGATTGAAAAACTGACTGATTTACCTGTGAATGACTTTTGGACTGCTTATCTTGAATTTTGCTTAAACTTTCTGGAAGTAAAAACCTACATTTACTGTAGTGTATCTGTGTACTGTGTGTGTATTGTTCAAACACTTCTCTCAAATACGTCTCCCTGTATGCTCTCATTCTCCTAACGGGGAATTACCTCAGCTCTGGTTATGGGCCCAGGCCATACCAGGCTCAGATAACTGAGAGTTAGTGTGAATACACAGTACTGTATACAGACAGCTGTTTACTGTTTAATTGTAGTTTACTATCCTAGTAAAGATGGCACAAGTCACTTCAACAAGTCTATCACTGATAACCTGGTTGGATGGAACAAACTATGTTTCCTGGTCTATGAAGTGCAGTCTACTTCTGCGTGGAGAAGGTTTATGGAATGTAGTTCAAGATCCACCAGATATAAATGCTAGGGATCCAGCTAATGAGGATGATGCCAAGAAGCCTGCTGACTTTAAACAGAACAGCGAACGAGCTCTTTGTATAATTGGACTAACAATGATTGACCAACAGCTAGTCCATATTCGTGGAGAAGAGTCTGCTGCTAAGCGTTGGGAGAATTTGAAGAGGATTTATGTTCATGACAGTATAGGTGCACACATACATCTTACACGTAAACTGTTTAGAGCACGTCTTCTGAAAGGAGGAGATATGTTAGCTCATTTGAATTTCATGAAAAGAACTTTTCAAGAGCTACATGAAAAAGAACTGATATTTTCAGGGCTGCATCACGTTTACATCATTCTTTCCTCATTGGATGAAAGTTATGATGATTATGTATCTTTACTGGAAGTCCTGCCCAGGGATAAACTGACATTGACTGACATAACTGGAAGGTTGTTAGAAGAAGCAAGAAGACGGCTGGATAGGGACCAACTGAGGAAGGAGCAACCACAAGAAGAGGATTTGTCTTCAACTGCCTTTACTGTTAGGAAATGTTTTTCCTGTGGGACTAGGGGACATATAGCTAGATTCTGTAAAAAGGGAAAACATCAGAATACTGGCAAACACCAGAAGGCTAAGAAGAATAGTGTAACTATGTCTAGCAATTCAACTGTAAACCATGGTTTGTGGGTTGTTGATAGTGGAGCATCGCAATGCATTACTAAAGATAGAAAAAGGTTTGTAAAGATGTCCACGAGTAAACAACATGTATCATTGGCAAATGGATGGAAGATTAAGGCAGCAGGTGAAGGTACTGCATATTGTTCTTGTATAAATGAACATTTAACTATGTTATATGTACCTAAACTAAAATTTAATTTATTATCAATAAGGGCTTTAGTTAATATTGGTTATGCAGTAACCTTTAGGGGAGATAACTGTATAATAGAGAAAGAGGGTAAAAGTGTTACTGCTACTTTAGAGAATGATTTATATGTAATACACGATGACCAGTTGAAGATGGCTAACTCAGTTTATAACAATGTTAAGCCACATGATGAATGTGTACATTTACTGCATAAACGTTTAGGGCATATTAATTTCAAAATGCTCAAACAAACTGTTGAATTGTCAGAGGGAGTAAAATTGAAACCCTGTAGCAAGTATTTAAACTGTAATGCTTGTAGTCAAGAAAAGAGTAAGGTAACTCCAGCAAACAGACTTAATGGGTTTAAGACCAAAGAACCTTTAGAGGTTGTTTTTGCTGACATAATTGGTCCTAAGAAACCAAGTTTAGGAGGTGCCTGTTATATTTTGACCATTACTCACGATATGGTTTCTGCTATCTTATGAAAAACAAAACAGAAACATTCCACCATTTCTTTAACTGGCTAAGGCTTGCTGAGAGAAAAATGAAAAGTAAAGTAATTACTTTAGTTACTGATAATGGGACTGAGTTTGTTAACAAAAGATTCCAAACTATGTTGAAATTGGCTGGTGTTGAACATAAACGTTCTACACCTTACACACCACAACATAACTCGTTTATAGAATGAAGAGGACAAACATTACAAGCCATGGCTCGCACTATGTTATCTGACTCAGGTTTACCCGAAGCACTGTGGGGTGAAGCCATAATGTGTAGTAACCACGTTTTAAACAATGTAGTAAATACAACAATTGGAGAATTGCCATTCACTCGTTGGCATGGCAGAAAGCCAAATTTAATTTACCTACAAACATTTGGAGCTCCAGCATGGGTGCATATTCCCTCACAAGTAAGACTGAAAGGGCAACATAGAGCTAAGAAGTTATTTTTTGTGGGTTATGAGGCCAACCATGGATCATTTAGATTCTGGGATCAAGGCACAGATCATGTTTATTGCAGTGCTAGTGCAAAATTTCTCGAGCACGTTGGGTGGGATAAACTGGAACAGGAATCCAGCAATGATATTATTATTGACACCCAAATAGTCCCTAAAGATAAAATCAGTACACCACAAATAGCCATTAAAGAGGAAGAACAGGAGGAAGTAGTAGAACAGGCACAGGAAGAAATAGAAGAACAGGAGCAGGTGGCACAGGAAAGTCCACCAGTAAGCCCTGTATTACCAAGGTTCAACCCAAGTAACACAACCACCTGATAGATATCAGGCTAGTGTTGTATGCCAAGTGAATACAATTCCTGGTAACTATAGTGAACTGAAACTGTATCCTGCTAAGGATCAGGCTGCTTGGCAGAAAGCAATGGATAAGGAACTGAAATCTTTAAAAAGACTGGAAGTATACGAAAATGTTAAGTTACCACCAGGTAAACATGCCATAGGGTGTAAATGGATATATAAGCTTAAGACAGGTGTAGATGGGACTGTTACCAATAAAGCCAGGTTAGTAGCACAAGAGTTCAATCAGACAGCAAATGACTACAATGAGGTGTTTGCACCTAGTCTGAAGGCTACTACATTAAGGGCAGCATTAGTGTGGGCAGCTAAGGAGAAATACATTGTAAATCATTTGGATGTAGAGACAGCATATCTGCATGCACGGTTGCAACACACTATATATTTAAAGAAACCTTTAGGTATCAAAGATGATAATACAATTGATTGCTGGAAATTCTAACTATTAACCAGTCCCACCCCACTTCACTTTTAGATATCATTCCATTGTTAAAGCTTGAATGCCTCCTGCCAGAAGTGTGTGGCCTCCTGCCAGCTGTGCTATATATCAGTTTAAATTTCCATTAATTATCATTTAGGTAAGCATCTCTTACATCTAAGAAAAATGTAATTGTTATTAAGTAAAAACTGATAAAAAAGGAAATTTTCTAGCCTGACATAATAAGGTAGCATTCTTATTGTGCTAATTGTAAATAAAAAAGGTTTCATCATGTCAAAATTTCCTCATGCTAAGTACTAAGAATTGTGAAATTTACATTGACCATATGGAAAACATATCAATTAGATTTATTCCTAACATCCCTACGTTGTAGCTTGATCTCCCATGAACTCATTATCTTCCCAACTGCAATAGTATTTCAGGTTTTATGTGAAAGTTATTTTTTTAAATATTAGGGGAAATATTTTATTGTGCTAGGAATGATGTAGTGTAGCAACAGTGTAGTTTATACTGGAGTTTTAAGTCTGACTTCTCTGTTCTTTTTCTTAAACTGTATTATGGAGTGTGGATTTTTTTTTAAAAAAAAGTTTGTATATATAGTGACCTTAGTATCTGGTTTGTAAACAGCAAGCAGTTCTTATGTATTCTGCTCACCGAATCTGGTCCCAGAGCATCCATATCTACTCCCTTGGTGTTTCAGTACCTTTTCCTCATAGGAATAGAGTGAGATGATTTCTTGTTCTCTTACAAACTTTTTTCCTCTTGGGTGTCTTTAAAATATGACCCAGAAAAAACATTCAACCTCTTAGAATGGAGGTTTTAAAGTAATGTTTAATATAGTAAAACTAATTAATAAAGTTAATTAGCATCAACATATATTTCGATAGAATTAATGGAATAATTTCCAACTCAATAATCATAGTTACACTAATTAGAGAAATAAGTCAGTCTGTAGACCTGCAGACGGGTACAGGTTGGCAACAGAAAGAAACAGCAACACCCACAGCTAGACATTTTATTACCTAATTCTGAATTCCTCCCTAAAGACTGAATTTACTTTAACGAAAGCTGTCCTGTTGATGATGTCCTGCACCATCAACTTAAACAATTAGAGCTACTTTGTCAAACTGAATGGTACAGATTCATAATGATATAGGTACTTCCCCGAAGGAGGTTTATCCTGTCATGATCTTTCTGTAAATCCTCTACCAGTCTTTATTTTCATTCTATAACTTACTGCTACAGAAACAGGGCCCTTTCTTTCTTTTTTCCCATATGAAGAAAACTGAGAAATATATTTATATATTATGTATATTCTGTTTTTTCCTCAGATGTTCAAGACAACTTACATCAGCAGCCAGTATTTTCCACACAATGATCGTATGAGAATTGTTTGGGCTAAGTGCTCTTCTGAACTGCAGCCATTAACTGCTTGTCCGTCCTGTGTAAACTAGCAAGAAATGTTTTTATTTTTAACTAGCCAAGGAATCAGAAACTGGACACACTCAGGAAGTCAGGTCCAAGGTTGGAAAGTTGTCTGCTTGTGTAAGTTTGACTCTCAAGTACTGAATCAGCCCATGCCTACTTTCCTGAGTCATAGCTCTTTCCTTGGAGGAACCTTGCTGAACATTCCTGTTGTACTCACTCCATCAATCTTGTACAAGGATTCAGGATCTTTTCCTGCCCAGTCTCTGAAACCGTAGACTCAGCCTATCTATGGTTTGGCTGCTGATTATGTGATTGCTCCAGAAGTGCAGGTTCATCATGTAGAACAGAAGTTCCCAATCTTGGCAACTTTAAGATATGTGGGGAATTCTGGGAACTGAAGTCCACACATCTTAAAAGTTGCTAAGCTTGAGAAAGAACTTCTACATCTGCTGTAGAAGGTCTTTCTCTTTCTGACCTTTTGGCAGATATCTGAGGGGGCTGCTGACCCCTGAGTTGTGAAGTCTTGCTTCTCCAGTTCAGAGTCTGATTCATCAGATGGAGCCATAATAATTTCATCTGCTGAACCTATTTTTTTTAAATAGCCATTTTACATTTTCCCACTCAGTTAGTCTAGAGGAAGAAATTTGGCAATTAATTTCGCCGGTGTTATACAATTAAAAGAAATCAGGCCATATTTCATAATTCTTATGCTAAATCTGTTAAAGGAAACAAACAAAATGTCCAGCGTTTCACTGTTCCATGATTAAACCATGAAGACAAAAATAAAATGGTAGAATGATGTCAGACACAATAGCAGCTCAGTACAAAACAGCCATTAAAGGGAGACAGTGTGTGTGGGGAGGGGGGGGGCAAGAGAGCATGCCAGCAAAGCATAAAGCACAGCCAGCCAGTTACAAAACAGTATTTGTATAAGATAGTATGAAGTGCAATGAGTGCATGGATCAGCCTTACTTGTCCCACTGGAGGAAGAAATACACTACATTTGAGGTAGAACAAAAAAAAAAACTCAGGGGGAGGACACCTTCTCAGAGGTTTAAGGATGAGCTGATGGTAACACAATATATTCCTGCCATCTTCAAATAATGGGATCATTCTTGAACAAGGCAAACAGAAAGTGTGAAATTAACCCTAAGAGACAGTGATTTGCCCAAGGTTACCCAGTGACATTTAATTGCTGAGAATGGACTTGATTGTAGGCACCTCCTGTCCTATCCTAACACCTTAACTATTGTTTAATATTTCCTCCCTGAGGAAGAATCAAAGCCTCAGAAACCCAGTAAGCCAGACTTGCCAAGGTCCAGAACAAGAAGATCACTTTTTGGGGAGCTGAAGAAGAGGGTGGCTGCTTGGTATCTCTTCCTTTGTTATGAAAGAGGGCCAAGGACTCAGGTTTAGAGAGTTGGTACCTTAAAAAGTGCTATGTTGTCAGGAAGAATGGTTAAACTTGTATGCACCCTACCTGGAAGGAACGCTTTATTTTGAAGGACCTCTTCTAGAGAGTTAACTGATAGAGACTAATGCCTAGTATGGCTGGAACTGTTGGCAGATATCATGGGAGGAAAAACTTACCTTGAGGGAGAGGAGGAAGAGCCTGAATCAAGACAAAGGTCAGATTTAAAAAAATGGAACTCAGGGTTGAAATGTAACCAGTGAAAATGTCTCAATCACCTTCCTTAATTCCCACAAAGACCTAGCTTTCATGAATAAAGGGAAGGAAGGAGAAGTACAATCAGACTAGATTCATTTATTGATTAGGCGCCATGAAGTAGTTTTTGACTCTTAGCAACCACATCAATAGATTTTCTCCACGTGATCTATCCCTAACTTGGTCTTTCAGGTCTTCTGACAGGGCACTGATATGCCATTGTAACTGCTTGCTGCTGGTCATCCTGTTCTCTTGTCTTCCATTTTCCCCAGCCTTTCATCCTTTAGCAGAAATCTAGGTCTTCGGATAATGGGTCTGAAGTAGGATAATCTCAGCCCGATCGTTTGTGTCTTTAGTAAGAGGTTTGGATTGATTTCTCCAGTGATTCGTTTGTTTTCTTGGCTTGGATTGCCAAGATAGCCTCTTGGATTGGCTTTCACCAAATTACTTTCAGCCTAGAGTTGTCAACCTTTCTTGATCCATTTGTGATCTTGCCTGAAGGCACAGGTATTCACTAATTAAAATAAAAAGAAAACCTAGGACAAAATGTTGCAATATTACTAACAAATTTATTAATGAAAACTGTAATATTTTGTAATAAAATTTTGATAACTTGTCATTATTGTTTATTCTGTATAGCATCATGAAATCTATTTGAAAAAGGGAAAATATATTTTAAAATAATAATGAATAAAATAATTAAATGACCCCAGATACCTGAGATATTTATACCAGCTTCATGGAACATGCATGCCAATATTTCACCTTGATTCATGTAGTGCTTGAATAACAGTATGACTTTTTAAAAAAGACATTCACAGTAGGTGGTTCTGTCGATTCCAGTGAAAATGAATAGCTGAAGATTCAAGTTGCTGTTTGTAGAGATGGAACCTTAGGGGGAAGACTAGCCTAATTTGACATGTATGAATGTGTCCCATTATGCCTGACTTTTCATGGTAAACACCAGCATCTTATTCACAGACAACTCTGGGAATATATAGTGATGTATAGTCATTTGTAAAGCACAAACACGGAATTAAGCTTTGTATTTCAGTTAAAATCAGCAGGAAATTTTACTTGGCTCCATAAACAATACCATTTGGGGAAATACACCATGTTTAGAAATAGCTAATAGCGCTAGGAATACATGACTGTAACTTGTGGTATTATAAAACTCTAGATGTCTTCAGTCTATTAAAAATGCAGGTACATTGTTATTTCAGTAAATGTTTAAGTGATCAAATATCCTTCTTGCCATGTAAAATTCCTGCTTGCTGTTTAGGCATGATTTCTGAAGGAATAATGGAGGTAAGACATGATTAGACAGATAGTCTGTTTACATACTATGAAGGATGACATTTCTCCATCTCTGCATTATAGATTAAGATTATTTAGTAGGCCTTTTATTTTCTCTATTACCTCTTGGCAGTTTTCAATAGTAGACTTAGAAATATGACCCTGGATCTGATCATAACACGATTGTGCAGCAGTAGATATTATTCCAATCAATGTTCTTAATATCAATGGAAATAAGTTTAGAAACTGAAGATTGGATATTTTCTCCTCATTAAATGTAACAGAAATAAATCAGGGTTTTATATTCCTTGATGAAATAAAACAATATTGTGTAGAAATCAATTGCTTAGAGCTTCTGTCCTAAATATGAAAGTACGGTTCACTTAATTCAACAATGTTTACTGCTAAGTAGACATATAACATTGTACTATAAGTCCCATTGTTTCCCCAAAGTCCTATTGGTTTCTCCTGACTGTGAACATTAAAGACTTTAGATATTTATGTTGAACTATTGCCGTCATAAAAACTTTCAGCACAGTTGACGTTGGGAAGCAACTGTACAATGAATGCATTTTTAGCTATTTTAATGAACTTGTGTTTTGCAGTCACTGCCACCCTTAGTACAGTTTTCATAAACAGTTGGAATATGGAAATTATCATCTGGGATTCCTTGAGTTATTTTAAGTACTTGATTATTATCATTATTTTTGTAACACTGTTTACTGTGATTGCCTGAGACAAATTCAAATTTGTTGTACTATCTATTTTTTTTTTTTTACTGTGCATTGATGTTTGTAATTTTATATGTACTTGGAATTGGCACACATTGTTGACGATCGTCCACGCTGCTTTGGGAACAAAGTTGTAAAGTTTAGCCTAATTATTAAGATATGGAATATAGATTGATAGGATTCATGCTGAGGTCCTCACTTGGTCGAAGAGCTCCCTGAATTATTTTGGGTCAGTCAACCTCTCTTAGCCCACCCTACCTGACTTCATTATTATTGAAAAGATAAAGGGATATGCCCTTTTATCTAGTGGGAAGCAGATGCACATCTTTTCTGTTGCACCTTGTCTTGTATCCAGTAGGTCACACACTACTCAGAATCTTCTATTTTTATTCAAAGACATGTATTTTAAAAATGTCATGCTATTGTGGCATAATGTGTTTTTGTTGTAGATTGAGTGGGACTGTCAAAACAGAATATCTGCATCATATTGGGGGCATCTAATACAAACTTCTTTCTGTAGTTCTATTTAAAAAAACCAACCAACCCTGGTTAATCAACTGTTCTTTAGTCATTTCGTTGAATTTGCAAAGGCATAACATTTTAGTTTCTTAGAAAACGTATAAATCTGTATTTATAAAAATACCAGTTTTTCTCTGCAGTGTTTGGCAGAGGCATCAGCCTGATCAATTTCACTGTCAGATTTAATTCTAGCTGCAGTCCATCTTCCTCCTTCTGCTTGACTCTTCTTGGGAAAAATAGTCTCAGCAGCACCTGTGACTTTCTATATAAATGAAGCTCCTATGAAAAGAGTGGGGCAGTGGTCAGAATGCAATATGCAGGTTAATTCTGCTTGACAGTTGGCTGCCAGCAGTTTGGCAGTTCGAGTCTCATTGGCTCAAGTTTGACTCATTCTTTCACCCTTCTTACCCATTCTTACCCACCCTGGGTAAAGTGAGGACCCAGATTGTTGGGGGCGATATACTGACTCTGTAAAACCGCTTAGAGAGGGCTGTAGTGTAAAGCACTGTGAAGCAGTAACATAAGTGCTATTACTAGTGCTATTGTTATCACAGCTAATTGAACTGAACTGGTACAGAATGCCCCCGAGTTATGTCTTGTTACCCTTCCCAATTAGTCAATCTCCATATGTATTATAACATTAGTACAGAGCTGGCTTCCAAGGAAAGCATGTTGAAGAAAGTTGTGGCAGCTCAAAGTGGAAGGATAGCTTTGGAAATAATGTACAGTAGAAACTCTTCCTGATCAAAGAGCACACCAAACACTGTAATCGGTTAACCATATATGTACATCACTTAATCAAAACTTCATGGTAATTTCATCACATATGTTGACATATAACAAGGTGACATTCATCATCATCATCATCATCATCATCATCATCATCATCATCATTTTGCTTTTATTCTGAAAAAACCTCTTTCCTAACATATTTCATCGTCACCATATATAATTGAAGCATTAAAAATTTAAGGCATTGTTCATGGTTCAGACACATAGCATCTTGCTGCTGCTGCTGTTTTTTGGCTATGTTTTATTGCATAATTTCAGTTATTAGTGTTTTTGAGCACCTTTGGGGAACTTTTATTCCATGTCTGAATAAGCAGAGCAGTTATAAACTATTAAAAAAAATATTCTTAAAACAATAATTATGGAAAGATCTGGGGAAGGATTTTTTTTTTAAAAAAATGCACATACATCATTTAGAGTTTTAAGATGTCTTCTTTAAAAGAAGAAAATCAGAATTTCTGGGTCCCTGAATTAATTCCAAAGCTTCTTTTCTTTATGGAAGAAGACTGTATATACATATACATATTCATATACAATTCTGTAATTGCATTTTGGAAATGCAGACAGATTCTTATAAGCTAATTTCTGCCAGATTAGCATAAAATGACTAGTTGAAACAAGCATTTTCTCCTGTGCAGGAAGGAGCCTGTAGAATTTGACAATAAAACTCTGAATCAGTTTTTAAAAGCGCCTTAAGTATTGGGATTACAATAAATAAATACACACATTATATATAAAATCCGCTTACTCAGCAGCATAGCAGACTTCATTAGAATAAATGTATGTGGTTTATTGTTCATTGTAATATCTTATACTAATACCAAATGTAAAAAATGTGTCTCTTGAAACTGGGTTCTAAAAGTAGACTTAAAAGAAAGGTAAATAAAATCCAAAACTGTTATCATTTAAAAAATGCATTGTAGCATATATCTGGTTCTTAGACTATTTCTGTTCAGCTATGGTAGGTTAATAAATTTCAGATTAGCTAGCATACTTATTCAGCCTTTGTGTTTATTGTGGAAAAAACAAATGGTGGTCTCAAAATCCCTTGCCAGTTTTCTTTTAGAAAATATATATAATTTGAGGTATGCAGCAGTAGTGCAATAGTCATTTATGTTGTCATTCTCTGCTTTCTACGGACCATGAAAGGCTTTAGGCTCTAAAATAGAAGCACAATCATGGCAATTCAATATTATTTTTATTTATTTTTATTTATTTATTTGATTTGTCATTACAAAATAATAGAAATAAGAATAAACATAAGTATAAATAGGCAAAATTGTGTGCTTATGCACGCCCCTTAGATGACAAGTTTTCACCACTCCTCCCATCTAATGCCAAACATTTCTGTTTTGTATCCAAATGCTACAGAATTTCTGCAGTCTACAAGAAGGAACCCAGCGAATTTCAACAGAAGTTTTCTGTTTCTAATGTAATGTTATTTGAACTGGTGCTTATGGCCAAATAAATAGTTAATGACTTGCAGAGCTGGTGGAGATGCAACATATTTTTATGTTGATAATTGCATTTCCTGAGAAGCTTGACAACAATTAAATGGGTACAGAGATTAAGGCTCACCCTTATCTTTGAACTGTATGATGGCTACCTTTGAATTTTATGGTTTTTTGTGCTAAACTCCCAAGTCCAATGAAATTGTCAAATTTTAGGGCTGGATTTATGTGCAAAAAAAATGAATAGAAGAGAAACTCACAGAGAGATAAAAGGAAACAGCTTGGAGTGGGTGGGGGACTTTCCCCCTTTCTGGTTCTCTTCGAGTATTTCAGGTTGCCCCAGAAATAAAGTTTACTAAGAACATTTGGGGGGGAAAATGAAGTAATTGCACATCAATCTTTGTAGAATTGTATTTTTGTTATTGTAGAGTGCTGTAATGATAGCTTTGCAAGGGTAATGCGATAGTATGGTACCTGCATTGAAATGGTTAATTCAGTTGAATGGGACAAAAAAGAGAGAGATAAATCTGAATTATTCTTTCATTGCCTTTTACTTCTTGATCTTTGTTCATTAACCAGGAGATTGAGGATTTAGCTCCCTGATTGTTGTTGTTTTTAGTCCATTGCATTTTGGAGTATTTTAAAAGATATCTGCAAGTGATATTTCAGGGGCTGCCCAAATTATTAAATATTTTTCAACCTCTGCTATCCTGCACTGTCATGGGTTAAGACTAGTATGGATCTGGAACCTATACAGCAAGGGACTTGAAATTTGCCAAGTTTAAGACTTGTGGACTTCAACTCCTAGAATTCCTGAGCTAACATGACAGGTCAAGTTTGAAGCTGTCAAGTTTGAAGACCCCTGTTATACAGCATTATTTTCCAAAAGGCTAGAAAGGGCTAGTTTGGAAGAAGCATCTCCTTCCCCGCTGCTCCAAAGACAGCCTGAGATGATGTCATTTCATTGTTTTTCTTCTTAATGGATTGTCTTTGGTATAACAAAATTGAAGGAATTGGTGGGAAAAGCAGAAGAGTTCCAAAAAAGAGATGAGAACATCTGAGCCCTTCCCAAACTATTTTCTCTTAAGTAAAATTTGGTGATTATATTGTACGTTATCAGCTGGGATGGTTTAGTAATTCAAACCTTATTGGCAGACACCTTATTTTAAAAGTTCCAGTGGGGGGAGGGGGAGATATCAATCAGGCTGGACCTCTTGATCCACCCTCATCTTTCTAGCTAGAGAGTTTTTAACTGCTCTTCTGAGGACTTCTTCCATACTTTTTCCACAAGCTTCTCCCTTCAGTCCAGTTCTAGGGAAAATAGAAAGGAAGGTGCTTTTAATTTTCTTGCCCAAACCCCAGAAATGCAGAATTTAGTACACCTTGTGCCAGATATAAAATAAAAGTTATAGCTGTACAACAGTGAAGTCTTGCCCATGGGAAGATTTTGATGAGAAATTCCCATTTGAAATGTATAGAAATATATTGGAAAAGGAGAATGCAGGAACACAGCCATGGTCATAAATATGAGTCAGTTGCCAGGCATCTGAATTTTGACTCTGGGAACTGCGATGTTTGTAAGTGTGAAAAATGGTTATTGGTCACTTTTTTCAGTGGTGTTGTAACTTTGAACCATCACTAAATGAACTGTTGTATGTTGAAGACTACCTGTATAAATCATCCTCTAAAATTCCTCTGTGAGGGAGATGTGCAGTAAATAATAAACAAAGTGCTGTGGAAAAAGAATGAAAAATCTTCCTGACCACTTTCTCTAAAGCTTGCTACTTCTATTTACTGCAGTATATATACCAGTATCTATTTTTTACAGCAAAGGATTTCTGCCAGAAGTCTTGGTACAGTAGTAAACTGTCTTGACTTTGTTTGACGTTCTAATATTGATTCCCATGCTTCAAAATAATTTGCTGTCTAAAGTGTTGATTTCTGTATAGATTTAGAGCTGTTCTCCAAAACCAGGTTTGGCTTTGAATACTCAAGAGTTTACATACTGTAGTGTGAAATGCTCCATTTCAAACTCTTGGATGTGTCTGAAATCTACAGTGAAGTGGAAAAGGATTTGAAAAATATCAACGTGAAGTGGATACACTCCCTATATTGTACTTGTCACATAAGTGCCATTTATCTGTCTGTGCTTGTTGGACATTTCTGAAAAGACTTTTATGTACATTCACATACACATATATATCTTATTTACTTCTGGGAGTAAAGTTCTAATGAAGATAAATGTTAAAAATATGGAATAAAGCAAAAGTTAAAACTGTAAGCTGTATCCAATTTTGAGAGATGTTTTATTTTTAAATAAATTATGTTCCAGTACTTCAAAGAACCTTACATATGCACAGAGGACTTGCAAGCATATGCAAGTTTCTTTGAAATAGCATAGCATATTTTTTAATAAAAATCTGAATTTTCTTCTGTTAGAAGTGCTTTATACTACTAGGAATATACCCAAGTAATCTATGGTATAAATCAAACCTTATGTTTTTCAGAGGATAGATTCCAATCAGGAGAAGTATGAGTTAGTTTTCCAAGTGCACATGGTGCAGCATGGTGCACATATGCTATGATCAGCTTTAGGTTCAGACAGTCACAAAGCCACAAAACCTAGAACTGCTTAGAGATCTAGAACTGAAGATAACAAGAAAATTCTTGGTCAGACTCAACTGGCCAGATGTTGAAAAAATTATGTGCACAGTGATATCATGATGCATACCCCATCTTTTCATAAGTCCTTTCTAATGTCAGACACATGCGTAAATCACTGTTGTTAAATCATGTCCCATCATTTTCCTTCTCCTTATTCTTCCCATGGATGCCTGTGTAGGCAAAGTGCAGATGACTTTATAAGTAAACTTTTTACATGACTATCCCTTGGCTATATAGTAAGTTTTTTACATGACTATTCCATGGCTGTGGAATAGAGGGCAAAACAGAAAAGTCTTAATATTGAGGAGTCCTTTGTGCTCTCTGAGCTTGTTTTCTTATGATAACTGAAGATGTTACCTACTATGGGTAATGAAACATTTTCAAAAAACAACAACTGCAAGATAATGATGTTATCTACTTTGGATGAGGAAACATCTGTAATGTAACATCTGCAAGAAAACAACCAAGCTCATAGAGCAGGGGTGTCAAACTCAAGGCCCTTGGGCTGGATCCAGCCCATGGGATGCTTAGATCTGGCCCACAGGGCTGCCCTGGAAACAGTGGAGGACTGGCCTGCGGTGCTTCTGCCAGTGTAAATGGAGCTTGGGAGGGCCATGGGAGGTTCTCCCGAGATCCATTTTCACTGACAGAGAATTGCAGGAGGCCAACGCAGCCAAAAATGGAGTTTGGGAGCCTGTTTTTGCTGGCAGAGTGCTCAGCCCCCCACAGGCGCCTCCAATACGAGTGATGTTGAGCTGGCCATGCTCACCCTGGCCACATCCACCCTGGCCCCCCCAAACTCAAACACAACCCTGATGCGGCCCTCAATGAAATGGCATTTGACACCCCTGTCATAGAGCATCAAGGGCCCCTCATTACAAGTTGGAGCTACAAATATTATCTATCAGTCTTAATATTCATTGAGTTATCCAGCCAGACTGCAACTAATTTTATGATTGTTGTAAAAATCTACTTTTCGAACAATTGTGCAATCGCTTTTCTTCTCAGTTAAGAGTTTTGCTAGACATCATTACTGCTGTTTCTTGACTCAAATGTGCAGTTTCTAGATCCTAATAAAGCAATGATGTAGTATTATTCCAATTTAAAATGTGGCATCGATCTTGTTCTTCACCTGGGAATCCGAATCACCTGCAAGGTTATGTTTGTTTCTTTTTATAGTACTCAGTCCTGAAAAAAAGAACGGGAAATAACCACCCAATTTCTCCTCATTCAGATCAGGAAAATTAAAATATGCTTAGTAGTAGTTTCTGTACCATGTTCTGTTTCTCACAGGTGAGTCCTTGGAGGTCTAAATTCAGTCAGCGTTTCGCTGATATTGTGCACAAAAGATACAACCAACACACTGTACAATGGAAAGATGGTTTTATTTGTTGTTCTATGTTTATGTTTGTGGTTAAAAAATAAAAAAATAACAGTAACAATAAATTCAGCCAGTGTTTCTAAGTCGTGTTGGACTGGAGATTTCCCCATACCTAGCTATAATTATCAAATATCATTCAAATGCTGATAAAAGAATAAAAAAGTATTGTAGAAGATTTGTAGAGATGTGCCTAAGACAGGTCCTTTTCTTAGGATAAGAAACATGGAATTTTAAAATGAGAAACTTCCTGCCAATGAGTTATTAAACAGTTAGGATCTGCATGAGAGAGTCCATACATGAAATAAATTATTAATCACCAGCTCAGATGGAATGACAACTTTCCTACAGAGATTGCCCTAAAGGTAGTCCTCAACACAGTTGGGACTGGAAAATTCATTGTTACATGAATTAGGCATCATGATTGCACCCAATTTAATGATCTGTTTTTTTTTCATGGTCATTAAAAAAATATTATAATAGTTAAGCAAGACAACAGCTGACTGTGATTTGTGACCTTCCCTGCTGGCTTTCTCAATGTTGCTTGTCAGAAGCTGGTTGAAAAAGTTGCAGGTTCAGGAAGCTGCAATTGTTATAAGTGTGAGCTGATTGCCAAATACCAGGATCATGATCAAGTGACCATGAGGATGCTGTGATGGTTTTAAGTGTGAGATCTGGTTGAAAGCCACTTTTTTCAACATTGTCATAACTTTGAACAGTTGCTAAAAAACTCAAGGAATGCCTGTATTAAAATAATATAAATGCAGTTAGGCCAAATTCTAACTTCATTTTCACCACTGTCATTTCTGCACTTTAAATGAACACATAACCTTTTAAAGGAAATTATTTTGAAACTTGTCAGATATTTAGCAAGGTGGATTTGTTTTTTGAAAAGTGAGTTATATCAACCCTGAATCATGTTATGTAAGGTGTCTAGTACTAGCTGCAAAATTTGATAGCATAGTAAATAGATTGGAGCCTCCTAACAGGAAGTTTCAACATTATTTGATTCATTATTTGATTTGATTCAATCATATTCCTTTAGAGTCTCAGATTGTGATATTAAATGTCAGCATGAAAATATTCCCATTAATCATGCAAAACTTGGTTATCCACTAAAACTCACATTGCACAGGTAGAAAGTACCAGCAACTTCTAACAAAATGATTATTCCATGGATTAAAGTAAGCCAGATGTGAGAGATTTTTCAGAAATGGTTTTCCATTAATTCCATTCTAGGGCTAAGAGAGAATGAGTTGGCTTTGTGGCTAAGATAGGACTAGAATGCAGTTGGCTTTGTGCCTAAGGACTAGAATGCAGAGTCTTCTGGTCTGATGCCTTAATCGCTACACCAAATTGGCTCTTTATATTAAACCATGCTAAATATCTATTACCTAAGATGTCTTTCTGCTGCTTGATCAAGGCTTTTCTTTTGCACAAGGAGTGTAGGTGAAATGTGTTTTGTTGTTTCAGCTCTTCATTGCCGTTAGAGTTTTATTTTTATTTGTTTTGAGTTTTTAGTAATATCAAATTCTTTTAATTCTCTTTATGGTGAGAAGGATTACCACAATGTTAATCTACTCCCACTGTGATTTTATTGTAAGTTTGCATACAATGACCCTTGTGCATAAATGATACTGTTGGATCATAATAGTTGGCTTGAATGAATCTATGACATCAGATTCCATCTTGGCTGTTCTGGCTACACTAAGATGATGCTATGTTTGATCATGCAGTTTCCTTTCATTGGGCAGAGATATCATCTGCCTTGAAGGAGATAATTACATAACTCTTTTTTAAAAAAACACTTTTTAAACTACCTTTAGACCAGGGTTGTTCGTATTTTCCAGTGAAGGTAGGTCTGAGAGTGATGGTCAGTTAGCTCTTAGTACAGCTGTGTAGTTTTCTGAGTCTATTTCAATTTGATTTCAAGATAAGTCAAGACATACAGATTTATTAGTTGGCCTTGTGAGGGACTAAGATGGGTATGTTTGTGCTCTTGATATTTCTATAGATTTTGATGTCATTAGCCATTGACTCCTCCTGGACCACATTGGGAAGGTTTTTTTTGGAGGGAGGGTGAGGAGAGAGGAGAGAAGCAAGCCATGGCTCTGCTATCTACTACTAGGAGTAGTATAGTTCTACTTCTATTCTGGAGGCAGTTGCCTGATGAGATATTTGGGGAACACTGTTCCATCTTCAGTCCCTATATTATGCGGTACCATAAGATCCTAGTCTGGCTGTCTTAACATCTTTATGAAGTTGTTAGATATGCTTATTAGGAATTGTGGATCTGGCTGACACCTTTCCTTAAGTGTGCTTATGCCAAGTTCCTGCTTGGCTCTTTCAATAACTTGTGAAATATTTGAATAGGGTATAGATTTAATACATCTAGTCCCAGTTTACATGGTTAATTCCCACATTATCCTATTCTGTTCTACTCTATTCTACTTATGTATTTGATCGAAATATTCACATGGCAGTGATGTGGTATATAGACTTGTGTATAGATGAGCCTGGTGATGTGGTGAGGAGTTGTTACATGAAGGGAAAAACTAAGGTGATACATAATCCAAATCTCTTTGAAGCTGAGAGCTATTTTATAAAGCTCCTCAAGCTGAAGATAGATAATCACATGAATCCAGACAGATATACAATGCACATAGTTTCTATAAATCAGTCTTTTCTATCCTGGAAAGTGGCTAGAGAGAATGGGAGGAATAGTCTAATCGAATGGGACTGACTATTATGAGATACTATAAATAGAAGGTATAAATGTGTGTGTTTATTGAAAATAGCAAGAATTTCTTCTGTGAGTAGATCAATAATTTATGTTTTTTAAAAATATTTGTCTTGGCAGTGTTTTAGATGATGAGAGCAGCAACCTGCGACAACAAAAGCTTGACAGGCAGGTGAGTTTTTAAATTGTTGCTTGTGCTTTTTCATGTTGAAAAATAGAACTTACCTAACTGGACTTGTCTAATATAAGGAAAATATATTTTATTTAAAAGTCTGTAGAGATTCTCAATCATCCAGGTCATGTTGGTCCCAAAGGTGCTTTTTCCAGAATGCAACTGGAATTTCTTGTTTTTTCTTTTGAAGACATTTTACTTTTTATCCAAGAAGCTTCTTCAGCTCTGACAGTGGAGAATGGAAGGATTTATATTCCTTGCAGACAGCTGGTCATTTGCATCCTTTTAAAGGGTTGTTGAAGCACTTGGAGGTTTATCTGTGTCCTCAGGGTCACCTGAATAGTGCTTATGGTTCCTGTAGTCTGCAATTTTTCCTCTGAAAATCCATTCCTAAACGTCTGTAGAGATTCTCAGTCATCCAGGTCATGGTTGTCCCAAAGTGAAACATATTCAAAAGAAAAAACAAGACAGTCTAGTTTCCTCCTGAAAAAAAGCACCTTTGGGACAACCATGACCTGGATGACTGAGAATGGGTAATGGAGTACAGTCCAATACGACATCTACTTCTGAGGGGCTTCCTGTTCTTGTTTTTATTTGAAATATCTGGCTTTCAGTTGTTTTCTTTTAATACTGTAAATAGTGTTTATTTTCACACAGATATTAGCAAAAGTGATGTTAAAATCAAACAGGATAACATTTGTTTCAGTACATAACTAAGGTACATAGCAAACTGTATGTTTGCAGTTTTCATCCTGCTGTAGCATTTGAACTGATTTTTTGTCTCTTTGCATTATTTATAGAGAGCATTGCTAGAACAGAAGCAGAAGAAGAAGCGTCAGGAACCAATGATGGTTCAGTCCAATGTAGACAGCCGTACAAGGACCCGTAGAATGAAACAATCTGAAGAACAAGCACCACTGGTTGAGTCTTACCTCAATAGTAACAGCAGCGCTATCTATCATGGTATATACCAATTTATTGTACAATGTTATGTGGACTGACAGGATACACTACACCAATAAATACCTCTAATAATTATTTTAGAAAAATAAGAGTAAATTTTGGCTTAACACAAAGTTAATAATAGTTATATTTAACTTTAATTGATTTAAATATTTATTACTGCCGTATGATTGCTTGTTGCACAAATAAAAGATACATGTTAAGCAGGGTGATAGCGGCACTGAAGATGTTACCAGTCTCAAAGGCCTGTTCAAAGCCCTCCATCAAAGTGGGCTTTGAGGTGGCTTTATGAAACATTGAGGTACTTGGTACTCATGGAAGGCCTTTGTCAATCTGCACAGGTCAAAGACAACCCCTTCCAGCAGTTTTGGAAAAGCAGCCATCTGAAAGAAAGTACCTTTCTTTGATGAGTGCTGCTAAGGTGGATCATCTTGCCCCAGATCAAATCCTTCCTTTGATCTAACTTGAGGCAGCTTCATAAAGCATTGCCACTTCACACAGGCCTCATTATTTATATATGCAGTTCAGAATGAATTCATATAAATTCATACCCTGCTCTGCAAAGGGTAATTGGATTCTGTACTAATTTACTCAGCATAAATCATGTTTTATTTATGCGGTCTGTCCATCTCATAGAGATTCTTTTCCCACCTTCCCCTCAAATTGTCTCAGGGAACAAAGGCTTCTTGCTTTTATTAGTAAGCTATAGCCTAGTTGAAAACAAACAAGCAGATCATTGAACAAATCAATTCAGAATTCTAACTCGAGATATAAATTGACCAGGGTCACATTATTTTACTTCAGATATATTATGCCTAGCTCTCTGGAAAATGCTGTAATGTTGGGAAAGATGGAAGGAAAGAAGGAGAAGAAGACAACCAGTAACCTAATAGAATGCAATAAAATCCATTTGTTTTGTGGATCTTTTCTTAATGCAGACAGTTTATAAATTTTGTAGGCTTAGAATATGCAGTATTTACATAACAGTCTGGATGGAGTATTCTATATTTTGGCCTCAGATGTTTATATTTCTTCTTCTTTTTAAAGTATATTTTAATTGTTTACATCTAGATATATTGAATACAGTGTAATTGGCCATGGCATTCCAACTACCATAAAGCAGAAATAAAAACAGAATAACATATATACTATTTTAAACAGTGCTAGTGTTGTACAATAGTTTCTGACCGTCATATTCTAATACGTCAACTCATCTTTCATTCTAATACTTACATTCCTCTGTCAATAATACAAATAGCGTCTCTTTCTAAGTCCCCCTCGCCTGATTCTTTTGCCTTCCAACTTCTACCTCATGTTTCTAACAATTGATAAAACCTATTCCATGTTAAATAGTATTCTGTATCTCCTTTATTGTTTATTTTTAGTCTGTCCATTTCCGCACAGTCAAGTATCTTCCTTATCGTCTTGTCCTCTGATGGGGTGTTTTCATTCTTCCACCGCTGCGCGTATACAATTCTTGATGTGGTCAAAACATGTAATGTTAAATATATTGTCCCTGTTTATCATTTCTGTTTCAGCCATTTTAGACTTACCCCTTTATCAAGAAGTAAGCACAGGGAGAATCCCTACCATAGCTTTCCTGAGACTGAAAGCCCTTTGGCCTGGAAACTGGTAGGGATGATTACAGGCTGGTATTCCTAACAATCCCTCTAAACAGATAGAGGCCTGCACCACATATAATCCCTGTTGTAAAGTTCCTTGAATTCAACAACTAAAGGAATTGTGCCACATCTCAAAATTGTTCAAGGGTATTGAAGGAATTCTTGACTTTTAAAGAAGTTTTTTTTAATGATATCAAAATATACTAAAATATATGTGGTAGAATGTAGTCCAGAATCACAAGAGGGAGGGGCTCCTTCCTAGGCAATGGAAAAAATATTGCACCTTGGAATCTTTTATGTATAGAAAAAGGCAAAGGTGATCCTCCCCCTAGACATTCATAGGATATATCTAATAGCTCCACAGTTAAGTACTTTAGTCTAGCAATATTTCTGTCTATAGGCAAACAACAATAAACTACTCAGAAGTATCTCTAGTTGTCATTCTTGGATCTGCCAATATAACGCTAATTGAAGCTGGAATCTAGCAATAGGTGGATTTCTTGCTATTTATCTGGCAGTCCCATTAATTAGTCTTCCAAGTTGCTTCCTTCCATCATTTTGATGCTCTGGTTTAAAGCCACCTCTTCAGAAGAATGGCTTTTAAACTGTCAAATAATTAGCTGCCTTGGAGCTTGCCAAAATTCACTCAGAATATATCAGCAAAGCTAGATGCATAGAAGATTTTTTGTTACTCAGATTAAGGGGTCGGCAGATACTGCATTGTGTGTCTTTATTTTCACCAGCTATCAGCAGATGGGTTTCTTTTGGTCATGGAAGAAAACCACTTTCAACACTATGTGTTATATTGCATTGTACTGAAAGGTTTCTAAATTAAGAAATGTCAATTCAGAATGTCTTTGGCTTGTTACAAACTGGACCACAGGAACTCTCAAAAGCTATATATCATTAGGCTAGAATTTTCTCCTTATTGACCTGCCAGAATCCACACTGAATTCAATTTGGGGCTTGCTTCTCGTTAGGCATGTTATATAAGATTTTACTAGAAATTGCATTTTTATCTTGCAGAGTAAAATATTCACAACAATTATATTTATTAATTAAGTATGTTTCTATGACCTGAATCATAGGAGACTGTAGGTAGCAAACAGATACTAATATTTAACTTGATTAAAGCACTTTTATTGTAAATCTCCTTTACTGTATATTATTGTATCTTTGCTATTGTTGCATTGGCTATGGAAGCTGCTTTGATAGACTATTCAGAGTTCATTGATAAATGTTTCAACATAGTAAAACAAATCCCAGTAGTAACAAATAGTAAAAAAAAATAGATTAATATGTTAGAGCTAATATTAATATTAGAGCCAGGTTTTTACCTGCTTCTGGAAAGTCATGGAAGTGGGGGCCATTCTCATTTAGAGGGTAAGATAATACACAATGGGTGATCCTTCAGTCGTCTTCCTTGGCTGGCTGGCCCTGAGCCAGTTTGGATGGGGCTTTCTTTTTGTGTGTGTCGGGAGAAACGATCCAAGGGAACTCCTTGGATCACACATACCCAGCAAAGAAAGCAACCTTCCAGCTGTCTCAAAGCCAACATAAATTTTAAAAGGGAAGATGTTTCCCCTTCTTTGTCCCCCGGAGAAATCAAGGAAAGCCTACCTTCCTTTCCAAAAAGTAGGGAATTTCTTTCTCTCCCTGTATGGATCTGAGGATAGCACATAGGAGGAACTGGTGGGCCAGAAGGAACCTTCCCGAGGGCCAGAGGTAGTCCATGGATCATAGTTTGGAGACCCCTAATCTAGCAGTTAACAGAGTTGGTTTTGCTACTTTGGTAAGATCAATTCAATGTGAAAGGGCACTTTGGATAAACACAAGCTACAAGATGCTTATATAAGAAGTCATTTTTGTGAATTGGACTATTTATATTGAAGTCTGCATTCTGTTTCTACAATTGTTCCTGCCTTATTTCCACTTTTCTGGGTTGCAATAGCTGTGATTGCTGGGCTGTGATTACATAGACTCTTTCCATCTTATCACAGAGATTTGCAGTCTAATAGTGGCTCATTCTGTGGTCAGGAAGATAGACTTTTTTAAAATCCATTTTTGTCTTAGATTCTATTTGAACTTATACAATGAATAGTGTTAAAGAGAAAATAGGAAATGTCTGATACAATATTTTATTTAATATATTTAGGGATACGCAAGGTTTTGGTGAGATATGTGCTGAAACACTATTTATTAATTGGAGCAATGCAGTACAACACATTTGGAAATATTCAAATAGCTATGAAAAAACTGGTCGAATCTTTGTCAAGATGAAGCAGATCCCTAAATTTCTTTATTATTCATTGTTAAGTTTATGTACTTAGTATGTGAGAGAGCCAGTGTGATATAGTAGTTAAGTCACTGAATTAGGAGCAGAGAGGCCAGGTTCTAGTCTTTTTTAGGTATAGAAGCCAGCTATGTGGCCTTGGCCAGACATTCCCTCTCAGCCCTAATCCATGTCAGACTCTGTGACAAACTTGCTAATAAACAAAATCCATCGTTGCATTAGAAATGCTAAGAAGGTCAACAGCATTGTACTCAGCATGTTTCATTACGATATAATCATGGATGTTTGGTCATACCCCTACCTCTTCTTCCCCACCCCAGTCCTGCAGATGCCTACTTGAATGCCTCGTTTTGTTGTTTGTATCACCAAGAATGTAATTTTAAACATCCAAAAGAGAAGGTTTTGTGCTTTTCAAATGCTTTCAACTACGATCTCTCTCTAAACTATAGCTAGCATGAAAATATTAATTATAAGTATTTACTGAGTTGCTTGCTTAGTGACCATTCAAAGTTACAATGGCTCTGAATGTGGGGGACTTATGACTGGCCTATGTAGTTGTAACTGTTGCGACATCCCTGTGGTAATGTGATTGTTCAGTGCCTGGCTCACAATTAACGTTGCAGCAAGCTGCAGTCAGATGATTCCCTGCCAGCTTCCCACAAGCAAAGTCAGTGGGGAAGTTGGCAGGAAGTCACTCCCACTCCCGCTGTTCTTTTGGCCCACCTGCACTCCATAGTACCTACACGTGACACCCCAACCATTGTGATACTTGTCTGTGCTTTAGCTCCTGCCCATGGCATCTCCCGCAACATCCTGTGGCCAGCTTACCTGGGACTCTTATGTCTTCCCACTTAGAAACCTACTTAGTGCTGTGGTTACAACAGCAACTGGGACTGCAGGATTGTTGTTCCTAATTGATAAGGGCATATAACATCGTGATTTATGCCCATTTAGACAGAAATGCTGGTCCCAACTGCCATTGTTACCTTTAGTTTGGGAGTTGTGGTCCAAAACACTTGGGACTGGACCACAATTTCATTTGTCTACTCTTTTGCATAGAATCATTAAGATCCATCTTGGATCATAAAAGGACATGTGGATTGTCCACATTCTTGCTGACATTCATATGAAAATTTAAGATCTAATGATCTTTGAAGTAATTTCTTCTCTTTAATACTAATTCCTCAAACTGCTGCTTACGGTAATAGCTTCAGGCTAAATACTAATTAAAGTCCCCAATTACTGATATAATAGGAAAACAAGGGGCAGTTGTAAAAAGTGTTATGTCTTAGAATAAACAGAGTAGCATCACATGCAAATCAGTCTGCAGACTACATCCTGTAATGAATGTTTAGTATTTGTTAAGATTCACCAGGTTCAATTTTGGAACACTGATAAAGAAAATACTTTCTATAATCTCCTGTAACTTCAGTTTGAATGATCAGATGCTTGTTCAGTAAACCATGAGGGTAATAGCTTCATGCACCCACTTCTTGGCCTTTTACCATTGTTAAATATAGTTTGGTAACTAGTAATTACAAGGAACTATACTTAATGTTTTCGAAGTAAGCCAGTGTTAAAGTTACCTACTAAATCCTAGCCATATTAAGGTGTCATTATACAATATTTATTTCTTATTTCTTATTTTTATTGATTGATTGATTGATTTGATTTTGTCAATCACTTACAAGATAATAGATATAAGTATAAACATGAGTAAGAATACAGGAAATAGGTACGAATAAATGGGGACAATAGGACAGGGATGGTAGGCACGATTGTGCACTTATGCACGCCCCTTACAGATCTCTTAGGAATGGGGTGAGGTCAATAGTGGGATGAGGTCAATATCCTTGGTTTTGATATAGGAAGGTACAGCAAAATATAATTTATAATGTATCTTTTTTGTTTTCATTTATTTTACAAAAAACACTGCCAAAAAGTTTTGACCAATGTGGATATTGGCAATTTTTGGAACTGTGTTTTGGATATTCTCAGCAAATGGGAATGATTTGTCAGTTCACTAAATAACTATCATGAAATCATTTATGAAGAAAAAAAGTCTTACATTCTCAGCTTAGTTTATCTTTTTTGTAATATATACTTCCAAATAAGCAGTGGTTTTCAGCCACATACCATTTTTTAGTTTCTAAGGATATGCCTGAGACATAGGTGTTCCTTTGGGATCCTGTAAGAGTCATTGGGTTTCAGCTTTCCATGTTTTCTCCAGTGGAGAAAAGCCTGTGATTGCCAGAATTATTCCTTGCAGTGTATGGTGGGAAATTCTGGCTCTTCCATCACCCCAGAAAATATGGTCTCCTTCATGAAGAAGAAGATAGCAAGCTGGTGGACTTTTAAGGGGGACATCAAACCCACACCTTACATTATCCAATTAGCCCAGAAAATTGGGAGATAGACCACACCTTGTCTAAAGCAAGGGTCTCCAACCTTAGCAGCTGTAAGATTTGTGGACTTCAACTCCCAGAATTCCTCAGCCAGCAAAAGTTGCCAAGGTTGGAGACCCCTGGTCCAGAGAATAAGAACCAATCATAAAGGATTCCATTACAAATTCCTCCATCCTTTTGTCCTATTCTGGTTCATTCTGTATTTTTCTCTTTCCATTTAATTACTTGAGAAAATGATTTTACAATATGCTTCACTTACTTCTCTGTGGCTTCATGCACTGGGTAACGTCTCTTTCTTTTTCTTCTCTTTTTTTACTGTCTCTGGATCACCCCAAATATCTCAAGCAGTACAAGAGACTGAGCAAGAAGATGTTAAGGTGGCAGCAGATCCACAGGCTCCGAAGTCAACTAAAAAACCCAAAGCAGCCACAGGAAGCTTTCAAACAAGCAGCACCAGGAAGGAGAAGAAAGGAAAACAAAAGGGTAAGCTGCATGCTAGTCATGATTGAATAAGAACAAGACACATCATTTAAAAGGGAACAGTACTGGTAATCCTTGACTTGCAACAGTTCATTTAGTGACCATTCGAAGTTCCAACAGCACTGAAAAGAAGTGACTTATTACCATTTTTCACACTTACAACTGTTGCAGGATCCCCATGGACACATGATCAAAATTAAGACACTTGTCAACCGATTGATATTTGTGACCTTTGCTGTGTCCCAAGATCATGTGATCACCTTTTGCAACCTTCTGAGAAGCAAAATCAATAGGGAAGCCAGATTCACTTAACAACCATGTTACTAACTGAACAACTGCAGTGATTCACTTAACAATGGGTGGGATTCTACCTGGCTGGACTGGTTCTATAGAACCGGTTGTTATGATTCTGCGCAGTTTGGAGAACTGGCAAACCATGCCACTGGCTGACCCCTCCCGTCCCCTCCCTACCCACTCACTCCTTACCTGGCATGCACACCATGGAACTTGCCTGCATTTGATGAGTTGCTATGCCCCCCCCCCCCGACCATCAGTTGTTCTACTGTGCTGGGAGATTTAGATTAGATAGAAAGCAGGAAATCATTGGATTTCTTGCTTTCTGGCTAATCTAAAAGTAGAGCTGAACCTTCCTTAGGACTGAAGCTTCTCTTTTCCAGTGCAGACTCAGGTAGCAGATTGCAGAAAGATAGATCTCTGAGTGAATCTGTGATTCTGTGAGCAACTCAATCTGCCTGCCTGCTTTGCCTGATTTTGGGTAAAAGTTGCTCTTTTTTATATAAAAAAATCAATATTTACATACATAGTGTGTTGTGAGTTAATTTTGTGAGTTTGCTTACAAGCAAATTTTATGTGACAGACTCAGGTAGCAGATTGCAGAAAGATGAGTGAGTGAATCTGTGATATTTACATAAATATTTATAATACAGTATTTACATACAAGCCATGCCTAGCCAGTCACATGACCACCAAGCCACACCCACAAATTGGGCCATGCCCACAGAACTGGTTGTTAAGAAATTTGAATCCCTCCCCACTTAACAACTGTGGCAAGAAAGGTTGTAAAATGGGGCAAAACTCACTCAACAAATGTTTCACTTAGCAACAGAAATATTTGGCTCCACTGTGATTGTAAGTCAAGGACTACCTGTATTTAATGTGACTGATTTGTTTAAGCTACACATCCTTCAAGAGCGTTTAGTAGATAGCATTTATGTTACCCACTGAAGTCATCTGTGCTTTGATTGGTGATGATGTCTATCTCTTTTTGCATGTCTTCAAACAAATTGCAAGATTTTGGGAACATAAAGCATAACACTCTAACAATGATAAAAAGGTCACAATAATGCAGATTAACAAAATTCTTTGCCTTCCTAAAGTTAGCTTAACCCCAGCTTCCTAAAACTAAATGAGGAAAACTTGTAACCTTTTGAACGGATGCTCATACTGGTTTCCACTAGGTTTCCTAAAATGGATAATCATGTGTAGGGCTTGCTGAACCCAACCCACACTTTCGCTAAATTATTCTTTTTGCAAAAGGATGTTCAAAGTATGTTGCGCCAGGCAGTGTTGGTAATAATGATGGTCAAAATAGTTGCACTTATGTATGTGAGATGGTCCAGTTTCTCTTGCAGAAGCCTTTAAATTGCATATATTCTCATAACAACTGTTTATATAGACACCCCCCCCCAAAAAAAAATGATTCTTGATAAGTTCTCTGTGTTCACACAATGTATATACAATGCTTGTGGGTGAGAAGCCTTTACTTGCGCAGGAGACTTACTGTTTTTAGCAACAGAAATTGAATACTTCTCAGCCATCAAGATAACTGCTATATTCCTGTCTCCTAGTTCAATATTTATCAGCTTTGTTTTAACTAGCATTTTGGTTCTTGTTTCATTTTGTATCAATCCTGTTTGAACCAGGGGTGGGGGGGAGAGCAAGGTTCAGTACAGCATTAGGTTTATACATGTGTCTCTTGTTGCATATGTAAAGCCCCATAAATCCCTTTGCAAATGACACATGTTTTTTTTAAAAAAATTGTATGTTTTCATGCTGGAATGTTTTTCTTCCACCCTGTCATAAAAACCTCTGTTTAGCTATGAGAGCTGCTTTGGATTTCGACAAGAATTCTCAAGAAGCTTGTAAGCTGTTTCGCATATTTATTCACAAGGGAGTAAACCAAGAATCTACTGTATTTGTTGTATAATTATGAAAATCAGAAAGGGTCTCTTTTCTGAAAATATAGTAGGATACTAAGATAGGTTGTATTAACAGAATGGTTGATTTCATAAGATACTGTTTCCCAATTATCATTCCCTGGGCTATCTCACTTATGGTCTAAACACATTTGTGACTAAATTGGTGAAGATTGTTGTAGGATATGTTCTTGCTTGGATTTAGATATGTAGATTGATGGGATCTTTCTAATATATATATGAGAATTTAAATTGCAGCTGAATATTGAGTCTCACGAAATTTCATTGCTTAATATGTAGTCTTGCACAGAGGTGGTATTCAACCGGTTCGCACCTATTTGGGAGAACCGGTAGCAGTGACTTGGTGCGGGTCGCAGAACTGGTGGCGACCCCTGGCTGGCCATGCCCCTGAACCGGGTCGCCCCGTTGCCCGGTCGCCCGCTTCTCCCGGTTGCTCTCCTAGCTTTCCGTACCATGTGGTGGCCATGGGGCAGCTCGGGTGGATGTGCACATGTGCAGCAGCCCCGGGACATCCGCCTGCCTGCCCGCCCTCCCGGAGCACGTTTTCTTCCTTCTCCCGGCGCTGGACGCACCTCTTCCAGCCCAGCCCGGCCCAGCCCGGCCAGCAAGCAGGTGGGTGGGTGGATATCCCAGGGCTTCTTGCCCCCCTGGTCACCAATGCCTGCAGCAGCAGCCCCTTGGCCGGCTTAGCCATGAGCCACCGTTACCAGGTTTCTACTTGCCCGTGCTTGGTCGACACCTCTTCACTTCGCCTGAAGCGGCTGGTCCTGCCGCTCACCCTCCTCTCCCTTGCCTGGCCTGAGTAGGTAAGGGCAATGGCAGGGGATAGCGAAGTGGCTGGGTCCCTATCTTCCCCTCTTTCTCCCCCACTCTCTGTGTCTCTTTGTGTGTGCCGGTCATGAGTGGAGGAGGAGAAGGGTCGCCTGAAGGGATTGGCTGAACAAGGATCGCCAGCTGCGCTGGAAGCGTCTCATCGATTTCCATTTAACATCACCGGTGCCTCCAGCTCCAGCTGCTCAGAGGCAGACGCGCATGTGTGATTGCCATTCCCACCTACCCACCCCGTCCATGTGCAGTGACCCTACCCCCCCCCAATGAGGGAGAAGACTACGTTTTTGTTTCAGCCTGCCCCCTTGCTGAATTTCACCTCCACCACCTCCTTGACGGCAGCCGATCGTGGGATCTCTATCTCCTCAAGTGTCAGCCTTGGTGTTACTCGCTGAAAGTGGGGGGAAAACACACACAGAGCCAAACCAGCGGCAGTCTCAGTAGTAGTCCTGGTAGCAGCAGCAGCGGTGGTTTCACCCCGCCTCCAGCCATCAGCCGCCCCGAGCTAAAGAAACTGTCTGCATCGGGAGAGTCAACCAGCTGAGTTCACAAAACAAGGTGCCTCGGACTGCCCGCAGTTCTCCTTCCTCCTCTCCCGCATCCTCTTTCAGGGGCTTCCCACCCACCACTCTGCTTGCTCTGTGCGTGGGTTGGGCCGGCTGCCTCTTTCCTATGCTGCCTTCCTTTGAGCGATTCTGTTCAGCGCTCGCCCCCTCTCAGCCCTCCACCCCCCCACACCTGCTCAATCCCCGACCCTGCCTCAGGTCATGAAAGAGATGAGCGAAGGAAAAGGTGGTGGGACTGATGCTGCGGAAGACGCCACCCGCGAAGGCAGAAAAGCCCTGGGAAGAATGGAAAGAGCTTTTATGCGCGCTCTCTTCTGAGCCCTACTGCCCTCAAATCCCTCCATCTCACCTCTTCTCCTTCCTTCCAGCCCTGCCAGTGTAGTCTGCAAATCCCCCCCACCTTCTACTCCATGCTGCAAAGCTCAACAGCCCGCCAAATGCTGCAGAGCTCCACCTCGCAGTATATTGCAAAGTTCAACCTCTCTCTCTCCCTCCCTCTCACCCCGCCACCCTAAACACCATCGCTCGCCGCCCTGCTCCGCACAACAACCAGCAGAAAGCAAGTCAATGCAGCTTTCCTCCTTCTTCAGGTTAGGGAGAGAGGGGGAACCTTCCACTCGGGTGGTTCGTGCCCTGTGGAAGCTCCTCTGTTTGCCTCCATCCCTTGAAAGTAGCGAAGAGCGCTTGGCCCAGCCGCGGCTTTGAGAGAGAGAGAGAGAGAGAGAGAGTCAGACAGACAGACAGACAGAGAGTAGGGAAGAGAGAGGGGAAGATAAGAAGGGCAGAGAGAGAGAGAGAGAGAGAGAGGGGAGAGAGAGAGAGAGAGACAGAGATACAGAGAGGGGGAAGACCCATAGAGAGAGAGAGGGGAAGGAGAGAGAGAGGGAAAGAGAAAAGAAGGAATGAGAAAGGAAGGGAGAGAGACAAAGAAAAGAAAGAAAAAGAGAAAGAAAGAAAAAAGAAAGGAAGAAAAAAGAGAAAGGAAACGAAAAGAAGACAAGGGATAGACAAAGAAAGGGAGAGATGGAAGGAAGGGACAAAGAAAGAAAAAGAAAGAAAGAGGGTTGGAGGGAGGAGACCATGAATGAGATATATGGATGGGTAGATAAATACATGGAAGGGGGGAGGGAGGGAGAGAGAAAAAAAGGAGAGGAAGGAAGTACACAAACCCTGGCTTCAGAAGACTCTTTGAAGCACACAGTAATTTGGGGTTGGCCTGCAAGGGATCTCGGAGGTCATCTAGTCCAACCCCGTCCTCCAGCAGGAGATCCTTACAGAATCATAGAATAGCAGGGTTAGAAGTGAGTGTGTGTGTGTGTGTGTGTGTGTGTGTGTGTGTGTGTGTGTATGGCTGTCAAAACTCCAAAACAGGTCAAGTAGCTCTGGGGAGATCAGTCATAAATTAGAACACTTGCTGAGCAACCAGTCATTAAGCAAGGACCACTTGTATTTGGTTTGCTGGTCACCTGGCCACGCCTACCCACATGGCCACAAAGACATGCCCACCCAGTCACATGGCCACAAACCCATGCCCATCTGGTCATGTGACCATAAAGCCATGCCCATCTGGTCATGTATAAAGCCATGCCCATGTGGCCACCAAGCCATGCCCACACAGTCACATGACCACCAAGCCACACCCACAAATTAAGCCACACCCACAGAACTAGTAGTAAATTTTTTTGAATACAATCACTGTCTTGCCTAGATTTCCATAATCACAGCTAGATCAGCCCTAGTTTTTCCAAGGACCAAATTAGCTGAAATATGTCTAATGAAATATGTCTTTGCATAATTGTTTTTACTTTAACAGATGGTACACAGAGGTCTCCAAGCTGCTTCAGAATCATGGTGTATGTGTGCATGTTAATTATTTCTTTTTCTTTTTTAACAATAATTTTATAAGAGATTACAATTGAAAAAATACAAACTAACAAAGAAATAAATAAAAGAAAAATAGAAAACACAGAAAACACAGAAAATGAATAGAAAGAAAAACAGAAAAGAAATAAAAAGAGACATATACAGAAGCAACTTCCCTTTTCATCACAAGTATAAACAATTTTAGTGATTTATCACTTTCTCTTAAAATACAACAAATGATCTCTTCTTCTCATGTTTCAACTTGTAACCATAAATAAAATCTAAAACCTCATAATTAATTCCTGAACAGGAAAAGTCTATTAAAGGTTACCAGAGACAGCTCCACATCTATTTAACCTTGATCAAATAATGAAAGTTTATATTACTTCCTTATATTTTCAATAATAGTGGTTTTTAATCCTTCCAAATAATGTCCTAGAATTTGATATGGCTTCATTTTTTTGTTTGTGCCTTCTCAGAAAATCCTTTCAAATTTTAACAGGTCTCTTTAGTAATTCCAGTATACAAAGATTATCCAAATCACTATTCTGGCTTGTTATTTGTACGTCCCTTTTAATAATTAAAACATCAACCGGTTTCATTTGTCGTCCAGTGTACCATCTTTTCCCTATCATTGTATTTTGTCACTTTTAAATCCATATTCACATCCATTTCAGTTTTATCTGGCAGAGTTTGTTCTTCTTCTGTAATGTCATTTATACAATGAGTCCATTGTTCACACATATTCTTCAAAATGTCCAGTGTTAAAATGTTTTGTTCCATTCTGTGTTAATGAGTGAACTTTACCAATAGAGAGAAGTGTCAACTTTAAGTATTCTTCTCCTCTAATTGTAATCTTTAGTTTCATCTAGTTCCCTCTAGTGTTCAACCTTACATCCTCTCATTTTTTTCTCCCTAAAGAATTCTAATAACAGCAATATTCCAAAGGATGGATTCTTATAATTAATTTTAGAGACTTATTTCAAATCCAAATCCATCTGGATCCGTTGTTCATTTTTAACTTTCCAAAATCAACATTTTAAACAACCTTTTGTGTTTATTCCTAAAAGTAAAGTTTTTTTTTTTCAAATCCTTAAATCATATTTAAAACTTATTCTGCTAAGAAGAAGACTCACACAGTGAATGCAATAAAAATTTACCATTTCAAAAGTTATTAATATTTGAAAAGCAGTAAAAAAGTAATTCCAAAAGGGATTAAGAAACGAGGCTTGGTCGAGCTTTATGAATACATATAGGTTACATTACATCTGTGAGCTTAGCTGCAGTCCTCCGACTTCCAGCTGTTTGATTCATAAGCTGACTGCAAAAAGTTCCGGTAGGCTGTTTATGAGAAGCAGCTGTCTGGAGCACATGTGGGCAATCTTATGATCTCTCCTTTCTCTGGAGAGATCCAGCATCCGGCCATTAATCTCATTCTAAAGGCTGTCCCCATTCTTTCATCTAGTGCTCCATGTCCTCACCAGAAGTCTGTGTATTAAATTCTTTGGACATACTACTTTCCATATTGGAATTAATCCATTCCCATATTTCTGCTATTGCAAATAGTCTGTGCTGAGAAGAATACAATTTTTTTCAGGAATGATGGAATAGGGGTGACTGTGATACAACTCACATTATAATGTTGATTCTGTTGTACAAATGCAAACGATGTGGCAAATATCATCCCTGGATTTGGCAAGATTCTCACATTACTGCTAAGTTATCTATGCTAACTCAACTCATCCTTTGATTTATTATTTTGGACAAGAAGTTGCTGAATGTACAAATCTCACTTATGTATGAATGTATTTGTTTCTGAAGGTGCATGCAGATTTGCAAAATGCTACCTTCTGTGGCGTGTCCTAAAATAGAAATATAGGTAACATACCTTCTTATCCAAGTGTTCTGATTAATTTTTAAGTTATCCAGAGAAATAACATTATACAATGCTTGGCTAACAAACATTCATTTGATTTCTGACTTTGTGAAGGCTATTCATTTTAGCTGAAGTGCTGGTGTATTTTCTAATTCTAAATTCAATAGACTGTACAAAATGTTCATTGAATGATTTTCCGAATCTCATTCATGAAAGACCCTCTTATAAATTTATTGAGACAGAGCCAAATACTGCAGGTGTTCTTCTACAATGCAACTTTTTCTTTTACTGTAGTTACAGATCTGGCCAAAGATGCCTATAGACTATTAAATATAAAACCAGTCATTTTTTCTTTTTCAAACAACGAGCTACATATCTGCTCTTATTAGAAATTAATAGGATATTTAATTTTCAAATAGTCTATTCAAAAGCTAATTTTAGATACCTAGTTTGCATTAAAAAAAAGAGAATTCTGCTTAAAAATGAAGCAAAATTGGGTAAAAAGCCTGAAATGAAGAGCTGTTAATAATAACTTAGTTTAAATGTTTGTTTATATCATACTAATGTATCAATATATACTAATGTATAACAGTAATATACAGCACCATGTATCATAGCGCCTAACGTTTGGGCTTGAAATCAGGAGCCTGAGTTCTAGGCCTATCTTAGGCACGAAAGCTGCTTGGTTGACTTTGGACCAGTCACTCACTCTCAGCCCATCACCCACAGGATTGATGATTTGGGAAATAGGAGGAGGAAGCAGTATTAGGTATGTATGCCATCTTGAGTTACCCCAAAATAAAGGAGGGATGAAATTCAAATAACTATGTAAATAGCTAATATTTATATTTCTGAAATATGGTAAGATTAAGTATGGTACTCATTGAAGTGCATTTGCTGGTAGGACAGACCCTGTGGGCAGCATAGATATTCCCTGACCCCTCCAAATCTGCCAGAGCTTTGAGGACTATCCAAGTTCAATGGAAAGGAAGGGGTACTAAAGAGAAAGAAAAAAAGGAAAAGTGGATGTTGAAGGGTGCAACTTCAGTAGTCACACAGAAATAATATGTTTTCTATTTGTCCCCTATATTTGAACTTGGAGAACTTGGTCTGGGTAGGCAGTGGAATATAATAGTTATAGGTTGAAAGAATGATTTTTTTTTTTTTTGCTGAGATTCCACCATTGGTGGTGGCGGCAATGGGATTAAATACAGGTAGTCTTTGACTTATAACCTTTCATTTAGTGACTGTTCAAAGTTACAATGGCATTGAAAAAGTGACTTATGACCATTTTTCATCTTATGTTGTAGCATCCCTATGGTCCTGTGATCAAAATTTGATTACATGATCAAAGTTCAATTGATTCATATTTATGACCGTTGCAGTGTCCTGAGATTATGTGATCAATCACCTTTTATAACCTCCTGACAAGCAAAGTCAGTAGGGAAGCCGGGTTCATTTAACAACTGTGTTACTACCTTGACAACTGGAGTGATTCACTAAACGACTGCGGCAAGCAAGGTTGCAAAACGGGGCAAAACTCATTTAACCAATGTCTTGCTTAGCAATAAAAAATTGGGGCTCAATTGCGGTCTTAAGTCATAAATGTTTCAAATCCTCAGAAAATAGGTACTTCAGGCAAAGACATGATGTGTGTAGAGAAAGCACTGTCTTTTGCACATGGGTTGATATTTGTGCCTGTGATCCACATGCAAAGAATTTCCTGCTGAAAATAATTTATATCAGAATAATTATTTGCTAAGTAGGTCCTACAATATGGAAGTTTTCTTCCAAATATAAAGTATTATTTTTTAAAAGCTGAGGAGAAAAGTTGCAACCAGTTTATGATACACAGCAAATAGTCAAAATAAGACTTAAAATGTGGGAATGAGTATAAGGAATAGCTTGGACATCTGTAGGCATTGACTTGCAATCTCAGGCTAATCCTATCTATTGTAGAAACCTATTTTATTAGGTTGTATAATGAATGTAGTTCTTTGGTATTTGACTCCAGCTCTTTAACATTTGAGAATTTCCTGCATCTCAGTCGTGCCTTTTCATTCAAACTGCTGTATAAAAATAAACAAGGTACATGATAGCAATGTTCCATTATCTAAGAGGCTGCCACAAAGAAGAAGGGGTCAGCCTGTTCCCCAAAGCACCTGAGGGCAGGACAAGAAGCAATGGATGGAAACTAATCAAGGAGACAGTCAACCTAGAACTGAGGAGAACTTAGAACAATTAAACAGTGGAATTACTTGCCTTCAAAACACTGGAGGTTTTTATGAAGAGACCGGACAGCCGTTGTCTGGAATAGTATAAGGCTCCCCATCTGAACAGGGATCTTGGATTAGAAGACCTCCAAGGTCCTTTTGACTCTGTTCAGCTCTGTTTTGCTAAGTTCCAATAAATTCATGCATTATGAGATGCAGATTTTGGCAGAATGCTATGGAAATTCAGTAGATGATACAACAGAAAATGCCTCCTCCTTGCACAATCCTCAGTTATCTAAAGTCATGTTCTTATAGAAATCATGTCATTTGAAAATACTATGCTCCTGTTGTCTGTCTACAATTTTAAAATATGAGTCACTTGAAAATCAAGAGATATGAATTAGATCAAAGACTTGTTGATGAAGTGACTTTCTTGTAAGCTGTACACAAAAGTAAATTTTATTTTAAAAAGAGAGATAAAGCGTCTTTTTTTAATTGCTATTTTCTGATCATTCTTATTTTAAAGCAATCCAACCTTTCCTTCAAGAGTTACAGAGCCAGCTTTCAGTAGGGCTGGAGTTTTTTTTCAGTCATGCTTTAGAATTCTAATGTCCAGATGTCACCGTGGTGGAGACACTAGGCTTTTAAGTATATTAAATATTCCAAGGAAAACAGCAGCAGCCGGCTCTACATCCGCTGAAACTAGTTTGTTTATTCTGCAGTTATGTATGCAGTAGGGCTGAACCAAAACTGCTTACACAAGTTCACTTTTGTTTTAATTGGAAGCAGATCCTAAACTACAGAAATGGAAGTGCGCGTGTGTGGTAGAATTTCATAATGCAGTTTTAATAACAAATTCATTTTACAGTATTTATTCTGTTTTTAACAAACTCCAATGACCCATTTTGGCGTCTTAAGATTACTGCTTTTTTGGGGACTTTTCTTTTTCTTGTAGCTTAACATTTATGAAATTGAATTGTTGGTCTGTTCTGCTCTTCATATCGCTTAGAGCCCTGGCCCTGTTTTTCAAGTTGTAGTACTGTAGATAAAATCATACAGTAAGACCTTGGAGACACAGATCTAAGTCCACTCTCATGGAAGCTCTGAGATGATTTTAGGCAAAGCAATCTTTTTAAAATCCAGTTTAGCTTCCACAGCAGTTATAAGGAAAAAATTAAAAAAATAGAGTGCTATATACATTACATTCCTGAAGGAAAAGTAGATTAAAAATCTTAACTAACAAATAATTCTGAAATTTCTAAATAAATAAAATTGGGCTGGATCTGTGCTGCCATCTAGTGCTTATTTGGATAGTTGCCACATTATAAAAGAACCTTGTTTGCTTCTGTTTGTCCAGTAGGCGTATGCTATCTTTTATAGGTATACCCTTTCAAAAAAACCAAACACTTCTAATCCCCTTTTTATTTCTGTTTTGATCCAAAAATATTCACTTACTTTCTTATTTCTGATGTTAGTTGTAACTCTCTCTCAATTTATTTTGCTCAATTTTATCATTTTATTAATAACATTTTCTGCTTATTTCTTGTTACAATACCTTCAGTGACTCTTATTTTCTGTCAAATTGAATTTATATTACTCTTAAATACTTATATTTACATATGTTAAACATGTGGGATGGACTTTCAGTGTTGTAGTTTGGCTGTTGTAGCATCTGTTATTGTGGTTATGTTATGATGATTTTGGTACAATTACAACAGTAACAGTGTCCCACATTATTTCAGATTTTGTCATTAACTTCCAGAAAAGCAACCTCATGAAAACTTTATATAAAAATTCTAGCTTTGTGAGAATTTAATTTGTAGGTATTGATACTAATTAATGGCAGATGCCAGTTAATTGTTGAACAAATCTAAAAGAGTTGTATACATAATCTGGCACTTTAATTTTTTATTGTGCAATTCATGTGAGAATGAATTTAGTGCCCTAGTCAAAAAAGTAAGGTAAATAAACAAATTAAAATTAGGGAATTAGATAATATTTATCCATCTTTAGTACATTTTTGCAGGAAAAAATGTTAACATATTAAAATTAAAAAAAACATGATCAATTATACCTTAGGGTTTGCAATTTCTCTTTCATTAGAATAAGAAGTGTATAGTTTGTTTTACAAAAGATTCAAAATATTTTATAATTACTTCAAAATATACTTCCCTCTTTCCAAATTATAAAAATGTATATGGACAGCAATAATGTTATTGTTTATACTTTTAATCAATTCACTAATGAAACTTAACCTGAGTGGATTACAGATTTCCTTTAAAAGTTATTTTCAAATATAATTGAAGAAAGATTTGACTTCTTAGATAACCTGTTGTTAAAAAATATGTATATACTTTATATGACATTGGTGCAATTCTTGGTTGGTAGGCATTGATGGTCCAGCTGCTTTTCAAGATGAAGTACAGATAGCAGGGAGCCAGGTTCAAATTCTTACTGTTGGAGAATCTTGCCATGATGAGGATGATGGAGAGGTGTTAGCTACCAGTCAACAAGGCAAACAAGACCTTAGAGTAACAATGCAGAAAAAAGGTAAGAACTCAATGAACTATTCAAATATTTTTGACTTTTTCATTGTGGTGTTTTTAGGATGAGGAGGGAAGAGCAAAAGTATACTAATGCTTTTTTATGTCATTTTTTTATGTCATATCGTTATCAACACACACACACACACACACACACACACACTTGGAGAATTGGGCCAGTATACATCCTTATAGAATCGTCAGATTGTTCTGACCCAGGCTTCGTAAATTGTAATTATTCACAAAGTTGTTTCAAAAGCAAAACCTATTTTATTGCAATGATGGGAATTGTTTTCATTTCCAGCTAGAATTAATCTTAAACAGTCCCCCAAGATAAGCATACACCTTTCAGTTCTGTGGAATGCTGCCAAAAACAGAAGTATCCAATTAACTATAAAAGAAACCAACCCAAGTACAAGAAAAAAAACCCAACCAAAGTACACAGAGCGTCAAGGATGACTCGGAACCGATCAAACTACTTTGCTTCCTGCAAAGGTTTCATCATCTAGGCCTGACTTTTATGCCTTGTGGGAGAGGCAATCACCACCCAGCCTTACTCCCAAATCGCCCCTTTTGTTTCAGTTGCTCTTGCCTTCTAGCTGCTCTACACACACACGCACTGGGAACAGGCATCCCTGAGTCCTCTGCTTCGCTGCTTCCAGACTCCAAAGGCAACACCCCACTCCCAGATGGTCCTGGCCCCATCCCTGCATCGGACACAGGATCCTCATTGAGTTCTCTCCAGACTCTCTTTCTGGTCCCCTTCTTCCCCACTGTCTGATTCCGCTGCCATCTGCACCAGCTGCTGGCGAACCACAACACAGATAACAAAAAAGATTGGAATTCATATACTTTATGGGTAGGTGTTATCTAGGGCCATTAAATTATGCAATGTACAAAGCTAAAGGTTCATTATACGCTTACCTGTCCCTCCATACAAAAAAAATACTAATGTTTTGTATTGTATTCTATGATGATCAAATGCATCAAATAGGAAAACTTAGTTGGAAGCCAGGGATATGCTACTAGCAGTAAGCATGCTTGGCAGTCAGTTAGCTCCTCTCCAAATGATATTTGAAATATGTTTGATTCCTGCAATGCCAATGCCTCTCCACATACCATCCAATAAGCAACCAAAGGAAATTAGAAAAATATCCGACAGATATTTTGTATGACCTACAATTGTTTGGTCCTGGATTGAATTTATCTGTTTAAAATGTTTGCTGGTAACACCAGAGTTTGGTGTTATTTCCTATGTTATTTCTCTATGAAGTTCTAGGAACTCTTGTTGATAGATAAATGCACCAAATGTTTCATTTAATGTTCTTCCCAAAACATATCATTAGCAGCATTAGGAAATGTTCTGTGTGGTTTTATTTCTTTCTCCATGAATCAAGCTGAAAGAACAAATAACATTTTGTTACATTTTACCAAAGTTCCACTTCTTAGATACTGTCAATGCTGTTAATATTATTGTAAGAATATGAATATGAGCAGAAATTAGTAGCTCTTACAAGCTCTTAAAAGCATCATATTGATAGATAACTGCTACACTGCACTAATAAAAGAGCATAAATAGATGCAATCAAAGGTATGCTTTTTCTAGAACTTTGAAATTGATTGAGTTGAGAGGCCTGATATAGTAAATAAAATGCATATTCTGAGAGGGCAAGCAGTTTGATTATGCAGTAGTTATATGGTCTTTAAATAGAATGACTATCTCTTAGGCATTTCAAGTAGCATGAATTTTGATGAAGAGGAGGATGAGGAGGATGCAGATAGTTCAAGTTCCTCACAGTTAAATAGTAATACCCGACCAGGTTCTGCAACAAGCAAGAAATCAAATAAGGTGAGTGATTGATGTGGTGGACTTAGAAATACCTCAGAGTTACCTAAAGCAGACGTTTAAAATAATGTAGACTTATCTTGTCTGTGTGGATTCTTCATAACACTTCTCCTCAGAGATTTAACGTCCGTCCTGAGCTCCTTGCTAAAGTATAGGACCATTTCTTATTTTATTTACTCTTTTCGCTTTTTGAATGCAACTGAAGCACCATATCTATAGTGTGATACTCCAGGGATGTGAAGATGGAACAAGAAATTGCTTCCACACACATTATTTGCAATTTATTCTTTCATGTATACAACTCTGAATAAAGTTGTTTATAAAAGAGTAAAAAATTCACAATAGAAACTGATAGCATTCTGTGAATGATGGATGATTGGTGGAACTGGCACTGCCAATGAAAAATACTCTTAGAAAAAAATATAGCATATACAATAGAAAGTTTTAGCATTGAAACTTAAAGATAGAAGAGGGTCCATGACTATCTTCTAAAGTTTAGAAAGTCAGTGTTGGGACAATTCACTGCAGTGTCCCTATCCTGCGAGACTAATATTGGTTATAGTATTGATCTGTTGCCTACAAAATTCCTAAATTTATTCCCAACAAGATCCATGGTTTTTAATAACTAGACTGGAAAGTAGCAAAACAATGGTGAGATGGGCAGCATTTAAATGTAATAAATATATTAATTATAAATAAATATTGGTGATGAAATGTTTTACAAAATACCATATTTTATCTTATATATAAATAATCATCACAGTTAAGGGAGAATGTCAATATCATTAATTTTCAAATTATGAAGTTAGTTTGATCTTATTATACTGTTGATTATTATTATTTTTTTTTTACAAATATTCCTTTTCTTCAGGTTTGTTTTGAGAGTCCATTAAGCTGCTACCAGCTATGTGGTCCTATGCTAGACTGCAGACCAAAGACCAACTAAATCCTATTAAATTCTTCTGAATTGGTTGTCATCCTTAAATCTTCCAGCAAGAAGATTTTCAAAGGGTGTTCTTTGTTCCAAAAAAGGTTTGAGTGACGCATTTACTGGAAACATCTGTCAGCGTTCCAAAAAAAAAAAAAAAGCAAAACAATGCCCCTCTCTTGATTCCAGGATCAAAGAGAAGCAGGCACTGTGCTGCTTTACTGCATATAACCTCCAGTGATGTTTACAATACCTGATGAGGCTAAATAAGAGATAATGAATAGGCTGAAAAGCAACACAAGGTGTTTTTTCAAGGCACATTCAGTACATCTTTCCAGATTACACCCAGCTTTGTTCCATTGCATTGCATTCTCCCATGTCTTCTTTTGTGTGGAAAGTGAGCTGTCTGGGATGCGTGTATCCTCTGGCTTTCTTAATGTTACCTCTACAGTACCAAATTTCCATTGAGATTTATCTGTACATTAATGGCTGTTTGTGTATTTTAAAGTGAGGCAACTTTTCTTACTTTTCTAGGAAACAGCATCAGGGCCCAGCCCTTCAACCAATAACCCTGTAATAGATGTGGATGATTTGGAGGAGTTTGCTGTGAGACCTGCTCCTCAGGGAGTTACAGTCAAATGCCGAATCACAAGAGACAAGAAGGGAATGGACCGTGGAATGTACCCTACCTATTACCTCCATCTAGAAAGGGAGGATGGCAAAAAGGTCAAAAAGCATATTTTCTTGGCTGTCAAAAAAGTAACAGTAGAAAGTACACAGAACCTAGAACTTGCATAATTATAGGTGTTTTTAAATGGGAGGGAGAGGGTTGTATCCCTATCGTAAGTATTTATAATGATGGGAAAATATAGATGAAAATGCAGCATGTCCTGAAAAGCAGAAAGAATACCTGAGAAAAAATAAAACTATATGGACACGCTGTAGGCTACAATTTTTTTTTTTGTAAGTCCCATTAAATTAAGTTGAAATTGTTCATGAGAAGATTTCACTGCAGAACTGGAATATGAACCTCCCTTGTGTCATACATTCTTCAGGATTACAGTTTAAGTACTGAATTGTTTATCACACATCAGCCATTCAATTACTGAACCTCCACAACACTCAGTCTCAACACTAAGAACTTCCCTGCTGGTTTGGACAAAGTCTATCTTAGTCCAGCATATCGCTTCTTGCAATAACCAATCAGGTGTTCCTGGAGTGTTCACATATACCTCCTCCCCAACCCCGTTGTTCTCCTGCAGCTGATTGACAGGCTGCTCCTGACGTACAGCTAACATTGAACTTCATAAGTGACAGCCCCTGAAAGTCCCATCTTCCATAAATTCATCCAGCCCCAATGACAACTCTTAAGAAAAAGGAGATACAGTTGGAAACTCACAAACAGAAGAGCAGACAAGAATAGGGGAGTTTCCATGGCTTTTAGCAAGGAGAGTAACAAGTTAACTTCAGATGCTAGACAGTGGAGCAGGGATGAAGAGTGACGAGGGAGCAGTGATAATTATTTGCCAGGCAGATGCTATGCTTGGAATTTTAGCAGAAGACTACGCTAATTACCTATATGGAATGGAAGAAATGACCTCAGGAGGCTTGAACGGGAGAACGTTCAGCCATGACAAATGTAAGCCTACCCACATCTGAGTCGGAAAGTAAAATATGTACATATAAGGTTGGGGAACCTGGCTTAGCAGCTGACATGCGAAAAGGATCTGGAAATAGTACCATATGTACAAGAGTAAGCAGCTGCTAAGAAAGGCCGTGCAATCTTGGACAGCATTTGTAGAATCATTGCATCCAGATCATGGAAGATAGTAGTGTGGCTGTATTTTGTGCTATTTGGACTGCATTTGAAATATTGCATCCATTTCTAAGTTGGAATGAATTCGGAGAAATGCTACTAGAATGACAAAAGGTCAGAAATCCAAGGGGTGATGCTGGTAAAGGAGTTGGAGATGTTTAATTTGCAAAAATAAAAGGCTAAGGAGAGATAATGACACTAACAATAGCTAAAAGGCCATTATATAGAAGAATGTGAATTTTGTGGATTCTAAAAGCAGAAAAAGGATCAACTAATTGAGAAAGTAAATTGAAGCTGAATATCAAAAAGAATTTCATGTTAGTAAGTTATTAAACAGTGCAAGAGTCTGCTAGAGAAATGGTGGACTATCATCTGCTAGAAGTTTTCAAATGGGTTAGTTAAATGGCCTGTCTAGGATAATTGAGTAAATTTCTGCAGTAGACAGAAGTAGAGTAAGAGCAAAAGAAGGCTTTCAGCTTTTTCTGCTACTTTGCTAAAAACCAGGCATCTTGAGTCCAAGGTCAGGTAATTAATTTGGAGAGGCCTACTGTAAACTTTACCTGGCCTATTACCAGATTGCATTCTAGCTAGAAGAACTACAACCACACAATAGGAATATTTGTTCTTAAAAATAGAGTTTATTAGAAAAGTCAAACAAAGATATGAACATAACTGGATATTTGGCTAAAAGAAAAATAAGTTGCAAACATGGAAAAAATGATCAGAAAGTAATAGGTAGCATTTAATTAGGCTTCAGAAAAAAAGATAAATTTTGAAGGAAATCGGGTGCTTGCCTTGGATACAAGCAAATAAAATGAAATCCTGACACCATGGTATTTACTTACTATACTTATTTAATATTCCTAAAGGTCTATGTGTGTTAAGAGTTCCCATTTCCTGACAAATTTCATCACAACATGGAAGGGGTCTGTAATCTATTCTTTTCCTTCTCCAACAAGCGAATCCAACTTCATACCTTGTAAAGTACTCCTTTGCTATTTAATTTCAAGGAGGGGGAAATTGTTGTTGTTCAAAGGTTTGATTAACCAAGTTCCTTTTTTCTTGCCCTTTAGAGTTAGGTGGAATTGGTTTATAGGTGTAATGGCCTGTGAGAATGTCTTTGGGAGACAAGAGGAAAAGCCTCAGACTAGACAATTGTCAAATAAGAGGTAGCTGAGACCACAGAAGGAATGGAATAGAAGGGTTAGAAGAGACCCTCCCTAGTTTCTGGGACTGTAAAGGCGGTGGAGGGAGAGATGCATTTTCAAACTTGCAAGATTCTGTTAACGTAACCTTACAGTAAAGTGAGAGTAAGTACTTCTGGATAGGTCTTTTGCCTGGATTGCCTTGCAAGACTGGCAATAGGGTATGTTATGCTTGAATGGGAATCATTGCTAGAAGTACCCTTTCCATTACAGAGATGGACTTTTTTGTTTCAAATATGGATACAATATAGAGTGTATTTACCCATTACCATTTGAGCATTATTTCTAGATACTCTGAAACTGGTAATAACGTCATCTAACCAATTTGCATGGAAATATTCATGTTGTGAAAACTCCCTAAGCAATAAACAGTACACCAAGTTATTTTCAGAGGCAATTGCAGTATTTCTGTTGGGATATTTATTTTTTGTGTCTATCCCAACAGGGACTGAACTTGGAACTTACTGCATGCAAAAGCACACACTCTGCCATTAAGCACCTCTTCTTTCAGTGTGCTTTGATATACAGGCTGAAACTGTATTGTGAATTGATACATTGCAATCCATTCAGATGAGTACAGTGTAAAGCTGAAAATGAATTTTAAAAATTCAAAATGTTGTGTCATTTTGATAGTTAGATTCATGAAAGCTAACTCCACAATACTGTATTTGCCCAACTGGAAGATAAGTCCACCGTCCTCTGGCAAATAATTACCTATGAATTGCTAGGTGAGTGGGAGGGGGTCATCTTACATTCCATGAGAAGAAAATATGGATGTAGATTCAGTGCTGCAAATGCTTTGGAAGATAAGTTTGAAATCTATCCCTTGTTGCTTGCCTGGTGAATTTCACTCTGTTTATGCTGTCTAGGTACAATGTCAAGTGGTTGATAAATTGAAGCTCCTTGAAAAAAAAAGTGTAAATGAGAATAAACTTTAAATACTTTAAATGCTTTAAATACTCTGTTTAAAGTCTACTTTGTTCTTAGATAATTCCATGTTTGGCTTCTTCAAATTATTTACAATTGGATTCTGCATTCTGATCTGAACTGGAAAATGTTTTCCTTTCACTAAAAGGAGACTGTTTAAGCAGAATGTAAATCTTTAACAAAATGTTCTAGGTTAATTATTTAAACCATCATTAATTGATCCAAGAGAGTAAAATTCTCTACTGATTTTTTCAACCCATTTTTGCTAATTCTCATTTTCTTTAATTTTTCTTATTGTCAAGAAAAAAATCCTCATTTCTTTTTTCAATGGTTCCACCAGATTCTGCTTAGAATTTGACCTTTTAAAAATTATATATATGTTTTAGGTATTTTTATTAGCTGGAAGGAAACGGAAAAAGAGCAAAACCTCAAATTACCTCATCTCCATTGACCCAACAGACCTGTCACGAGGAGGAGAGAGTTTCATTGGAAAATTAAGGTAAACATCTACTTCTAAAATGTATGCTTAAGTGTGAATGGTTTGAGATTTAAAGCAATTCAAACCTCTTTATGTTTGTAGACTTTCATAGTCTCTGTATGTAGGTAAAAGGGAAAAAGTTTCATACTCACTAGCATTGATGATATTGCCTAGTTGTGTAATGAGACATCTGTAAGCAAATAACTAAGCTTAGAGAACACCAAGCAGACTTGAATTTTCTAAGTTTTAGTTCATATCCTTGTTATACAACATCTAATAACTTAGAAAATGGATACATTTAATCTCAAAAGAGAAGATTTAAGGATGGGAGGTTTTATGAAATGTACTTCAACACCCACAATTCCTGAGCCAGCATGACTGGCTCAGGAATTCTGGGAGATGAAGTCCACAAGTCATAAAAAGGCCATAATTTCTAACTCCTGGTTTAGGGGAAACACAATTCCAGCTTTCATTATAATAAATAAAGTACCACATTTAGTACTGGACAGTGATTACTTTTTTACTTTAATAATAGGTCAAATCTCATGGGGACTAAATTTACAGTTTACGATAATGGAGTTAACCCAGTGAAAACAGCATCAAGTTTGGAGGCAAGTAATCTACGCCAGGAGTTAGCTGCTATTTGCTATGTAAGTATTTTGCTATGCAAAAAAGAAAACGTGTATTAGTAGAATAAATAACAATTGTTGGAATCAGTATTAAAATACTTCAATATGTTTATAATTCCAAAATACATAATACATGGACTCTACGTAAAGAATAATTACTGCATACATATGCTCTTTGCATCAGGGGTTTACAGCTTCACACTTATATATTAGGGATATATTAGTACCATGACAGCATAAACTTTTCATTAGAATTGGACATTATAAGATTCATCTAGCATTATAAAATGGCATTCTGGTGTTATTCTCATTTTAATTTCCAACTTTCATTTTTTTCCTGTTATTTTTTATATACTATGGATAGGAATTGCCTTTATTTATATGTATGCTACTCTTACGTACTTCTCCTGTGAAAGAATAAAATATAATTTCTTTTAAAAAGAGGCTGTAGAACAATCATTCTTACAAAATAAGAGGATATCCAAGGGGCCTGTGCAATATTAAAGGAATTATTTTCATTCAGGATGATGGATATCTTGGAAAAAGTCTAGATCCAACTTGGAATTGCTGGGGAAAAGCAACATCTAGACTGATCCAGTTGGTTTATTCCTGTGCCAAGTAATATTTAATATGATATGTATCCCCTCTGCTGTTCTCATTTCCAGGAATACAGAGCATGACTACCACCATGAATGAAAAATACATTAAGCATCTACTTGCTTTCTATATTAGCCTGGCAGCATGATGATACTGTTTAACATGACATTGTATGAAGCATAGTTCAGTTTTAGCTAAAACAATGAATAAAAGGCTAAGAAATACTGGGAAATTAACATTCAGTCACTTGTGCAAGAGGCTCTTCTCCTTCAGCTGCATGGATTTGGCATTGTTCAACAAGGAGTTCTTAGTATTATTTGTGGAGATACCTTTGAAGTCACCATCTGTAAAACATCTACAGTTTACAGTGCCACTGAATTGGATTTCTTAATACTGGTTTTAAGCCCAATGTAACTAAAAAATGGTAAATATACCCATTGATTCATGAAGGTGACTGGATGAGTCATTTAGCTACAACCAACATTCTAGGAATTTTCTATCCTGGAGTGACTTTTCCCACTGGAGCAAGAATGATTCACTGATGTTTTAGGTGCATGTGATCATAAAAATATAAAAAGAATCAAAATACATTCTAGGGAAAGTCCCTGTCAATAAAATTCTTACAAAATCTTCTTTAACCACATTTCTTGAAAAGGAGAAGTAATTAGGTAACAAGGTCTGAATAAATAATGAGTTTAACACTGAATTTATTTCTTTATTTGCTAGGCTGGGATCTTCATAAATTTCTTGTTAACTTGAGGGACAGGAGAAGTGACTAAGCTTGTTCTTGATAATGGAGGAATATCTAGATGTATCTAGCCAGCATTTTTCAGTCCTGCAAAGTCCACAAATGTTTTAAATAACATTTTCTTAAAATAAAATTTAGTTGACTTTAGAAGCCAGGGGGAAGCATTCCTGACATAATAAATCACCTCCTTTATTCTTTAAAATGCCTGAAGTGTTTTCTAATATAATGGCAAAGGTGCCAAATTAATACTAGAACGATTCAAGATTACAGTATGGAAATTCAAAATTCAAGACTATCTTCCACCACAAAACTCACAAGGTGAATTTCAGCCAGTCACTCTCTCTAAGGCAAACTACCTCATAGAGTTGCTGTGGGAGCATATTATTCAGGACAATCCAATCTTAGCAAAGAGTAATATAAATGAAAAAGTACCAAAATAAAGCAACTTGTATACTTTTCAGGTCACATATTTTAGGGTTGCTTGGTATCAAGAAGGTTTCTAAAAATATTCCTGTGTAAATTGGAGAAAAACCTTGATACAGATTATTTTTAAACCGTGCTCAATTGGAGTGACACAGGTTCAAGAGAAACACAAAAGCACAGGACGCTGGACATGTGGTTTTTGTTATCTCTCCCTTGAAGAGTTGGGGAGATGTTTTATTTTGTAAAAATATATAAAACTGATAGGTGTATGGTTCTACATTCTGTTTTATTACTATATACTATTACAATGATAATTACTACCAAGACAACTACTATATTCTATACTATTACTACTGAATATACTGTACTTTGTACCTATTATCTATATATCATGCTCTATGGCAGTGATGGCGAATCTATGGCAGAGCCCTCTCTGTGGGCACACAAGCCATCACCCCAGCTCAGCTCTGCCATGCATCCACGCGCGTCTCCCGCTGATCAGCTGGTCTTCGGGTCTCTGCTGCGCATGCGTGGGGAGTGGGGCATATGCATGGGGGTGGGGCACATGCACAGGAGATGTGCACACATGCATGGGGGATGCATGCACATTGCATTTTGGGGATGCGCATGCTTTGGGCACTCAGTGCCGAAAAGGTTAGCCGTCACTACTCTATAGCATTATTACACGCATCAATATTTCTTTCTTAAACCTGTTCTGTCTTCTCTCTGAGATTCCTTTTACTGGCCAGCATGTAGAGCTGTTGCATCTTTTTTGTGTTGCTGGGCTGCTGTACTCCACCCCCCAACCCCCCCAATCTTTTGGACCACCCACTTCTTTTGAATGAAAAACAGTCCTTTAATTTGGCTGGTGTACTCAGTTTGCTGGTGGCTTTAGAACACCTGTCTCCTTTCACACCTATGTCAAGGTTGCAGCTTTTTTGGCAACTCTGCCACGCTAATGCTGGTGAGGAAGTTCAAATGAGAGGGAAAGAAGGAAGCACAATTTTTTTTCAAGCAACTTGCTTTTGCTCACAAAAAGACAATAAATTCCAATATTCTTTTAAAAAGATGATACTATACAGTAATGGCACTGGTAGTAAGAAAAACTGCATTATGCATTTTAATAAAACCTTTTCCTATTCGTATAGAAAGTTTCCAACGTTCATCCCATCTTTACAAATTATTCTATTGTAATACTCATTGAGGGTTGAATTGTTGATTAAATCCTAGATGTAGAGACTTTTCTTATATGTTATTTAAGTAAAAGCAATCTAAGCAGTGATTTTGCTTTCATTTTCTTGTTGTAGTTGATCATTAATACAGCTGCCACGGCACCTAATGGTCACTGTCAAAACTGCAGTGGTGGAGAAATTCTAAACAGATCATTAGAAATACAATCGCATTTGGAAGGAGAAACCATCTGTTGTTGATCTCTTGGCCATTTAAATACGGATCAGTTTCATAAAACTGTTATTTGGAGCTCAGCTCACGATTAACCAACTGGCTACAATGCTTTTAATTTTCTGTTGAAAGGAGTGTAATAACAAAAATAAGCAGATGGATTTTGCAGTCCTGACACATTCAAATCTGCTTCTGATAAGCAGTAAGCAGAATCTGAACACTTAACTGCCAGTTGATAGAGGAGGGAGTTATGGAATGAAATGTACCCTGCCTAGACTCCTTTACTACACTCAGAAGTAAATGAAGAAAGAAACATGAATCCTTCCCCTACATCTCTCCTCTTATTTTGTCACACATTTTTCAATATGGGTGCTCTTCTAAGATATAAAATTAGGTAGCTAAGGGCCAAGCCCATCTTTCTTCTACAGCATCAGTATGAAGGCATCTACTATTTCTCAACTTTGGCTGATAGATAGATGCAATATAGGTTCCCCCCAAATGTTTTGGATTTTAATTTCCAGAACACTCACGTGGTCTTACTTAGCATCAGGCTGAGGAACAATGCTTTAAAGTGGCTTACTTTAGTAGATTACCATGGAATGCATCAAATACATTAGAATGATCAAAGCACTATATAAATGTTTAAAGTGCTAAAGTATGTTGTTGATACTGCTGCTGTTAAAAATAAATCATTAATCACACAACAAAAGTGTAGCCAGTACCAAATTCTGTGCATGTTTATGTTTTTTTCCTTCCTTCCTTCCTTCCTTCCTTCCTTCCTTCCTTCCTCCCTCCCTCCCTCCCTCCCTCCCTCTTAGATAAAAGTCTATTGTATTTTCAGTATTTGTCTTATTGTCTTAATACAGGAAACAAACGTTTTGGGGTTTAAGGGTCCTCGTAAAATGAGTGTCATCATACCTGGAATGAATATGGACCATGAGAGAGTTTCTATCAGACCACGGAATGTAAGTCAGTCACCATTATCCCAATCACCGTAAACTAGCTCAACCAAGTTTAAGGATACATTTACATGTCAGTCCTGGGAGACATTGTTTTTTTAATTTCCTTCTTCCTAGGTGAAGAAGCAGTATGCCCAGAACTCATTTACAAATATTTTCATAGCCATTGAGTACAAGTTCAGAGGATAGGAGGAAAAGGGATTGAATGCAGAGTGGGCAGATGCTATAACATTATCCCGGATTCTGGCATAATGTATATTCTTTGCAATGGGAGAGAACAGGGTTTATTTTTAATCATTGTTTTAATCTGAAAAAATAAAGTTTCTTAAAAATACAAAATTCACCCCATCTCTTCTGCTTATTAGTTAGACTTATGTTCTGTCATTCATCCAGAAAGTGAAAGAAGCCTAAACTGTGTTTCCTCTACTAATGATTTCTCCATAGCAGCCCCATGAGATAGATTGGGTTTTTAATTCCCAATTGTTGTGTCAAAATGAGACTGGCAGATCTTTGGGGTTTTAGTTTCCATTTGTTCCCAAACTGGCTGTTCTGAAGTCAGGGATTTGCTGACCTTGTCAAAATGATCCTCCTTCAACTCAGTGGGAAAAATAGAGAAAGCTATTTACTACAACTCTGACTGCTGCTAACAACAATTGTTGTTGTTATCATTGTTATATCTAAAACTTTTGTCAAGCTTGGGAAAAGAGACAGAAAATGAAAAATAACACCATAAAGTAGGAGAAAAAATGCCAAGTGACCTCTGGAAATCCATTTCTATATATTGTATAAGCAGTTACAGGAATCAGTAGCTTCCCAAATTAGTGTACCTGAAGATCTATAAAATATATTAGTCATTCCCATATAGCAGAGGCTACATATGCTAATTTGTAGTTACTAGCACAAGTATTATTGGCCACAGATCATTTGACTTCATTGGAGTTAGGTCTATGTATGTTGATTTTTAACATGCCATTATCAACAGCAGGAGTTGGTTTGCTAAAAATCAGGGTGTTGATTTAAATCATGATTTAAATCACAAGTAAAGAGGCTTGATTTAAATCAAGTTGATTTAAATCATAATAAAGAGCAACTGTCATCTCTGTCTCTCAGTGGCTTCTCCTCTGACCTGCTATTGACTTACCGACAGTCCCATTCACTTTAATGAGACGGCTGGTGTGGCGGCAGTGACACAACAAGGTGAGGGACATGACAGGCAGCAGGTGAGTGGATGCCCGCTAACAGGTGCTGCCATGATGGATCTGAAATGACAGGTGCTCTTTAAACACAAGGACTCATTCTTGCTGGTAGTTAGGATCTTTAATATTATTATTTACAAACAAACTGAAGGTTTCCTATTTAGAGCGCATGTTATCTCAGCTTACAGAGTTTGAATGAGTTTACCCAAAATGTAAATATTGAAGAATATACAGTCCCATGCTACATAACTAAGCTCCATTTCATGGTGAATAAACTAAATTATTAATGTATCTTAAATAGAAAACTATCCTTAGATAGATTTTTTTTACTCCAAAAGTATTTTATTAAAATAAATTCGATTTAAAAAAAACTGATTTAAATTTTTAAAAATCTGATTTATTTATTTATTTATTTAAAAAAATCATCAATTTTTACCCACCCTGCTAAAGATTGTTTGAAGAGCCCCATGCTTCGTGTCAAGGTTCACACAAGCTCTTCTGCAGATAGTGCTGGGGTTACATGTTCACACAGTCCTTCTGGCAGAAGAATGGAGTCCTTCTGGCTGAGAATGGAGAGAAAAACATAAATGATAGCACAAACATGCAGCCTTTTTTTAAAAAAAGATTTTTTTGCATGTTTTAAAAGTGAACCAGGAAAACAGTCCGAAATACAAATTTATTCTTCCAGTTTTGCATTTTCTCTGGCTCCTGTTGCCCACCCTCCCGCCCCCCACTCTTCAGGCTATTGTGCTTATTCCTTTGTAAGCCTGAAGACATACGTCTGTCCGGGGATATCTTAGCATCCATCTAAGTGTAAGGAGCAGGGAAAGGCCCTTCTTCTCTCCTAGTTACACTGGTAATATAAGCGAACAGATTGTGTTCAGCATTGTCTGCTGCAAGGAGCCTTCACACGTTATGGATGCTTCTATCTGATTTGAAGCAGAGCTGTGGATAATATGATGCAGTCATCCATACAACAAAGCTCCCTGTTGCCAGCAGTCATGCAGTAACTAATAGAAGATCTTCTCTTCTAACACCAGACTAATGACTTGCTGCAAGGAACTGTTTACTGCTACTTGAATGCTGTACTGAAGCTATGAAGGTCTTTCATGAACTGAGTAGTAAAGCAAATGCTTTCTTAGCAAATATGGAAAATATGTTGACATATTTGTATCTTTATTGGGGACTGTGTCGTTGAAGTCATTTGCATTCTTTCAATTTTATATTTTTGCCTCAGCCTGAGATTGTGTGTGTGTGTGTGTGTGTGTGTGTTTTATTCTTCCTTGACATTGGCAAAATAATAGGTGCCACTGCCTCCCGTTAAAACCAATAGAAATGCTTAGAGTATATATGTGTGTGATGATTTAATACTGGGTCACCTGCAAGTCTGCTATATCCATTTGCTATGCCATATAGATCCCAAATGCAATCCAAAGCTTGCCCCTCTAGAAATATGAACTTCTACAACAGGATCTGAGCATGCCTATGATTTCCTTGGCAAGTTTTAATTTTTCTTCTCTGTGTATGTATATGCATGGCTCATCTGTTTATCAAAACATACCTGATCCCAAACTAGCTTATACCACTTTACTATATAAGCCTAGAATGTAACAGAGTTAGTGTTAGTGTTTGCTTGGTTGATCTCAGTATGCTCCCCAATGGCAAATGGAGTTAGAATAATATGCAGGTTCTGACAATCTAAGCAGTTGATTTGGGAAGGCCAGGGATTTTATTTTAGGAAGATTTTGAACATTGGAATGGGAAATTGGTATATAAAAAGAGTGGAAGATAGCTTCTGGCTAAATTCAAACTTCTATCCGTGGTTCTGATAGGAACATGAAACACTCCTCTCAAGATGGCAAAACAAAAACACAGAGAGTGTCATTGAGCTGCACAACAAAACTCCAGTCTGGAATGATGATACTCAGTCTTATGTTTTAAATTTCCATGGTCGTGTAACACAGGCCTCAGTGAAAAACTTCCAAATTATTCACGACAATGATCGTAAGTATGACTTCTCTAGTTAAACTTGTTGGAACACAGATTGCTTTTCTTAAATCTAATGAGATCCTCTGTACAATAATACTAAAGATATGTTAGGTTTCCTCAAACCAAAATTCATGTTGTATTTCTCTTACTGCAGTTTCCTGTTTTCAGATGTTGATTGCATACCAATGAATAGGGCAATTCAGATGGTTGTCATTCATTTTGATGTTTTGATGAAGCTTTTGATAAGAGTTCTCAACTATTTTCAGCTCTCATATCTATTCTCTGACTTGAATATAGTCCGTGTACTGTACACTCAAGGACCTTGGGTTGAGCTTGCAGAGGCAAAGGGTAAAATGAAATAAAATAGAATATCTAAGTCACCAACAGCTAGTTCTCAGAGTAGCACATAAACAGCTTCTAATTTAGCTGAAGAGTGCCACCCTATTGCATAACACCTGCCACATAACACCCCAGATGTAACAACTTGTTGATAAGAAAGACACAAAAGTTGAAATAGTGGATGTGACAGTATTTATTTATGTATCAAATGTTTTAACCGCTCATCATTCTCACAGAGAGGCTCTGGGTGGTGTACAATTTAATCTCCTGCAGATAGCAGAATAGAAGAGGAAGAATTGGAGATGATACAAAGTCCTGCAGACAGAAGTAGAATGACTGTGGCAAAAGAAAGCAAAGGTAGCATCAATACAGGCACCTTGGGTTGGAGCATCACTTGAACACTATCACCAGTGACAAAACGACCATTGGTCAATTGCAAAAGGCAGCTTTACTCAAAACAGCTTGCATCCTGCAACATTACATTTAAGACCATCAAACATCCACATCTGTCTATCCCAGATCATTGGGAAGGACTTGATAGGTGGATAAAAATGCCAAATCCAGTCTGAACATCTGGCTGACTGTGCGACAAACCATAATATTATAATTATTTTTGAGAGAGGTGAAATCTTTATAATGGAGGCATAGTTTCTGGTGGGATGCATATTTTTTAAAAATTCGCCCTCTTTAATTCAATATATAAAGATATCCTAATGGCCATGGTTATCAGATGTAGTTTTGATCCGATCATTTAATGGCGGAGTGGGATGGGCAGATGGTGTGCCTTCACCATTTTAACTTGTGCTGGAAGAAACATCATCAATCTGATGAAAGCCCCCCTACTCCCCGAAATGCCTGCTTAGGAAGTAGTCCTTCTCTTCATCACTGGTTCATTCACCACATCCTAACCTTGCTCTAAGCGTTTGCTGGCAGGCTTCAATTTTGTCCTTTCAGCAGTGGGGTTCGCACAGCATGTTGGGAGGCAGCTATTTGGGGGAATCTGCCGGCTTAACAATATGGAAGCTGAAGTGGGAGGAAGAAGGGTAGCTTGCTGAGTCTTTTCCAGTCACTGCAGCTGTCTTCTGATTTTGTTCTATTCATCCCACCAGCATTTTTGGATCCTTTTCTATTTCCTGACTTATAAATAATGTCATTTATAAGGACATCCGTGCCATGTGCGGAAGTGCCGGATATTACACAGCTGGGAAACATTTATTCTTTTTTTTAATCGGAACATTTTTTTATATCTATTTTAAAACATTCAAGGAGCAAAAAAAATGAACTACATAAAACAAAACAAAAAATAGTAAATATGCAGACTTTACCAATTGTCATAATATTTAAAATTAAACATTTTATTGATGAAACAATTCATTTTATTGACAAAATAATTTAAAGTAGACTGATAATATCTTAAGATACAATTGAGGATCACTAATAAAAGTTAGATTTATAAAGAGGTCACTACTATTTTTTCCTAAAACAGATGCACCTTGATCCTGTGAACATAAAAATATTTTTTTTAAAAAATCAGGAAAAATAATATTAATCCTAAATTCCCTACTATTGTACTTGGTGATTAAAATATAAGCATTAAAATAACATGTTTATTATCTTTACATAAAATATTTTCCCCTTAAATATTGTCTAAATATCTGAGTTGGCCTAGTTGCGTGATTTGTAATATATAGGCAAAGCCCTACTTGCTTAATTTTAGTCAAACTTCAGTTCTGAATGTACACTTTTAATTTTACTGTGCCTTCATATTCCCCAGCTGCTCAGCATTTCATTGCTTTCTGAAGAACATTGTGTCCTAGTTCAGATTTCAACTAATCTAAGGAGATAGGCGTTACTTCTTTTTTTCTAATTATACAGTTTGGTTTATTCTGTCCAGATAATCTAAAACGTGTTAAAAGCCAAATTGATATATCTTTATGTTTCTTTATTCTTTCAGCTGACTACATAGTGATGCAGTTTGGCCGTGTGGCAGAAGATATTTTTACAATGGATTATAATTATCCTATGTGTGCAGTACAAGCCTTTGCTATTGCCCTGTCCAGTTTTGACAGCAAGTTAGCTTGTGAGTGAACAAGTTATGCCTAAACTTCACTGCAGCCAAAACCATGTGCCACTGGAAGAAGAAAACATACATTCCATATTTTCTCTGGTGTCATCAGTGGTCACATATTCTTATGAGGCAGGTAAAATTTGTTTTCTGAAGGACCAACCTTTTTTGATGAAGAGAAAATATTTTAAAAATTCAAGACTTTCAGGAATGTTTTTCCCGCTTATTCTCTATTTTTCTGGAAGTGGCATCATAGCTCTATAAATAGAAGTCCTATCTTAATGTCCTCAGTTCTGTTATAAAGATGCACATAATTATGGCTTAAGTAAAAACACCATTGGGATCAATGATGTCTTTTTTTTAAATCCATAAAAGCTATCACGACACAGATCTAGTTTTGGATTTAAGACATATTTGGAGGCTGTCAGCATACCTCAAGATTTCATTCACACTTTTGAGGATTTTGTGTCACTCATCTTAAACATAAGACCATGAGAAAGATGCAAACTTTTTACAAGAAAGAAGCAAGGTAGCATTTACTCTCAAAGCCAAGACTGAAATTGATTTGTGATACTGTTTTATGTGGGAAGGAATCTGGCCAATTTTTAATCCTGATGGGGAATAGAATGGGGGCGGGGGGAGATCAGAAGCACAAATTAATATTGCACAACTCACTTGTACTCCAAAGTGTCATTTTATAGATTGTGTTTTAAGTCTCACTTTCTAATGTCAGTTCACTCTTGTTTTTAAGAAGGGAATTTTGATTATGTGAGGTCAGCAAATGGATGGGAGAAATAATGCTGAATCATTATAGCAACTAAAATTGGGGAATATTCTAAAAGAAAGAAAAAAATGTGCTTCAACATATATGATGTTTCAGGTCCCATGTGTGGCATGTTCTGTCCAAGACAGTTTTCTGTCTTTTTCCCTGGAGAATTGTTGCCCTTTGGGTAGACATGATTGGACTAAAAAATTGAAGGGCTGAGATACTGAACAAAGTGTATACATCTGCTGTAAATGAATTGAATGACATCTAATTCTTTGAATAAACCTGTCTTGATAGAGCTGCCTCTTTTAAGAAATTGTTTAGAAGATAACTGGAACTAATAGCGAAAGATATTTGTTCTTTCTCTGCCCCAATAGAGGTAGTCCTTGACTTACAGCCATTCGTTTAGTGACCATTCGAAGATAAGAAGACTTATGACCAGTCCTTGTACTTATGACACTGCAGCATCTCCAGAGTCACGTGATAAAAATTTGGGTGCTTGGCAACTATATTTATGACAGTTGCATTGCCCCCGAGTCATGTGATTGCCATTTTCGACCTTCCCAGTTGGCTTCTGATAAGCAAAATCAGTGGGGGAAACCTGGATTGGCTTAACAACCCCATGATTCACTGAACAATTGTGGTGATTTGCTTAGCAACTACAGCAATAAAATTGGGCATCAGCTTAGTAAGCAATGGAAATTCCTTATCCCGATTATGGTTGTAAATCGAGGACTACCCATACTGAAAGTTGCATGCAGAGAAAGCTTCCAAAAAGAGAAATTAATTGCAATGCATTCTTGATTTTAAACAGATGGGTGGAATCAGAGCTTTTATTTTATTGGTGCCTTGTTCCAAAACAAAGGAACAGCCCACCAGGGTACCCCTATTCAAAATGATATCGGTTAGCAAAAAATAATATTACATAGATAGCAATTTCTACACCCCCGAATTATAAGGCCTTCATTATTGCAGAGGCTCCATTAAATTTTGGATATGGTGGGCCTAAGGGAATCACCTGGAAAGATAGAATCAGTAAAGAGATAAGCTTGTCTCTTCATCTCTTCAGCCAGAAGAAAATCTCTGCTGCATCAAACTATTCCTGCTAATAGAGGGAGATGCTTCTATCTATAGAAGACTTTTTCTGGATATAACTATGTATGCGTGTTTGTGCCTTTTTACTAACAAATCATTATATTTCAGAATGCAAGCTCTGGCTTATCTCATTTTCATGGATTTTTTTTAAACAGTAAATGTACTAAAAATTTGAAATCAGACTCAGATTTAAGGGGATCTGAACATTTAGCATTAGTTTTGTGATAGTTTCCCACAATATGATATTGAATATGACTGGTATACATAGAATAGTATATACCAAGACTCAGCAGTACCAGATTTTACGGGGGGCGGTAGGGGGCAGACTTTTTTGGCTACATCTTCACTGGATTCTTCAAGGGCTGTTGGGGTAATTTTAGCAGGTTTGCCTTTCTGTGACTTACTAAGGACAATGTGCCGGTGCATCCAGTGCTGATTATGATTTTGCTGATGCTTATATGCACATAGAAATGCAGGTGGTTCGTCTGTGAATCTCCTTTTGTTTTAGATAATTAACAGTCCCCTTGTAGTACGTGAACAACTCTATGCAAAAATGCAATCTGTTTGGTATGCTTTGAAATTGCCATTCTCCCAAGTCAAGGAACATTGATGACAAAGATGAAGTGATCACTCTGTCAGATGGAGAAAAACCTAAAAGAAAGCTAAGTCATCTATCAGCACCACAATTTTTGTATAATAACACACTTTGTGATGAAAAGACGTGTAAGTCAGAGAGTTGAGTAGTTATAGAATATGGAATACATGAAGATCCGTTCCCAGATTTTGCAGCAATCTTTTCCTTAGGTATATTAATACATGTTCTCAAAATTAGATTTATTTAAACTAAGGCTGCCATTTGGACAACTTATTTGAGGATAAGACCCCTTGCAGTTAATATCATCTGCTCTGAGTACTGTGTTAGAATGGCTCCTTCGGAAGTGTATTTAAAGCTGTGGCCTCAATTTTTTTGACTTAGTTATAAAAAATAGTATTGTCAGTATGAGTATATTAGCATATATTTGAGCTATGTAACATTTAAACTCCTTGAAATCAAACAGACTTCCTTTAGCTAAGATTTAGTCATTTTTATCTTAATGGCTCAATTTTAAATCTGATGAAGCCTAAGATCTAATTTGTTATATGATAAGAAAATAAAATTCAATTGTTTGGCTTACATTCATCCAAGATTGAAAGAGTTCACTTGGTCTCTATCTGGACTTTTAATTTTATGCTGTTATATTTTTCTCTTGGTGAATCCTTGCAAATTGAGATAAGGAACTTTTAATGGATAAGATTTCAAAATATTGCCTTTTTTTTTTTTTGCTTTGATTGGACGCTTTTGGAAAGAAGATAGCCTCAGCGATCCTATCTACCCGTTATTGGTAATGGGCACCCTTTCCCTGAGCCAGTCTATCTGCAGTGATCTAGATGGGGGAGGGAGATGCAATCTTGTGATTGTGAGTTACATATTTTCTTTTCAGTGGTTTTTTTTTTTACCCTGAAGAAGCATTGTAATGGTGACATTATTTGGGGAGCAGGTTTGATGGTTTTCAGAAAGTTGGAAAGTTGTATTGGGGTAGGGTTGGAAAATTTATCATATTTTTTGTCCTTTCTTTATGGGTTTTTATTTCAAGGTATGAACATAGAGGCGAGTTAAACAATAGTAGAAATAATTTTCTCAGTACACAGATACATATATGTGTAGAGCAGCCTACTTACTGTTGTAACTGCTTTGGCTAAAAAAATGTCAGAAGCAAGCTCAGCAATCTTTATTTTCTGATTTGTATCTTGAAACACTTTGGATTAATCTTAAAGAAATGCATTTCCTCCCCAAATGATAAGAAAACTCACATCGGGAATGGAAAACTGTTTTCTATGCTTTTCCAACTCTCTCTATACTCTATCGTGTCAACCATTAGACAATCTTAAAGCAGGGATGATGATGTCTGGGGGGCAAGACAAGCCAGAGGGCATAGCAGGATCGGGATCTAAAGGGAGAGGAGGACAAAAGATGAAATGAGCATCTTAATTGAGGATACAAACTGCCAATTTTTTTTTACATGTTTTGTATAAGCATGTATGGAATGGATGGAGCTTATGTTGTGACTTTGTGAAAGTTGTTCGTTCATTCTAATAAAACATTCAGATTCCATGGGCCACCTCTTTAAGGCAACTAGGAATAAAAGCATGCATAGTATAAAAAGTGGATGGAATTTAATGTTCTCACCACCAACCCCACTACCTCCTGGCAGTTAAGGCCAGGCCACTTCATTGATTAGTCTTTAATTCAGCACAGCAAATATTTCTTTAAGCAACATTCTGACTTATATGTAACAAATGTTACTCTCATAGATTGTAGTGCAGAACATTGATTAATGTGATTTTAAAACATGACTAAATGTTCATTCATCAAATGACTAATGGCTTGCTAGAATGTCAATCTATGACCCACTTGTGAACTTTGAAACTGGATCTTAATATTCTTAATTGATAAAGGAGAATATTTAATATATTTAATATTCTCCTTTATTGAATCTTAATCATTTTGCAAAATGAGATTTGGGATTATAAGGACCCTGAATCTGAGCCAGGCAAGCTTACTTAATGTTTCTATAAAAACATTTCTAGAGCTTTCAGAGCAGATTCTTTTTTCTTATCTTAAAGTGCATTAGCTGGATGATCACTCTTTATAAGACCAAGACAACTAGGGTAGATAATTTTGATTGCTATATACTTAAGAGAATTACTAGATAGACATTTGTAGAAATCATTCTCTATTATGAAAAGCCTCCCATTAATAAAGCTTTATGGGCTTTATGAGTATATGGATTCTGATTGTCCCACCCATGAGCCCTATTAATGAGCCCTTCTCCTATTGATGAAGCTTTCCTTGAGGGTTGGGAAACTGAGAACAATACGTATAAAAATTCCAAGCAGTTTTTTATTGCATGTTCTCACATAGACAAAATCCTGTCGGACCAAAGCAGACTCTGCATAACTATCTGATAAATGCTGAGAAGAAATTGGGGAGGATCCCTCCTGTGTAACTTTCCACATAGCAAAGATTCTGGGTTGATGCTTCTCTTAACTTCTTCCTCTTGTATCTCAGCGCCAGATTCCACCACAGTTAAGATGGTTCCAACTGCTACAATGTACAGTCGAATCTCTGATCATGATCATAATTCGTTTCATAACTTGATGATTTCTTCGTCTTCTAATGTTTTGTCTTCAGGAATTTCTGAGTCAGGGGTCGTGTTTGATCGCCACCCGAGTATTGTGACCAGGTTCAAAAATTTTGTGAATTTTTTGGTCAGAACCCGATTTGGTTGTGGTCAGAAGCATTCGTGACCCGAGGGTCTACTGTACTAGAAATTGTCATGTCTAAAAATATGTATATTTTTTATAAAAATTCTGAAATGAAAACAACTGAATAGACACAATACAATAATGTCCATATTGTATTAATAGTTTCTAGTTGAAGTGTAGCACCTTCTTAAGTAGCAAACAACAATGTTGATTATTTTCCCAATATTTTGCTTCACTTCATGAAAAAGCTACATTTTCATACCCATTAAAAGTCTTTGAGAAACTCCCAAGTCAAGGTCAGCAACCAAATAGTAGCACTCCTCCAATTTGATCTGAGCTTTTGGAAGTTTACTGAAAAATACTGTAGGACATCAGTAATATTTTGAAAAATGTCTTTAATGTGAACAGGGAAAAGAGCTGTAAAAGAGTTAAGCAAGAAGACACAAGTATTTTTGGATGCTCAGAACGTACCTATATGGATTTGTAAATATTTCCACGTGATTTTGTAATTTTTTATCTTCCTTGGTACTAATTTTAGGAATTAAAGGAGTTTGTGTAGTGTTTCATTTTTTGCCTATTACTGAAAAATGAGAAATGAAATGGATGTTCGCTCCACAATGTTAGAAGCACTTTTGTTAAGGAATTATGTTTAGTCACAGCAAGAAGCAGAGTGCAATGAATAAAGCCTATAGTATAATTTCACTTCTTCTCCACACTGTTCAAACTCTGCCAAAGTTCCATATATTATGTAGAACTGGAATAAAGCACATCAAGAAGGTTAGCCAGATAGGCTCTATACTTTTTTGAGTCAGAATAATTTGTTATCTTTGCTTAGCTCTCTTTGTAGACATGTAATATTCCAGCTGCAGAAATACCAAGGTGTTTGTGTAAATGTCAGGATATGAAAGATTAAGAAGGCGTAGTGCTGCGGCACCATCAGAATGAAAATGAAAAGCAAATAAATTAAAAGCAGCTTGTAAAACACATGAGAAATTATATTTCATTTCCCCTTTCTGATAGTGTTCTAAGAATTATTGTTTGATAAAGTTTATGCTGCAACTTGTTCATACCTTTTTCTTGAATCCTGACACTGCCATTCTAACCAGAGGGGAAAAACCTAAAGGATACTCTTAGTTCCGAGAAAATATTCCTACAACTGCATTGATACTCTAGTTCTGCTTTGTCAGGAAGATCTGTCCCAGAGAACAAGACAGAATTTCTTGTTCCGGATACTGTTTCCAAAGAAAAAAGTCAAAATTCAGATTGGTACTTACCAAAAGAGACATTCCCAATACAGTTCTCTGCTTGTTTTTTTAAGAGGTAAGCCTCTCTAATGCAACATGGTTTAGACCTCAACAGAAGCCAGAGATTTAGTTTAAACATCACTTAAAACCCAAAGTGAACAAATGATACCATGGTTTAGTGCTATTAATTGACTCCAGTGCTGCAGGACCTGGCATGCCAGGGGAAGTTGCCATTCAAGTAACACAGCCCTGATGTGAGGTGAATACTCCTGCTCAAAGCAGGCATATTTGGAAGCTAAAGATAATTGATACCATCAATGTTGTTTTTCTTATAACATTTCTCTTTATTATTTTTGTTTGTGTTTCTTTAAAAAAAACTTTTTAAAAAGTCTCTTTTTTAACATTTCATTTCAGGCTTGGCCTTAGTGTAAAGCTTATGTATATATACAGTATATACCTGTATGCATGTATATGCATCCTTTTCCATTTTTTGTTTTTGCTTCTTGTTTTGTTTTACTTAGTTAACAAGAAAAATTGTGATAACTGATCGTATTCCTCATGTTGGAAATGTGGAAAAATCCATTCTCTTGGGCAAAATATGGCAGTCCTATGGAATTCAAGTTTATTCCTCCCTCCCCGCTCTCTTATTTTAATTTCTTCCGTTTTTCTTGGGTTTCACTTTCCACAATCCTCATTAGACGAGAGCTGGCATTTACATTTGTAGGTGTACATATAGATACTATTCTTTAATTGGAATTAAAACCCATTGCAACAACTTTAATTGGTTAATCATTAATTGGTTAACCTTTTTATTTTTAACACATACATTATCCTATCAAGCTAACAATACAAACTATGTGCCTGTGTATATCTCTCCGACACAAGATTTTTCTCTATTCTACTGCTTTCCTGATTTTGGGATAAAGACTCTGTTATTCGCAGATAGTTGGGTTAAAGGCATTTTGAAAATTGCAGTTCAACATATTTGGGTGAGGTTCATCTTGGCTGTTATAAATTCACCCAGAACAATTTTCCTAGTTCCACAACATTTTGCTTCTAAAAATGTTAATGCAGTTCTTCACTGGAGAGATATTTGCCCTTCTACTATTCACTTAGATCCAGTCCTCCTGAATAAATCCCTAAATTTTAACTGAGCCAAAATCAAACTTTGTATATTCCGACACAAGGTTTTTCTCTAGCCTACTGTTTTCCTGATTTTGGGATAGAGACTCTATAGTTGGGTCAAAGGCATTTGGAGAATTGCAGTACATCAATCTTGACGCCATGTTAGGAATAAAATGGCTTAACGTAAAATAACATAATATCTGGCCATTTTGAGTGGGGCTGATTTGGTTTTGAATCTAACATCATATAGAGGACGACAGAATTCTGTCCCTGAATTATAGTGTATTTCAAAAGTAACATGAACATTCCTAGTAATGTCCTTGTTTGGCATTGTGTCTGCTTTTCTGTTTAGACTTTCATTGATTTGCTAAAAAAAAAAAAAAAGGAAAATTCAAGCACTGTTTGCTTTGAAACCCGTTATTAGTGCATGAACAACTATCATTGTAAATATCTCCTGGTACTTTGCGTATGTTTAGTTCTGACGGGCATAGTATGATTCAGTGCCCAAGTAGCTTGCAGATACTATAGTACCTGATGGAAACACTTTAAAGCAGTTGCATCATTTTCTGCGGTCATGCAACTGTCTCTCATAACAGGTGCACAAATCTGGAAAAGACATATTGAGGTGGTACAAATGCACCAAATCATGTTTGCCCTTCAAATCTGGTTGCATAGCTCAAATATCTATATTTTGGATTTAAGTGGTTAAGGCACCTGCTAGAAACCAGGAGAATGAGTTCTAGTCTTGCCTTAGGCATAAAAAATCCAGCTGACTGACTTTGGGCCGGTCACTCTTTCTCAGCCCAATTTACCTGACAGGGTGGAGAAAATAGGAGGAGGAAAGAATAGTTGTATGTTCGCTGCCTTGATTTATTTAACAAGCCCTACTTGTTACATAGTTTTTGAGATGCTTGTTTTATTAGGTGGATTCCTTAGCATATGGGAGCTTTAACTGATAAAAAGAAGTATTGAATAGCAATTTGTTATTGCCATCTTTTAAGTATGAAATTTTGGGAGGTCATGACCTTCAAATGGAGCCTATAGCACCGATCGCTAGACTTAGTAACATTTCCTTGAGAGTAATTGTTAAAGTCTGCCTCTAGTGAAGAGTAGGTTAAAGCAATTACTCCTTTATTCTGCCATCCTTTGTTTCTTATCACTCCTTCTCCCAATATATTTCTTTTACTCTTGCTAGAAAGCTGCTAGAAGAGGACAAGATTGTCAGGATATTCATGAATATCATGATGTCCCACTTACATGGCCAATTGGAATAGGGATTTTTAAAATTAGGACTAGGATCAGATGATGCCCATGCTGTTATATAAATCCATGAAATGATCAAGATATAGTAGCAGCAGATCAATGAGGGAGATTTTCAGGTATAAAATAAACTGGGTATTACAAATTCCTACAGAATTTTCAAAGTGCCATTATGAAGCAAGATTCTGCCCTCAAAATTTGCAGCAGAAATCAATGAACTTGCTTTGAAGGACTTCCTGTTTTCTTTCAATTCCGGTTGGTTTTTATGTTTTTATTCCCCTCCTTCCATCCCCATGAGCTTGTTCATTGTATATCTAGTTATCAATGAAGAACGGCACTTCCTTTAGAGCAGGGGTGTCAAACTCATGGGCTGGATGCGTCACTCGCTGGCCACCCCTACCCCCGGTTTAGCGAAGGGGGGGAAAAAGTCTCGATATGTCACCTGACAAAACGTGATATGAGTTTGATACCCCTGCTACAGAGTGTTAGATTTCCATTCTGTCTTTTCATTCTCTTTGTGCCTGAGTTCTAAGGAATAAATCATTGTCTTGCACATTGGCAAAGAACAGTATAGGGAAACTTATGAAAGATCCCAACTTTCTTTTTTATACATGATACATACAGGAAGAACAAATTTAAAAATGTAGTTTCCCTGGGCTGTTGTACTAATGTTTTCTAAACCAAGGAAAAAGCACATGAAGTACGTTTTTTCTCTTTTTTCCAAAGGTGCTTCAAAACTACAAATTCAGCAGATGCTGCCTGATTCTGTTTATGGGGCTTAATTTAAGAAGGCTGTCATCCTACCCTTTTTTCAAAGAATGATTTGTTGGTCTCACATCAAAAGAGACCTGTCTTTGACTGCCCTGTGCAAAAAAAGAAAAAAAAAACACCAGTTATCTAGTCAGCTTATCGGGAAGGCAAAGGCTTCCTTAAATAATTTTTAGCTGGAAAAAAGAGGGATGAGAAGAAGTTAATCCTATTCTGTTAATGTGGCACGTTTTTGTTTAATTTTCTGGACAAAAGTCCCAGTTTTATCCTGGGCTACCATGACTGGTCTGTAAAAATATTCAGGTGATGTCAAGACAGCAACAAAGAGGTAGAATTTTCTCTTTTTTATCATCTAGTGGTTGTTAGTTTTGTACTCCTGGTCTATATAATATTTATTAAGTATCATAATGGGAAAATGAGCCACATTTAATACAGCAAAACTCACTTCTGAGACGACATGCAAGAGAAACTGATATCTTTGCTTCTTTTAGATGGAACTGCTGTTCTTTTCTTTTTCCTCCTCTGTTAACTCTGGGCCATTGAAGTGTGTCCGTCATTCCCAGATTTGGGCTGTACAAGTTTCTAAACCCCTTGTGAGAATATAATGAAGACCATATCAAAGAAAGCGTGATTTGGATGTCTTGTTTGATTGGGCCTAAAGAATGATGATTGTTTTGTGGCTTGAGAAGTAGAATACTTGCAATTGGATCAGTGAGACAGAGAAATAAGTGTACATATTTTTTAACTGCATGATGTGCTTTGCAAGGCATTTAACAACCACGTCCTACCCTCCGATTCTGGAGCATTGACAAATGTGCCACAAGCACTGAATAAGCCAGCTGCCTTTTCTCTTTTGTGTGTTTTTTTCAGGCTAGCTTAAACCTAACTCAGGAGAATTTAGAATAGGAAAACAGAAGAAGAAGAATGAGCTGTCCCTTTCATTAGCTCTATAGCTTTACTGGCATATACCCTTGACTCTAATCCCAAACACCCCAAATTCTGCCTTGGTTGCATTTAGTTTTATAATTTAGGCTGGTTGGTAGGTTGTCCATGGAAAATCTTTGAAATGTAAACTTCACAAATGAAGTGCCAATTTAAAAATATTTCTTTTTCAAGGACTAGCTATAGATTTGAGAAAATATTATCAGGGCAAAAGACCTTGGAAAGATTTTTTTTTTGTTGGCACTGAAGCTCTAAGCCAGACTTCGACACAACAGATGTCCTCTGCATGCTCTGGTTTGTAACTCCCAGTATTAAAATGAATAAAAGTCTCATCTGTTTTACACCCAGCAACATCTTACAACTTCCAAATCTCCCATGGCAGGGGTGAATACTGCCAAGTTCGCCAGCCAGTAAAATACTGGCTGTTCCCTTTCAGAGGAAAGAGTCTGTAACAAGGACATTTGGGATATTAACCAAGGCCAGCAACATGCCTGGGCCCTTGATTTCTCATTCCAGGCTTCCCATTAGGTTGTTGGCCTACAATTCTCTTAGAAGACATTTTGAGAAAACCGGCAAAAGCATTTCCACATTTTTTCAAATGTTTTCAAAATTCAGGGGTTCCTGGGAAAAGTTATAGCTACACTCTCCTCCTCTCTCATTGCTCACATCACCCCTTCAAAATTCAGTGAGATTTGGAGCATAATTTTTTCGGTGCCTCATATCAGATGACATCAGTAGAGAACATCAGCATACACACACCTCTATACAACACTCAAGAAGTTACCCCATTATAGTTAGCTATTGTTCTTTGGCTTGAAAAATGGCAAGCGATGAACAGGTAGATTATAAATCCTAATTATGACTGAGGCAAAAGCTGCCAGGCCAAAATGCTGATATTCAGTTACTCTGAAGGTCCACATCTCATCACAAACTTAAATGGTTGTTGAAATATAGAAAATGTATTGCTAGTAGGCTGCAAACAAATGTGTAGCATTGAAGGCAGAATATTTAGATTCAACTGTCTTCTCAAAAATATGTATGTGTGCACACACACACACATATAGTCAGCTGGCTTCTCAGTTGTACAAAGCAGAACCTGGAGTGCAAGTGAACAAATATTGCTAGCAATGCTTTCCTCTCATGGCTAACACATTCTAATTCATCACTGTGCCTTTCTTAAAACAAACCAATGATCATTCTAGTAGACTTTGACCACGTTCCTGTCTCAAGTTGTTTTAAATGGTGTTTGAATTAAGGAGGGAGGGATATGGGGGTCTAAAAACAATTAGGAGTAAGAACAAATATTTAAGCAGTTGTATTTTTGCATAAAGCTTAGAATGTGTTATATCAATTTGCACAAGACTGTCTTGTCCTGTTTAAGCAGTCAGGCATTCTTTCATTTGTTTCAAACATAATAGAATTTTAGATAAAACTGAGAAAATGTGGTTTTATGATGCCAATTTTTTTTAAAAAAACTTTGGTATTTCTGAAGCAAATGTATTTATTTATGTGTATGACTAATTTGGTATTTTCACATAATTTACATTGTGTATGTTGTAGAGATTACAGTATATGTCAACACAGAAAATCTGTGCAGAAAAAATTAAAACTTGAATTTGTTTCAAAGGATGGTGGTATTTTTTTCAAACAGCCATATCCATCACTTTCTATTTGTCTCTCTTCTTCAGAACGTAAATTAAAATCATTTACTTTTCTAAGAAAAACTGTCTCAACTGTAATCTTGGCATTTCCTGTTTCTACTGAGGATTCTAATAAATGCCAACGTCCTTCAGTTGAATTTTTGTGATTGGTCCAACTGAATTATATAAAATATTTGTGAAATCCTGCCTGTCATTCTTTTAAAGCATGAAATGGGAAAATGTTACACTGCAGCCATTAAAAAAGTAGAAACTGATTCTATTTGTACACAGAAACACAAAGAAAAAAAATGTGCTGGAATGCTTTCTTAAGATTTATCCCCATAGATAAAAATATGTTTAGAAGAAGAATACAACATTTCTACAACAAGTAGTCCTTGTCTTACAACAGTTTGTTTAGTGATCGCTTGAAGTTACAGTGGCACTGAAAAAATTGAGTTATGATTGTTTTTCACACTTATGAACATTGCAGCATCCCCATGTGATCAACATTCAGATAATTGGTAACTGGCTCATTTATGATTGTTGCAGTGTTCTGATGTCGTGTGATCACCTTTTACAATCTTCTGATAAGCAAAGGCAATGGGGCAGCCAGGTTCACTTAAAACCATGTTACCAGCTTAACAACTGCAGTGATTCACTTAACTGTAGCAAGAAAGGTTGTAAAATGTGGCAAAACTCACTTAACAACTGTCTCACTTAGCAACAGAAATATTGGGCTCCATTATGGTTGTAAGTCAAAGATTACCTGTACTATTTTTATTATTTTTATAAGGGGGCCAACATGACCCATGAAATTATGCTGAATGGGAGGACTTTAGAAAACTAGCCTTTCTTAAGTTTTCAACTGATAACTCAAGTAGAAACTGACCAGACACAAAGCTGTTGACAGCCCTTCTCAATCTGATGCTGTTTATGTGTTGGGATTACAGTTCCCACCGTGTCTAGCCAATAGCAATGCTAGTTGGGAATTTAAAATATCATTCAGGTATTTTACCAGGTTGTGGTGAAGGGTTGTGAGAAAGGGTTAAATTCATTGTAAAACATTTATCAGTGATCATAAAGAACTTCTACCTACAAAAAGTGAATATATTCTTCTAATAAGTAAGTAAGTTCTTCTTTCCTTTCTAGCTGAACATTGCCAGAAAGAGAAGGCAATGACAAAAATCGAAGGCAATTTCCTTAAGCTTCCCAACAGTGCATTGACATAATTTCTGAAAGCTTCAACCCAAATATTACACCTGGAATTAGTTACAATGGTTCTGCATGAATGTCCATCAGAAATAAGTCCACCCCCACTATCCATTTCAAAGGGATTTCTTCCCAAGTAACTAGTCAAGGTTGCAGGTGATGTATAATTACCTGGAGCAAATTCATGCAATTTGATGAGCCTTGTTTTGCCTAATATTGCTTGGCTCAGTCTTTCCCATTCTTATTTGAAAACCGAGAGAGAGATTTATGTTGGACAAAGCAGACGTATGGCATATGTGGTGCTCTCTGAGCTCGATAGTTTGCCTGAAGGTGTTTCATAACCCAACTAGGTAACATCATCAGTGCACTGAAATGTCTGCAAGCAAACAATCAAACTCAGAGAATACCAAGGACCCTACTGTTGAACCCTGAGCTACAAATATTCTGTTCTAAAGCAAATATAATATGACCCTTTCTATGTACATATTCTTTTGAAGGCAAAATTAAAATAATTATAATTTACAATACTAATTATAATTTTAACATGTAGAATGTTTCTGCACAATAATGTATAGCATCTTCTAGGATCATTTGATTACTCTTATGTCAAAATGGTAGTAATGTAGGCAGGCTTTATATCACTGATAGCTGAGCGATGCTGGGCAAATATTATAAGTCACTAGTGTGGAAATCATCAAATGAAAATAATATTTTGGTATCGATAAAGCTACTAATGCTCTGTAAATATACAATGATGCTTAGTTTATCCGTCATCTAGTTTTATCCTGAATATCAACTATAAACCACTCATTTCACAATGCTGCTAAGACAAGTTCTTTATCAGGTTGTTTTGTTTTTTTTTGCAAAACTTATTCTGACTTCATTTCATCTTGATTATAGTCCAACACACTCAGGCCGAAGTGTAATTTGACAAAATGTGATAGAAACCATCAGTGTGAAAGCAAGATAGCAAACAAAGAGCTACAGGTAAGATGAGCAAGATTGCTTGTTTCCTTTAAAAAATATGTTAGCAATCTTTGCCAAAATGAAACCACCTGGTCTTTTTTAATTAGATAGAGAAAAAGATACTTAGATCTCCCCAACCTGTGTCACCGCATGGGGAAAAATTCCTGTCACTTCACATCCAATGGCAATTCATCAAACTGCCAGGAAGCAATAGAAATTGCAACCAGTACATCTTGCAGGCCCCAACTGGGAACGACTGAAGCAACCAATCAATTATGGAGAATTCTGGCTATCAGGCAAGATGATCAATGTATACTTTTTGGGACGGGGCAACACAGAAGTACTAGGAATATATAATTCGACCTTGAACCACTTCAAATTTTGGAACCTTTGAAAAATAGGCACCTCTTCTACTTAGACTTCCAAACTAATTGGGAAATTCAGTCAATTTACACTTTCAATTGTATTAGAAAATAAAATGCACAAAACTTGTCAAATTTCCAAATTAGGATTTATTCTTTCCAGATTGATTCACAAGCATCCAATATAGATGTGCAACACTTCAGATTTGACCCACAAGTGCTTTTTAATCCATAGGAGCCTGAATGCAAACTCGTGTCTGTTTGCAAGCTTGTTTGGGGAAGCAATCAGATTTGTTCCCAGGATTGCATGATTGCAGCTGCACAGACCTATAAAAATGAGGCCATTTTAATGAGTCACAGGATGGTGTTATACTCTTGTGTGTGATCCAACAAATTTCTTATTCAAATCCAGATCATTGGACTGTCTTAACATCCAATTAAATTTGATATTTCACATCCCTTCAGAGATTCAGCTTGGAGATTTGAATCAAACAACTACATCAACCTAATGGCCTATGAAATATCTTGCATGCTGTAATTTCTTCATTTTAAGATATGAAAGGTTTTCGCTCTTAGCAAAATGAGCAAAGAAATCTATCTAAATTGTATTTCTTATATAATGATTAAATACTGTATATTAATCGTTTGCTGCCCTTAGACATTACTAAAAAATGAACCGCATCAGTTTATGTAGGACATGTTTTGCTCTTATTACATAAATACACTGAGAAAAAAATGAGGACATCTTGGATTGCTTTTTGCACTTTTTACAGGGCTAGGTAATGCAGTGAATCTAAGCTGCAGCGTTGAAGACAAAGGCTGAAGAAATGTGCATAGAAAAACTATGTAAAATTATTTTGTTTTCAAAATCTTTGGAGGCCGTAGCAAGGGAGACAATACTGTTGCAAGATTTCAACTGGGCACACAACAGAAGTTAAGCTTGGTCCTAAAAGCAAAGATCAAGTCTGTGCAAGTGAAACGTTTGTACACAATCCTCAGTGTCCTAGCAACTCAGTGCCTTTTGTGTTTCGCTTTCTTAGGATACCAATTTCATCAGGATCCTCATCATTTTGCTCTGTAGATACCATATTTCCATAGTCGCAATCCAACAGCAGCTCCCCTTTAACTACTTCTTCTGTTTCACTGCAGCTATCGAAGAATCCTGCATTTTCTGCTAGAACAGCAGGATCATCCTCTTCATAGTGGCAACAGTAGCACTCGTAGTTATGGCCAGTCCCACTCTGAGCGCTGAATGTGATCTGCTGGTCCTTCTCAGATCCTGCTGCAGAGCCATTGTTCACTATGGCAAGAGCAGACAAAAGAGTTTCACTATATAAACAGTCCTCATTCTCCAGAAACTCCATTTGCTCAGCTATCTCTTCAGCAGAAGGCTGGCTTGGATCAGGGCAATCTACCAGAATTGTGTCCTGTCTGTGCCTGAAGCAATCAGAATTATCATAAACAGGAAAGGTCTCTTCTGGATAACCTTAAAACATAAAATAAACTGGTCTTAGATTATACAGTGAATCCCAAACACCTTATTCCCAATATTATCAGAATTTCTGATAAAAGTTTCCAGTCTTCGGAAATTTTGGGAAGCCGTGTGGTAAAGGCATTTAATTAATTAACCTGACATTAATAGTGGTCACACTTTCTTTCAAGCCAGTGTTGCTAGAATTCTAAATTAACACAGTTTACTTGGAGTCAGGAGGGCCAGTTTGGTGTAATGGTTAAGGCACCAGGCTCGAAACTTGGATACCCTGAATTCCAGTCCCACCTTGAACATATATGGGTGACCTTATGCCAGTCACTCTCTCTCGGCCTTAAGAAGCAGGCAATGGAAACCACTTCTGAAAAACCTTGCCAAGAAAAATTTCAGAGACTAGCCCAGGTAGTTGCCGTGAGTGTAAAACTGACCTGAAGGCATACAAAACCCATGGAGACATGCAGTGTGGTACCTCAAAACACCTCACTTTGTACCTTGCCCTTTTCACTACAAAGGGAGTAAAAGGTAAGATATAAAGCTGAGCAGGCCTCACTCTAACCTTCCCAGTCTTCCATATAAGGAGCCTCTTCTGCTTCTTTCTCTGGGGAGATGCTGTCAATGAGTTTGCCTTCTTTCATGACTTTAGTAATTTCCCGGAGTTGTTGAAGAAGCCTTTTCTCCTGATCAGTTGTAACATTTGGGGACCTGCTGTGGAATAGGAATTAACACACACCCAGTAGCAGTGTCTGGCAATATTTACACACATTTTTAATGGAATGGTTCTAGTGAAGCTTCCCGGAGATTAAAAAACAAAAACAAATTCCATAAGTCTTTGGGGGCAATTCCAATACCAAAAGAAAAAAAATGAGCATTCACTACAAAAGCATTCTTGGGAGAAGAAATGATTTATGGGGCAAAATGTGTGAGGTTACATGGTGACAGAATTTGTTTTAAATGCTCTCATAGGAAGGGCACTGCAAATAATGATGCTTTGGTGTGACATCGAGCATGTCATGAGACTGCTTGAATCAAAGTAGAAGGTAAGTCACAGTTTCCCAGATTCAGATGCCAGAGAAAACTGATTGGTTTTAGACCAGAGGCAGAAGCTTCTGTTTTTTATCTTGTAGTATGTGAAATTGAGTTGGAGAGGATGGCCCAGCCTTCTCCGTAGCTTATTTTAAAACAGGAAATCTTGGTTGGTTAGTTTAAATTGACTTCCAGAAACATATTTCTAGTATTGGCTAGTCTAGTAAAGAGAAGGACCAGAGGAGACATGATAGTGGTCTTCCAATATTTGAGGGGCTGCCACAGGGAGGAAGAAGGGGTCAAGTGATTTTCTAAAGCACCTGTAGGCCAGACAAGGAATAATGGAGGGAAACTGAACAAGAAGAGATTTAACCTGGAAATAAGGAGAAACTTTCTGACAGTGAGAACAATCAACCAATGGAACAGCTTGCTCTTGGAAGTTGTGGGAGCGCCATCACTTGAAACTTTCAAGAAGAGATTGGACTGCCATTTGTCAGAAATGGTGTAGGGTCTCCAGCTTGGGCGGGGGGTTGGACTAGATGACCTACAAGGTCCCTTCCAACTCTGATTATCTGTTATCCATTATTTTAGCCCTAGTGTGGTCTAATTTTAAGGAGCAAAATAAATGTTACTCCAATTTTGATGAGATACAGATAACATTTCAATTGTTCCATATTCAACCCACATATAATTATTACAATGACCAACATGCAAAGTAATTATATCAATGATCATTTAAATATTTCCTATCCTCTGAAATCAGAGACTCTGGCTTCTTATATTGGTAAATATCCTAAATCAGAATTAGGATGAAATCTGAGCATCCCAGCAAATAAGACTAATTGGAAGAAGTGGTGGGTAATAGCTGAAAAAGTGGTAAAGTAATATCTGAAAGGTCACACTTTGGTTCTTACCTGTATTACTACTGCTACCTTTCTATCAACACAATTCCAGTGAAAGAGGTGACAGTTGAGAGAAATAATGGAACTGAAAAAGAACATGGTTCTAAAAAGCACGGACTTAAAAAAAAATCTAAAAAATATATTACTGAGTATCTATTTTTCCTTTACAATATTTAGTGACTAACAATATTGCGAAAGAAAATAATGGTGCTAAATAATTATATCATAGGCCTAAAGGCATTAGCTATTTGGAAATAAATGGAAAGAGGGACCTTTTAGATAGGTTCATCTCTTGAGTGACCTACATTTTTTTAATCATCATTTTCTCCCATGCTAATATCATAGAAAGAAGAAAGCATTCAGAATGCTTATCCAAATTTCTTTCAAGGGGGAAAAAAAAAAGCATCACCATGCCATATAATGGGATAGGGTACACAGGAAAATGCTGCTCGGGTAAAGAATTCAAACTCAAATTGTGATACTCAGGAGTGAGCAACAGAGCCAAAGAGCTAAGCGGCCTGCTGGGATAACTGCTGTCCTCCCAACTGATTATCCCCCATCCCAAATGGTAGAGCTGTTCTTTAAAATGGCTACATGGCACTTGTTTCTGAAAGGAAATGGAATAAGCTGTAAGGTTTGCTTCATTTTGAATATTAGTTTCACTATTTCATCTAGAAAGGGAATGGCATAAATAAATCTGTTTCAAGACACTGTAACTTGGGGTGTGGCATTTGGCCAGACTGATAGAAAAGATTTAGAAAAAGAGTAATTTTGACTGCTCAAGATAGCCTCCCTTCAACTACTCTCTGACCAAGCCAAAGAATTGAGTAATTCTATGCCATTTTTTTGTTATCGCTGACCATTTTGCATAGTCACTGGACTGACAAATTGATATGTTGTCTTCTTACCCTTTTCACCTTGGAATGTATTTGAAGCAGCTCATTTTGTTGTTGGCATCCTTCCTTTGCCTCAAAGGCATTTTGAATTTTGCTTTCTCTGTTAGAATTTCTATAAATCTGGTCCACCTGACTTGTTGTAGTCTTCCTTGATGGATTGTCCCTCTTTTCATCTTCTGTAAGCCTGTAAGCTTCCCCAACTATTTGTCGAGTCTTATTGTTTTTTTTAATTGCCTCTCTTTAAAAAAACACTTTGGGATTGTTTGCACTTGCATTTTTACTTTTAAAGAATTCCCTCTACTGTAATTTTGCTTCTTTTTCATTAGCTTCTCCTGCCATGGAATCTTACTTTAAGTTTATTAAAATTGAAAACTAATTGCATTACAGCACATCAAGCATTAGCTTATCTTAATACCAAATTTCCAACGATTATCTATCTGCTTTCCTCCAAAAATCCCCACTCTGTATCTTCCACATCGGTTCAGATTAAGTCAGAGATAGCTGATCCTCCATCCTCTGAAAGGAAAGAGCAAGGCCACAAATTTAACATTTGAAAGCGTGAATTGGCCTGTTCTGGATGTAAGTATTAAAACTGAGGTTCCAACAAAGAACAATACCTTTCACAGTTGGGGCCCACTCTGTTGATTATTTTTTCCATGGCTTGTTCAGTCTCTCTCAGTTTATCTTGAAGTTGAGCAAGTTCATAGTCAGCTGTAATATAAAAACAGTTCCAGGAGGTGTCAGTAGCTGCAGCTGAAACAGTTCAGTCCATTAAACAAGCATGGATTGTCTTAAATGTACATCAAGAAAAAATGGAATTTGTTCTAAACCGTGAATGCTAGTAAGCAGACCTATCTTTTATTCTTTCCAAACAGAAAAAGAGGGAGAGAGGATTATCCTTAAAGCCAGAAGCAGCATATCTGATGCATTCAATTTCTCTTCACTGTCTGATTTTTATTGCCAAAAGAAAGGCAAGGCTGCATCATGGTTAGAAATGTAATCTAGTGACACAGATAATATTCAGCAAAAGAAGAACATTAATGATTATTTTGGATGAAAAGAAGGAGAAACAAGGTTACAGCCTGTCTCAAGAACAAATCTCACTGGCTGGGGTAAAAATTTATTTTAAAACACATTATGTCTAGGATTGTGTGAATCAAGAATAGAAGTACAGGAAATATGGTTTCTACTATGCTTCAGGAAGCAAAGAACATTTCTACTGGTATGTAGAAGAGTTCAGACAAATTCAGCCCGTATATGTGTAGCCTTTATTTAGCGAGTGCCTTGGACAGGGATCATTTGCAATGACAATGGTGATAAAAAACTAACTGTGGTTGGCTTCCCATTTGAGACTTGTGGAATGCAGGGATTGTCTTGGATTCATCGCTTGCAGGTGGAAGCTGTGGACAACAAGGCCACTGTATTGATTCATGATATGTACCAGTAATAGCTGGTTTGTTTTTGTTTTACTCGGAGGTTCTTCTGACACTTATTCATGTTTTAGTCACCCCCTGAGTGGATTATTGAAATATTCTGTTCACAGGGTTGTTTTGAAGACCACTCAGAAACTGTAATTGGTTCATGTATAATGGTGTGGAAACTAATGGGCATGCCTTGATCAGCTCATTTGATAGCACTGCTCTGCAAGTGGTGGTACTGGTTGTCAGTTGGCCTTCAGTTGCAGTATAAGGTGCTGATTATATAGCCCTTCTTGGCATGGAACAGGGTTATCTGAGGGACCACTTGTCCCCAAGTACAACAGCCCACCCTGATCTGGAAGAAGACATGTTGTGCATATCATCTGCCTTTATATCTGTTCTGACTCAAGCCTCATTCAAATCAAATAAACACAAAGTATCTATAAAAGCAAACCTTTTTAATGCATCTCTGTGAATTCTGTTCATTCACAGCAAAGAGTCATTAAAACTAATTGTCCTAGATAAGAGCAAGCCATTTCAAGGTTGTGAAAGGCTGCCAAGAACACAAGATTAATTGCACAGAAATATCGAAAACCTAAAGTCTCCGAAAACAAGCCAGAATAGACAGGACTTCCACAAGAACTTGGAGCTGAAAAAACTTCATTGCTTCCTGCAAAGAACCCAGCCCCTGAGGGCTGGCTTTTATCCCTTATGGGAGGGGCCATCACCTTGCAGCCTTACTCCCAAGTTGCCCATGCTACTGCAGCTGCTCTTTCCTTCGAGCAGCCCTGCGCGCATGCACACTGGCCACAGACTCCTTGGGATCCTCTGCACCACTGCTGCCAGACTCCACAAGCTCCAAAGGCAGCACCCCGCTCTCCGATAGTCCTGGACGCATCCCTGCATCACATGCAGGCCCTTCATCCGAGTCCTTGCTCTCAAAGACCTCAGTCGTCCACACCTGCTGCCACAATATCTATCTATCTATCTATCTATCTATCTATCTATCTATCTATCTATCTATCTATCTATCTACCTACCTACCTACCTACCTACCTGCTTCTCTCTCTCTCTCTCTCTCTCTCTCTCCCTCTGTGTGTGTGTGTGTGTGTGTGTATATATATTCATATGTATGTATGTATGTGTATATATACACACACGCACACATAGATCATCCACACACACACACACACACACACACACACACACAAAATATTTTCCTGTTGTATTGACTTTTAGCATAGTAAGCCTCTCAAGTTCTTATGGAGTTAGGTGGTCCTTTAAGCCACATAAACAAATTTGATCTCTAACTTGAAATAGTACTTACTGATCTTCCGATTTTTATTTCCAGGTGTTGAAGGAGGACATTTATGCTCGGCTGTTGAGACCATCCCCTTAGAAGAAAGCTATTAATTGGAAGAAAAGTTACTAACGTAGAAGTAGTGAGAATAATATCTTTAAAAAGCCTCAAATGAGAAAAAGGGCAGTTCAACCATAATTGGAAATCATAATTTATTTATATCAATGTATTATATACAATGTATATTGTAAGTCTTGGGTTTAGTAACTCCATTTCCATCCTCTTTCATATACCAAGAAAAGTAAAAAAAAAAACTCTTCCAGCTTTAAATGACCAAACTGAAGAATCTCTGGCTTAAACCTACAAATTAACAAATATATTAGCCTTGAAAATCATAGTTTGATCCTAGTTTAAAATCACACTCCAAAAACTTGGTAAAGGAAAATTGTTCCATTGTTGGATTGTCCTTTCTGATTAGGCAATATTGCATGCCATCCTTAAAATGAAGTTTCAAACTCCATTAAAAAAATGAAGAAACGTTGACAAAACTTGACAGAAACCACTGAAATTATATTATCAAAATGCTTTATGCAAAGAATACAGGGAAAACCTCTGGATTTTCTGATACTCGTCCCAAATCTTTGGAACATTTCTAAGGATAGCATCAATTTCAACTTTAAATCCTTACTTATTTATTTTCCTTTAAATAGGAGAGAATATCTGGCAGTTCAAAGCCTGAACTCTGAACATCAGAATCTGTCACATGACCCTGTGCTGGCTGGTTAACTGCTCTTAAATAGTACCAATTAGGTCCTACAATGACAGAAGCAAAAGCAATTTATGGACTGTATCTGTTGCTCAGCCATTTCTTCTATAATTTTCTACAGGGTAGAAATAAATATTGTTTATACCATAAAGATTCCTGTAAAGTGAGCTCAAGACTCATGATTTACAACATATTTTCTTGATACAAGAATAATTTTAAGGGTGAAGCAGAGGTGGTATTCAGCAGGTTCTGACCAGTTCTGGAGAACCGGTAGCAGAAATTTTGAGTAGTTCAGAGAACCTGCAAATACCACCTCTGACTGGCCCCGCCCTCATCTATTCTCTGCCTCCCGAGTCCCAGCTGATCGGCTGGGTCTTCTTTGGTTGCCCTGCACAGGAGAATGGAGCTGGAAAACAGGTTAGTGGGGTGGGAATGGGATTTTGCAGTAACCTTCCCTGCCACACCCACCAAGCCATGCCCACCAAGCCATGTCATGCCCACTAAGCCACAGAACCGGTGGTATAAAAATATTGAATCCCACCAATGGGGTGAAGATAAAGATCTTACCTTAAACAGAATGTATAGAATGTATAACAGGATCCCAAATCCATATATCGGGATGACCTGTCCCACAAGACCTCTCCCAGTACCACTGCCTCCTCCGCCGCCGCCGCCTCCACCCTTGGCTTTGGCAATAGCCTCAGCGAGGTGAGATCTTGGAAACTGGGAAGCAGGTGGCCTGACTTCTGGAGACATCTGGGGATGTGCTGTTGGAGGAAAGTGGCTACTGCTTTTCCCTGAAAAAAAGTCAAATCATAAAGAAAATAAACTTAGCCGTTTATTAGCTAAGCAGTGGTTAGAATGTAGTATTGCAGGCTGACTCTGCTCACTGCCAAGAGTTTGATCCTCACCAGCTCAAGGTTGAGTCAGCCTTCCATCCTTCTGAGGTCAGTAAAATAAGGATCCAGAATGCTTACAGAGGGCTGTAAAGCACCATGAAGCAGTGTATAAGTCTAAATGCTATTGCAAAGTGCTATTAATGAAAGCAAATAGTCCTGTTGATCCATCTATAATAGGACACTGTTTTTTATTTAGAACTAATCAATAGGTGAAATGCAAATGTTAAGATGTTTGGGTGACATACTGTAAGCTAAATTGAGCCATTGAACAGAGCTCTCAAAATAGTTTTTCCAAATGATAATATCTCCATGAATTGCTAGCATATATTTTGAATTGACAGTGGATAGTTTAATATATCTGGGAATGCTTAAAATTGCAGTAATCAGCTATAATACCCATAGCTTGTTTAAAACAAAATGTTCACAATTTACATGAAACACCGCTGTTCTGCTTAGGTAGCAAAAAAATTAAAAGTTTAAAAGTTGATAGAAAAAATCATATTGAACTAACACTTATAAGCAAAGAAAAACTACATTAGCACCCTCAGGTATATTAGTATCTTTATTACTTTCCCTTATTCATGAAGAGGAAAGCTCTCAAATCAACCATTACCAAATCAATCAAATCAGTTCTTTTTGCAATTTACAGATAGCCTTTGACTGTAATTGAGCTCAGAATTTATGGTTGTAAGTCTTGGCGGTTGTTACGCATGTGTCACTCCATGACCATGATCAATTTTATGACCATTTTTTGTGGTGTCCATAAAGTGAACGTAGTGGTCATGAAATAAACCCGTTTTCTTCAACAGTTCTTTTTTGTCAGAAAGCAGAAGTAAAAATCAGTCATGTGACCATGGCATGCTGCAAACCACCATAAATGCATGCTGGTTTCCAAGCACTCAAATGTGATCATGTGGCCTGTGGCGATTAGAACTCTGGAACTGGTTGCAAATATCTCTGGGGAGACCTATCGAAAATTCAATCTGTCACTAAGTTGCTAAGTCAGGATATGTATATATGTTTTAAAATATAAATAGAATTACCCAGAACTGGTCAAAGGCATGCATCGAAATTACATTTTAGGAAATGTTCAGGTTTTCCAGGTTATGAAACTTTTTTTATCAACCATTAAGTGACACTGGAGAAACTGGAGAATAGCTTGTCAATGACCATCAGGGTTTTCAAAGCTTGCAAGGTTGGACCATTTCAGCATTTTTGTTTGTTTGTTTTTTGTGTCAATAGTCTTATTGGCAAGATTTCAGAAGCAGTTTGCTGTTTTGCTACCTTCTTCCCAGGGCTGAGAGAGTATGGCCGGCTGAATTCCTGCTTAAGGGAAAAATAAAACTCATTCTCTCGTTTCTAGCCTGGAGTCTGAACCACTACACCAAACTGGCTCTCTTTCCAGTTTATGTTGAAATTAGTTATGTATTCTAAAATGTGCTCAGACAGTTTTGATGTTGACTACTATAGATGCACAGGAGTTCTTAGCTTAATTTCACATTTACTCTTCAAATTTATGGCTACTTAGAACAAATCAGGCATTAAATAATAAAAGTGCAGTTGGGTCATCACATAGTTGAAGTGATTTTTGTCCATAACCCCCCCCCAGCATCAACCATGTTTTTAGTATGATTTCCATTAGAGAAATAAAATCTATTAAGACAAGACAGATACTAGTCAGTTTCCATATTAACAGAACAACACAGTTGGAACGGACCTTGGAGGTCTTCTAATCCAATCCCTTGCGCAAGCAGGAGACCCTATACCATTCCAGACAAATGGCCATCAAATGTCTTAAAACCTTCTACTGATGGAACATCTAGAATACAACTTCTAGAGGCAAGATGTTCCATTAATTGTTCCATCAGGAAATTTCTCCTTAGTTCTAGGTGGTACCGTTGCTTCGTAAGTTTCCATGTTTCTTCTTGTTCTGCCCTCTCGTGCTTGTTTCTCCCCCCCTTCTCAAATATTGGAATACTCATATTATGTCACTGCTAGTTAGCCTCTACACTCCTAATCAACTTTGTTGGCTCTTCTCTGTACCCTTTCTACAGTCTGAACTTTGTAGTTTATATGATGACCAACACTGAATGCAAGTGTGGTCTTACTAAGGCATTATAGAGTGGTATTAATACTTCACACCATCTTGATATATCCCTCTGTTGATACAGCCTAGGAATACATTGGGTTTTTTGGTAGCTGCAGCACTTCGCTGGCTCATATTTAAGTGGTTGTTCACTAGGTCTCTCTCTCTCTCTCTGTTACTGTGTTGGTAGGCTGTTTAAAGATATTTCCAAATGTGTAAAAGAATGTCTACTGCATAAACCCAATAAAAAATTGGTAAGCAGTTAAGAATTCTGGAGAAAGTACTTATTCATCTCCAATGTTCTTGTTGCACATTATCATTGATGCAGTGCATTTGATGGGAAAGTTCAGGCAAACAAATGGTTTCCCCATTTACAAACTATAATTCTACTGAATATTGGCATATTCAAAGCATAAATAACTACATCTTCAGCAAATAGTTGATTGAATTGAGTTTTCTTCAAATGTTCTGATTGTGACTCTCTTTTTTAACCTTTATATTTTGTAGCCAAGCTTTATTATCAGTAGGTAAAATAATACTGTAATAAATAAAATCAATTCAAGGAGAATGCATGCACATTTTATAACAGTCTGCCTATTCAACTATTCGGAGCTTGAAGTTCTTTAGTTTTGGGAAAGCATTACAAGCAATCTCGCATCAAAATAGATGCCATTCAGACATAGAACAAAGAACATATCTTATAATATATTCATTGTTAAGGCTCCCAAATTAAATAATAAATAAAATGAAAGAGTGAATTTGTTTAAATAATGGCTTATACAAATGCAATTGAAACAAACATTATTGAATTTCTGTTGCAATGAAAAATATTTATTGCTTCCATTTTGGTACTAAAAATGTGACTCTAAAAGATGACACGAGGAAGTAATGATTATGGTGGTGACATCTAACAAAGGGTCCAGATAAGCTATATTAAAATACAAATAATGATTTCCTCTGTACATGTACATTTTAAATTATTTGGGGAGCAACAATAAACACACTGGAATAATGGCAGTGATGTATGTTGAGCAGAAAAACTGATGGTTCAATAGAGGGTTGGGGAAAACAATAAGTAGGAAAACACACTGAGGGTCATTTGAACAATCTTTATATTTATTTATATTTAATATAAAACAGCTAAAATGTTATATAATCAGCAAATAATAATGGACATGAAAACATAAAATGACAATAACTGATCATTACAAAAAGCTAATGCAATGAAAGATAAAACAAGTGCTTATGAATGAATGAAATAATTCAAATAAACAAAATAAAATAAAAAAATACAATTTTTCTTAGAAATATATATTGAATTTATTGCTATTTTAATTAGGATCACAAACACTGAGATAAAACACTGTAAATGCAACTTTATGGAATTGATATATTAGCACTAACTGTTTTGTTCACACTTCCTACAGTGTTGTTTACATAAGATTTTGAATGTACAACAAGAACAAAGGATCCAGGAAAAAGTTCTAAGGTAACAACATTTTAGTTCTACAGCCCAAAGACCTATAGCAATTCACCGATCAAACTGGTAATTTTACTTAGATTTGACTAAAACTCAACTGTACCAACTAAAGTGGCACTGCTTCAAACAATCATGAGAAAGCCAGTGAAAAGGTGAATTCTTCAGCCCACCCCTCTCTTACATCTTTATGCTGGTCTAGAAACTCATAGGCACCTTTGATAAAAATAACTGGCAGACTTTAATAGCTTTGTGAAAACGAGTAAAACTAAAATATTACCTGTGAGAATTATGGTTTGCTCATTCCTTAGTCTGTTTTGACAAGAATCCACCAATTAACAGCATACATTTTCAAATGTACTACCTACTATAACATTTGAGCTTGCTTCCCCCAAAGACAACACGTTTTCCAAAATACCGCTGCAAAGTTAGGAAAGGCAACAGCAGCCTTCTACCTGCAACCCAAACAGGATATGTTGAAGTTGCCACTTCCAGGTTTCCCAGGCAATCTGACTTGTAGTTCCAGGAATTAAACGCAAATCTGAAGATTTGGAAAAGGAGTGTGATAAGTAGCCATGGGATATTTAAAGAATAGTTATAGGTCAGGGTTGACATGAGGGGTCCTTGGTGCTCTCTGAGCTCACTTGTTTTCTTGCAGACATTTCATTTACCCAAACTACATAACATCATCAATGTTTGTGATGTAACTGATGATGTTACCTAGTCTGGGTAATGAAACATCTCCAAGAAAACCAGCAAGGTCACCAAGGTCCCCTCATGAGGGAGAGATACATATAGATGGCTTTGCAAAAGGGCTTATAGGGAGAGATATGTAGGGTTGTGCCTAGAGATACAACCGTATGAGCTGTTCTTTTTTACCTAACCCTTTCTCAGGATTTATCAAAGATATGACTCAATTTTAAAACGTTTTCCTGATTATGTATTATTATTATTATCTCTCTTAATCATTAAACATGAAACTCAAGTTAAAAATGCATCACAAATATTGACTGGCACTGATGGTTGAGCCAACAGCATAGGTATCAACCAAGATAATAATAACAACAACAACAACAACAATAATAGGGATCCGCTGTCGTCTGTATCCTTTCTGGACGCCTAAGCACTGAAGCATGAAGGCAGAATGGGGAGCGACCGTCTTCTGTGCAGCTTCCGCAACTCCTTAGGAAAAGATCGGGAGGAGCTTCTCGGGGAGCCCGGGGAAACCTGTCTCTTACCCTCGAGCGTGGCAGTGGACGGGGCGACCGTGGAGGGCTCCGGCTGCCTCCAACCCCGCGATCGGAGAAGCTTCGGCAGGAGCAGCGATACGCATAACACTAAGCAAGAAGCCAGAGCCACTTTCCGGAACGTGGAATACGCCATGGCAACAACCTCACACCCGCCACAACCGGAAACAGGATGTACCCGGCCTATTTTCCCCTTATTATTTTCCCCTTAACGTCACATCCGTCCCTTCTCCCTAACTAAGTACGGCGTTGCCATAGAATTTCAGGGTCGTGAGAGAAGAGCGGCAAAGCGTGCCTTTACTGCGCTTGCGTATGAGTCTTGGCCATGCGCGGGAGCAGCTTCGGAAGACTCGGCGAAGCTTTCAGTAGTCCCCACGGAGCCGCCCAATAGAAAAACTGCGACTGACTCGAAGAGGCGGGAATATTAAGCAATTGCTCGGCTGTGATTGGGCCGCCGTTGTAGCGGCAGCGCTTGAAGAAGACGGCGACTCCGAGTCTTTTAGTGTAGAGTCAAGGCAGTTGCTGCTATTCCAAGGTTGCTTCGTCCGATTGATGGATGCCCCGCCTGTTTTGGCCAGTTGGTGGCAGCACCTAGCACTTCCCTTACCTGGAGCTGAACCCATGCAGATATTAAGTCGCTCTGACGTCTAAGCCATTTACGAGAAGCCCGAGTGCATCCTGCTTTTAAGTGATGGTGGTTTATTGATGCTAACTTGGTCTCTTGTTTTCGTTCTGTGGTATATGTGATCGGGGTGAAAGAAGAGCCCAGCGTGAGAAGTCAATAGATCAAAGCAACTTGATAAAAGCGAGCAGCCTCTTTTCCTCTTGCGCCTTTGTGTGTGCGTGTTTGCGCGGGTGTATTAGCTGCCTGGGATATTTCACTTCTGTATCCTTTGCTTACTTTTTGTGACTCATTCTCATTCTTGTGGGAGACACAAACTGCTTACATAGGTTGGGTTTCCAAGATACATGAGGCTTGCAGTTGGTTGGTTGGCTTGTGACTTAATGTGGCATGCGAACACAGCCTCTATTTATGGTCTGTCAGTTTCTATGCCGTTATTCAAAGACCAGATAGCCAGAAGAGAGTTCAAAAGGAAAGGACGATAGACAGGTGGTGTAGATATTGGCTGGTATCACCCAGTAATAACCAAACCAAAAAACCTGGTTATTGAATGAACCCATTTTCTGCTTTTGCTCAGTTGACCCACAAACAAGCCAAATAACCTAGGTTTGCATAATCAGGGTTTACATATGAAGCCACACATTGACAAGCCAGTACTGCAACTTATAAACATTGTTTAAACACAATCTGTTCCTGGGCACTGCAGGAGAAAGCTATGGAAATCTTATGATGTTGTGCCATCTAGAAAGCCTCTGTCCCTCCTCTTCTCACCTCTGTTTACTGGATGTATCTGGTGTCTTAATATAATTCAGTAAGATGGGATGCCCCATCAAATGTCCTTTCTTGCACTCAGAATGATTTCTCTAGTGCTCATTTGCTGAATTACACTTGTAGTAGCAGTGGGCATTTACCTTGCAGGATCCTGTTTTATCCCGATTAACAGCAAGGGTGAATGATAATTCCATATAACATTATAGTCTTGAGGCCAAAGTCTAGAGTTGGAGTAAGTGAAAGCTGTAAGTGCTTCTGAATGAAAAAGATTGCTTCTATTTGATCATCTTTATATATTTTTCATGGGAAGAAATAAAGATGAAAGAAGTTGGAAATTTTGTGATTGTAAGGCTTTTACCTAATAAGACTTTCTTTTAAGTTGTTGCTAAGTGTTTTTTTTTAATCAGTTGTGATGTAACTTCTTGTTCTCCTATTTATTGTTCTCTTCTCACCTCCTTAGTATGTCAGGAAGAGGGTTACCTTCATATTGATAGAACTTTCCATCATAATGTCAGTAGCAGATGGATTGGAAGATTGATTAAAAAGGAAAGTGTTGCTTTTCTTTAGTGCCATTCCTGTACAGAAATATGGCAGCATGTGGAAAGTGACAGACTGAGCATGAACATTGATACACAATGTATCTTATTGAGCAGATTCAAAATGATTGGCTCCAGTTCTGAAAAGATATGCAACATCATGTAACAAGACTGTTAAAGTCATGTTCCATTGATCTGCATTTCCATGCCAAATCCCTACAAATTTTGTATACATGTATTTCCCTGGTAACCCTTGTCCTAGAACCCTTGCCCTTGCTGTGCTGTTTAAGTCCAATTTTACTTTTTATTGGCTACATCTTGTCCTTAAATCTTTAGTATTAGTCTCTGTTTATTGTACTGTTGTCTCTGCTGTTTATACACTTGATATAGGGAACATTTGAAAAAGCTATATCTTCATGTAAACTCCAAGTATCTGTGATGGAGTCAGCTGTACGATTTCTGCATATGATTTGACTCTAACAAGTCATCTTCCTATTCCTCCTAAAAATGATGTTCTGCTTTTTTCCTTTTCTCAGATGCATGCTGCATTGCCATTTGAAGAAAGATAACTGTTCTATTATGGGAAACCCTTGGTGTCCCTCACAATGCTGATGAAACATTCCACTAGACTTGGACAGTGTGACAAATATTGGATGAATGCTGGAAGTTGTAGTTTCAGGTTCCAAGCGCATTTCTAACAGAAGTCAAATACTCTGGTGCAGGGATGTCAAATTCACATTGTCACGATGGCATCACGTGATGTATCGGGACTTTTTCCCCCTTCGCTGGGTGTGCTGTGACTAGCACATGATGCATTTGGCCCACGGGCTGGGAATTTGACAGCCCTGCTCTTGTGGTTAATATAACTGTATATTCCCTTCAGTGTATATTCGGCAAGTTTGTATATTCACTCACCTTAGGTTTGAGCAATTATACTCAAGGTGAATTGTACTGTATATCCTTGAAGAAGATATATGAATGTAAAGGCTTCTTTCACCATAATGCATAAGGTTTATTGTTTCATCAGTTGAGGGGACTTCTAAAATATGTCCTCCAGAGACAACATTAGTATCCTGGCCTAGTGGCAGTGGTACTAGTATTGGTAATGCTTAACAAGCAGTAACCCCTTGGAATGGCCATGACGTCCCCTCAGTTCTTAGCAAGAACAGATTCCTGTTCTTTGTCATCCCTAAACACTAGGTTGCTTTCAAGTAATGCCCAAGTTCTGTGCTGCATTTTGTGTCCTCTATTGCCAAATTTGTTTACATGGTCACTGAATAAAAAAGGTACCTGAGTTTGGATTCTTGGGTCATTTTGGATGCAAAAATCAAAAATAGGCAGCACCAATTAATTAAACAAACCAATATAAAATGCCCAGGCTTAAATTGTACTTTGCACATACATAATCTCTGTGCTACATTTTATGTATACTTTACCCTTGGGTAAAAAGTGTAAGCATATAAATGCTTTCTCACATAATCTTACTAAAGCACATTCCTGCCTATAAATATTCATACTACTGCCAAAACATTTACAAGCTTTCCCCAAAGGTGAAATATGTGTAATGTACTTTGCCTTCTGGGTATAAATATTATCCAATACATTTTGGTTAATATGAATACACTAATTATTCTTGCAACCCTTTTGAAAAGGGTCATCCTCGTGATGTGATTTTTTTTTAAAAAAATGTAATTACAGTAATTGGATACTTAATCTAATTAAAACTGGCTTTATCGTTAATGGGTATTTTTCTAAAGACACAGAATGACAATTGACTTTTTGATAATCACTGTTTTTCTTTCTGCTGTGGGATGTATTAAAAATACACTAGAAATCGCAGAATGCCGCCTTCATACCATCTGCCAATGGAGCCAGGCAAAATTACATTTTTATCCACTATTTATGTTAATTATGAAATAGGGATATTCTTATATTTAATGATACTGTTGATGATCACTGAGATACTGTTACAGGTGATTAAAGGGATCTGATAATGCTAACTTTAATGACTGGTGCTCTCTGCATACCGGACAGTTTGGGGAAGTATGAGGATACATCTAAATTTCTCAACAATTTGAGAAAACAGCAGTAGTTTGATTTTAAGAATAAAACAAGATGATTTTATCAGCAAAAAAACCCAACATCCTAGATTAAAATTTAATCTACGTGATGCACAAAATTGTCCACAAAACATAATGCCTTTTAGTTGGGAAAGTAATAAAGTACTAGGTATTGCTGAACTTCAACTCTCATTGGCCAGTTGTGAGTGACTGTAGGATTTAAAAACAGAAGACAGAACATGTGACCATGAAAAAAAATATAGAGAGAATTTGTTGGAAATGATAGCTATAACATTTCTTTGAAGCTACTTACAAGGATTCCTGATATTGGTTATCAAGGCATCTGATGCTATACTGTATATCCACTGAGGAGAAAGGAGATGATGGGCTGAATAGACCACAGTTCAGATTAACAAAATTCTTACTCAATACATTCAGGTTCCAAACAACAATGTATTCTGTTATATTTGTTGACCGCTCAATGGCAGAATCTTTTAATGAAACGCCAAATCCTGAACATGGGATTGTGCACAGAAGCAGCACAAGATGGCACCATCCATCTGGAAAAGCATCCAGGAACACTTCCCATAATGATTTCTGTTCTGTAACCATTTGCTACTGAAACATTGGTATATTAGAGGAAGAGAGAGCAATTATGTATACGAAAGATAATCAGATATAGGTCTTTCAGTGAGATTATCAGATGTTCTCTTTGCAACTCGGAAGTGTGCCTATTTCTCCCAAATTCATCAAATATGATAATCCTTCCAAATGGAAATGGCGAGAATGCTTATTCTACAAGCCATTTCTATCAACAATTAATTTTAGTTACACATCTTCCAGGAGATATTTCTGTCATACCTTATGCTCAACAATGCAGTCTATTTACAACACTTGCAATTTTGTGAGGAATCACCATTCATTTCTATAGGGAAGAATTGACTAATGCACTTCCAATATTGTATACAAAACTTTTTTAAAAATCAGCTAAATGTGCCAGAAATTAATGAAGAATGTGGAACTTCATCAGAAGCATCAAATATGCTAAGCATGCTGCTAAGTAAATTGCAACAAGTTGATGAGGGTGTTTCTATTATTCCATTTGCTTTCAAGAACTACGATTGCCATGATTTTCCATACATATTCATGATAATGAGAACAGTGGCTGATCTCTGTGAAATGCAGTATTTTTTTAAACAAATATGAGAGATAGGACATCCATTTGTTAGAGTTCACTATTGCCTTTTCTTTGATGACATCTCCCCCAGCCTAGTGTATCTGTTCTTCAGATAAAAGAGAAATGGAAGCATGATTTTGCAATTCTGACTTCCTCTATGTTCACATGTATGCCATTTCATTCCATTTTATTTATTTACTTCTTTGTATGCTACTCAGTCCTGAAGTCTCTGGGGATTAAAATCTTACGAAGAATTATAACTTAAAGCTCCCCTCCCCCCCTTGACAATGTTCTTCAGCTGGATTTTAGTAACTCGCAAATGTGCTTTCTTCAGTAAATGCAATAATATGGGGAGCTAGGGGGGAAAAGAAAAATCTGAAATTATGCTGTTGTCACTCTTGGCATGTTTGCTTCTTCAAAGTTGAGTTGGAAGAAGCCATGAACTAGTTCGTGTTGTGTTGATTGCTTGCAACTAAAAATGTTTTATGGAATCTTAAAGCTTAACAAATTTACACAACTGAAAGACCACAGCATACTTCATCAGCCTACTTCATCAAATGCAAACCACAATAGATGGGTCCATGCATTGTGCTAAACCAGAACTAAACCACATTGCAGTTTTAAATTGCAATTATTTTTGTAAAATGTATACTGTATTCTCTTTCAGGATATACAACATTATACAAATTATGGGGGGGGGGATATTTATTTTAGTCAGTGACCAGATGAAAAAGAAGTAAGAAATAGTAAACTGAAGAAATGCGTAAGTTAAAAAAGAAAAGGAAATATAATGATAACTAGCATTTTACACTCAAGCTGTTTGCAGTCTCTCTCCATTTTTGCTTGAACTATGCCTGCATACTACTTTTGATTTTCTGAGGAATTAATCAACTTGATAAAGCCACAGGTGTCTTCCCCTTGTCTCCATTATTTATATAAGTCTTTTGCAGTTCAATCCTCATTTATTCTGTATATATAATCAAGACACCTCAAGGTACTTCTTTCATTCTGGTCATTTACTTCTGTATTCAATCCACATTCATTCAAATACTTGTTCTTTGTGTCTTTAGTAGATGCTACATGTATTCCTAACGTAACCAACTTCCACTTCCATAATAATGAAAGTGGTAGAAACCTACTCTTAACACACAGTCCCTTTCATTTCTTTGAATAAACATTCCTTGCAGGAGGTCATGGTCTTACTTCTGCCCATATTTTATATCTTAAAAATTCCCAACTTTCCAACTTTGCTAAATATTCTACAAAGACACTTAAATTATTTTTCTTTGCTCTAGTTATTTCTCCTGTATATATAACTTACGATCATTTATGCTATTTCCCCATCATAGTGGTGTGATGGCTCAGCAGTTAAGACACTGGGCTTGTCAGCTGGAAAGCTGGTAACCCAGATTCGAGACCTGAGCACCATATGACAGAGTAAGCTCCCATCCTCATCCCAGCTCCTGCCAATCTAACAGACTAAAAGCATACAAATGTGAGTAGAAAAATAGGTACAAATAGGTGGGAAGATAATAGAGCTCCATGACATCATGCTGACCACATGAATGGAAATGTCTTCAGACAGTGCTGGCTCAATGGCCTTGAAATGGAGATGAGCATTGTTCCTATAGTCAGCAACAACTAGAGCAGGGGTCTGCAACCTTAAACACTGAAAGAGCCATTTGGATCCGTTTCTCACAGAAAAGCAAACACCAGACGCCACAAACCCTTTTTGACATCTAAAATGAAAACACTGCATATATCGTTTATACTATGTATTAAAAAAAACTATAGTGTCTGTCTCTCTCACTCTCTGTGGCTCTCACTCTGTGTCTCTGTCTCTCGCTTTTTCTGTGGCTCTATCACTCTTTTACTCTTTCTCTTTGTCTCTGTCTTTCTCTGTCTCTCTCTCTATTTGTGTGTCTTGTCTCTCTCTGATACCACTGCTGTTGCCAGGGGCGAGTAGGAGAGGGTCGCATTGTGGCTCTGAATCATAATGGGTTCCAGGAGGACTGGGGACCAATGGTGGGATTCAGCCAGTTTGTGAGAATCAGTTGTTAACTTTATGAGCAGTTTGGTGAACTGGTTGTTAAATCATTAGGGCAGAGAACTGGTTGTTAAATTATTTGAATTCCACCATTGGGGTGGACCCCAACTCCCCCATTGTGAAACACACTAAATTTCACTGTACTGCACAAGGCACTGCAAAAACAGTGGGCAGGCCATGGAGGTGGCAACAACTCCAACCCGAAGTGGCTTATAGCTCTGAGCCCAAAGCGGCAGGAGGCGAGAGCTGCCATGAAAGCAAATGAAGAAGGAAAGCTATTGCCACGCAAAAGCAAATACAGGGCTGGTTTGCTCCCGCTTTGGAATATGGAACAAATCTCCATCCCCTGCTGTTGCCCTTATCTTCTCATGCCAGGTGAGGAGTGACTGGGAGGGACTAGGCCAACCGGTGGTGGAATCATTTGACAGGGAGCCACAGCAGAGGGCCGAAAGAGCCGCATGTGGCTCTAGAGCCATGGGTTGCAGACCCCTGAACTACGGGAATAAAATCTGCAGGGATCCTTTACTTTTTTTTTACTCCATCACATACAATTTCCTTGCTCTACGGTACTAGCACAGTTTTCAGATCTATATTCCTTGTTGCATAATGCACTCTGACAGTCACTACAAATCAATCAGGTCCTCAGCCATCAATGCATCATAATCTGCATATGAGAGTACGCATACATTCATGTCCCCAAACAGCACACCTCTGATATCACCACAAGCATTTCATATACATTAATCCATCAATAAAATGAACAGCTAAGAGGACATAATTTATTTTGATCTTACTCTGTGTTCAATGTTGACCTATTTACTAAGCATTCTATTTATTTTGAAGCATGATTTGCTTCTACTATATACTACTATTATTGCATGGCAAGTTACAAAAATACAAAAGATTCCATAGAACACCCTACCCTTTTCTAAAGCAACATACAAAGAAAAAAATTCACATTCATGTTTTCTTAATTGCTAGGCTGAAAAATAAAAATCTAACTTTACAAACTCTCTTCCTGGCAGAAAGTTGATCTATACTTTCCAAATGGCAGTCACTTGTCACCTTTTTGGTATGGCACTCAATAATCTTTGGGACTAACACAATTTATATCATAATCTTTCACTTTCAATTTTCAGATCTTGATTCTTTGTGATCTTCTCCAATTCTTGTCTTCTATACTACGATCCCTGGGTTTTGCCACATCAAATTATCCACACTTTCTTTTTTTCAACCATAGTCAAATCTGGTGTGTGATGAGCCATGATTTTTATCGGTTTGTATTTAGAAATCCCACAGTATTTTTTTAACCTACTCACGTCTGATTACTTTTCAACTCTATAGTCCCACTTCTTCATGACTGGCACATGATTATTTTTACTGATGTTTCCATGAATCATTTGGGCGATTGTGTTATGTCCTTGTTTATAATCAGTTTGTGCAATCTTCTTGTACAAGATGAGTACATGCTCTATTATTTCTTTAGCTTCTTTGCACAATCTGCTCTTTAAGACGTTTTGAAGATTTTTCATTTCTGGCTTTCACTGCATTAACTCAAATACCTCACTCTTGAGCAGCCAAAGTCAAACCTTTAGTTTCTTTTTTTACTGCTCTAGTTGTAAGCCATTGGCAAGTTTTGGTCTTGTTTTATGTTTTTAGATTTATATGTATCCCTTTTCCAGGGATGGGATTCAAATTTTTTAACAACCAGTTCTCTGGACATGGCTTAGTTGGTGGTCATGTTTTTGGCTGGGCGTGGCCAACTCAATATCACTCACATCAAGGCATGCATCTCCTCGTCAGGCCTCTCATGACTGTGGGGATGCTGCAACAGTCATAAGTGTGAAAAATGGTCATAAGTCACTTTTTTCAGTGCCATTGTAACTTTAAATGGTCACTCCACACAAACAAAGTACTAGCAAAGGAGGGGGGAAAAACTCCAGAGAAGTTCCTGAGGCAGGAAGTCTAGTCCTGCCAAGAATTTAATAAGGTTAATGGAGAGGCAGTTTCTGTAAGCAACACCAGAATGTTTCCTTCTTGCCTTCCTTACAGGATTAGGCCAGTAATTTATTCTAACAACGGGTTCTCCGAACTACTTAGAATGTTAACAACTGGTTCTAGTGAATAGGTGCGAACTGGTAGAATCCCATCCCTGCCCTTTTCCATATGAATGCATGAACTTATGTGTTAGCTATATATTCAGAAAAAAACTATTTAAATACATACAGATAGTTCTCAACTTACAACTATTTGTTTAGTGATTGTTCAATGTCACGACAGATTGGAAAAAGTGACTTATGACCAGTTTTCACACTTACAGCTATTGCAGCATCTCCCTATGGTCATGTGATCAAAATTAGGGCACTTGGCCAATGGCATGTATTTATGACAGTTGCACTGTCCCAGGGTCATGTGATCATCATTTGTAACCTTCCCAGCTGGCTTTGGGTGAGCAAAATCAATAGGTGATGCTAGATTCACTTAAGATCCACCCGCTTCACTTAATGATTCACTTCATGATTAACTGCAATGATTCACTTAGCAAATGTGGCAAAAAGGTTATAAAATGGGGCACAACTTATATAACAACTGTCTTGCTTAGCAACGGAAATTTTGGGCTCAATTGTGGTTGTAAGTTGAGGATTACATATAGCTAAGGATTACAGGTGGCATGCAGAGCCATTTGTTCGGGCATGCGAGCCCCAGGCAAACTTACCTCATTGTGCATGCGCGCACCACCCAGCTGATTTTCAGGCTTTCCCTCCCCACCCCGAGACTTGAGGGAAGCCTCTGCAGCCTTTGGAGGCTGAAAAACAGGCCCATTTCATCACTTCTGGTATTTCCGGAAATACTGGAAGTGATGAAATGGGCCTGTTTTTCGGCCTCCAAAGGCTGCAGAGGCTTCCCTTGAGCCTCTTGAAGGCTGAAAAAAAGGCCCGAAAAACAGCGGGGAAGCATGTGCATGTAATACAGGTAAGGGCGTGGTGGAGGGGGAAGTGCATGTGTGGGGAGCATGGGGTGGCCACACGTATTGCCCTCTGGGTGCTGGCATGTGAGTGCATCCATACTTGTACGGGCTCAGTTTTCAGCACAGGAGCCCAAAAAGGTTAGCCACCACTGACCTATAGTCACAGGTATCTTCTCATTCATTTTTAAGTCTCCAAATAGCTCAATCTTTTCTCTGTTCTTTCTTTTTTGTACACCCATCTCTTCGCATCACTTAATAATATTTTCCCCTCTAAATTATTCTCTTTCAAAACGTTGCACTGTTTGTCATTTCTTGTTCTTTTCTTTTTCTTATGTTACACTCTAATGCAACATACAACTATTTCAGTCTATGGAGTCTGCATGCACCATATCAAACTAAATGATACCAATTCATATTTCGTGACAATTTTAGCCTAGTTATTCGGAATTAAACCTGTACACTCACTTCCATGAATATATTCATTCCACAAGGTCCTTGAGCTGCTTTATGATACCATTCCAAAGAGGAATGACAATCCCCAAACCAGAAGTAAATCCTTCAAAGGCTAGTCTTTTTAGGAAACCTTTTAGCTACTTTTAGACCTATTGTTATTTAGCAAATGAAGATCTTGCTGAACTTGCATTTGGTAGATTTTTGGCCCTCTTACTTAGAAAGCTGATTGTAAGATCTGGAAAAATATCATTAGTCTGAATATGCTTTCTCAGTGAGCTACTCACAGTTATGCATAAAATTGCACTTTTAAGTGATGGGTCTTTCTGTTTGACTTACACCTGACCATGGTCGGAATCCATCTTGGCACGCTTTGTTTCTGTCATTTTTCCATGATGTTGCCTTCAACTCACCTACAGTGCTTGAGTGGAACAAGTGAGGCTTATTCTTGGTTGCATCAGGGTTATAATAGTCTGAAAACATCTAAAAACAATCTCAGTCGATAAAATTAGTTTCACTTTTGTTACCTAGAACAAAGTTGCAACTGTTGTGCTAGGATCAGGGGCAATAGAGGTAGGCTAGGATTGAGGATGGGGACAGTTGATTTTGTGTTAAGTTTGAGGTGTGCTGTTTGAAGGATGGAGATCATTTAAACTCAGCAGTGGAGAAAGGTCCTATGAATGTTACAATGCCACAAATCTATAGGAAGCTTTTAGTTTTTTTTGCAGAACAACTAACAGACGGAGATAATTGAGAGCACTTTTTGCCATTGGACTTGCAGATTTTAGTTTGTGCACTAATAGGGTCCTGGAAAAAACAGAAGTAGTCAGTTAATTAATCAGTTCATCAATCTTCTGCACTTAAAGATTGGAGGGTGCTGTGCTAGCAATTAAAGAAAAAACAAGCAAGCAAACAAAAGCAATTAAAACTCAAGGTCAAAAGGCATCCCAAGACTCTAATCACACACGTATGCCAGAAAAGAGACAATCATCATACTTTATTCATGTTTCTGGATTAGTAGCCAAAGCCTGTTTTCTGTTCAGAGTTTAGGTTTGCTCTTTGTATTACATAATGGCCGTGTTCTCACCCAACATCAAAGCAATGCTCTTTTACAAGGTCATGATTTGCTTGAATAAGCCAAAGGATCTGAGCGGGGGTGGGCTTCAAAAATTTTAGCAATAGGTTCTCTGCCCAGTTGCTGGGTGGGCGTGGCCATGGTGGGCATGACCTAGTCAGCCTCCTGCACCATGGCGGAGGGGGCGTTTTTGCCTCCTCGGCTCCGCAGGTTTTCCCCGAGCCTTTGGGAGGGCAAAAACAGCCTCCTTGGGCTCTGGAGGCTCTCTGAAAGCTGGAAACACACCCATTTCCGGCCTTCCTGAACTTCCGGGAGGCTCATTTTTCATCTCTGTGCACACCCTGTACTTACCTGCACTCAAAATGGGTTGCGTGGGGACTCCTGAGAGGGGAGGAGAGAGGTGGGCAAGGCCAGCCAGGAGTGGGATTTAGGGGTTTTCCAAACTGTGCAGAAACTTAGCTACAGCATCTCCCAAACCCCTGCGAACCCCCAGCAGCCCATCTCTGGATCTGGGCTCACATATCACACTAAATCAAGGATCTCAAACCCATATGGCTATAAGGCCTGCATAAGAAAGGACCACAACATTGAACCTCCCCCTCTGCCCAGAAAAATCTCTCAGTGAACCAAAATGAATATTAGGATGTGCCACTCACACTTATCAAATTAAAAATAAATCTACTATGCAACAGGGCCACATGTGATATCGTACTTCCTCCCTCCTCCCCAGAGGCTCCATAACTCAAGAAAAGCTCCACCCCACTAAATATACAGGCAATCCTTAACTTACGAACACAATTGAGCCCAAAATTTCTGTTGTTGAGTGAAACATTTGTTAAATGCATCTTAACAAATCATCTTCGCTGACAAGCGAAATCAGTGGGGAAGCCAGATTCACTTAACAATCATGTTACTAAGTGAACAACTGTATTGATTCACTTAACAACTGTGGCAAGAAAGGTCATAAAATGGGGCAGGACTCACTTAACAACTGTCTCATTTAACAATGGAAATGTTGGGCTCAATTGTGTTCGTAAGTCAAGGCCTAACTGTACCTGTTTGTAGAAGCTTTTTGTCTATGGGGATTCTTCAGTCATCCAGGTCATGGTTGTCCCAAAGATGCTTTTTTTCAAGAGAAAACTGGATGTTCTGGTTTTTCTTTGAAGACATTTTGCTTCTCGTCCAAAAAGCTTCTTCAGCTCTGACTAGATGGTGAGGAATGGAGCTGAGGAAGCTTCTTAGATGAGAAGCGGAATGTCTTCAAAGAAAAAACAGAAAGTCCAGTTGCCTCTTGAAAAAGCACCTTTAGAAGCTTTTTTTTTGATCTTATTCAATAGTTCCATCACCTCAAAATTCTTCCTTGGGCAGGAGGAGGCATTTTCTCACTTTTTCTGCCCGCCCAAAGGCTAAAACTTTCTTTGACTTTTTTTTAACTTATTTAAAGTTTTTTAACCTACACTTTTAATGGCATTGCTTTTGCCTCATTCTCATGAAGGCATTGTTTGTAAAAACTCAATCACTGCTACTGTTCCATACTCCACATTTTTTGTTTTCATGACTTGATTTATTCTTCAGTAACATATTTTGCGCCATAGAAAAAGGGAGAGGGTGGGGAGGAAAGCACCCAAACTTCAGCCACTGTATACAAAAAAAATGTACTCGTCTTATCACAAATGATTTTAAACATGCAAGCACCCCAATTTGCAGCTAGGAGGCCCACTTGAGGGATCAGTTAAAATTTACTCCTTTATACACATGCCAACTCTGACTTCAAAAAGACTTTATTCCCAAGGATAAACAACCCAATATTTGTGTAATATAATTAAGTGAAGGCATCTTTTAAATGTCATACCAGTTTGTGCCATGCTTTAAATTGTTATGCATCAACAGAATTTAACGAGATGGCCAAGGATCCGGCATCCTGCGTGGATGTGATAAGCCACAAATACTGTATAGCTCTTTAATAGATTGCCAAAATAAAGCATTTTGTATGCAAATTATTCATGGAATAGAAGAGCTAATACAGTGCCAAAATTACGCCCACTGGTCCCCTGCAATTAGCAGTTAAGTTGAAGCTTCTTCAAACCACAGAATTTCTTTCAGGGCTTCCCAATACTTCAAAAACCTTTTGTTGTTGTTGTTGTTGTTGATGGAAAAGGCAAAATGGACTTTTCATTTTCTTTGCCTGCTCGAGTTTTATAGCAGAAAAGTAACAATTGGCATCTCCTCTGAACTATTACACGGAAGCTCTAGCTGAATTCAACACCAGAGTTTAGAATTAGAAGTATGGGCTGGGCTAAGAGGAATGAAAAAGGACCACAACGGAAGAAGCGAAGGAGAATTTTGCTCATAATACATGTAATCCCTACTTTTTCATAGCAAAAAATAAAGCAGATAAGTTGAAAGTACCAAATGTTAAAGATCATTTTTTTGTTAGTCTCTATTGTTTCTTTGGTTGTCTCTTTTCTATTTTTTTTCTTGCCCAGGAAATATCCATCCATAGAAGCAGCGTATGAATCAGTAAGGAAGAGGTCCATCCGAATCACCAATCGACGACAGAACTGACCAGTTGAATTTTGTGCCTCACAGTCACAGCCAGTCAGAAGTCACAAGACCAGAATCAGTCTTGTGATTCAACCAGTTTTGTGACTCAGTCAGTCATTCAACCAGTCATGAGACCAATTGACCATCCAAGACCTATATAAATGAACAAGACAGTTCACCTAAAAACCCCAGTGAATATGTTACCTAGTTTGGTAACGAAATGTCTGGAAACCAAGCAGCAAGCTCAAAGAACAAATCTCTGCTAAAAATCCATCTGCTGATAATTTTTACAGGACATAGAGTGGAAAAAAACCATGTAGGAAATGCTGTTGAATCAGAAGTGCAATTCTTTTCGGTCCTATCACAAATGATATCTAAGTCAGGGATCCGTAATCCATGGTCCATGTGCTGGCATTGGGCCACAGCATGCCAGAAACCGGGCCACGCAAAAAAGTGAAGCCCCATCTGCAGGATGCAGGCAGCACATGAAACCAACCCCGCTCTGGTCCATGGAAAAACCTCTCTCCATGGAACTGGTACCCAAAAGGTTGGGGGCCTGCTGATCTCAGTATACGGTCCCTAAGAACTGCTTTGCTCCCAAACTTCATTTCAAATATTTAATATTTAAATTGAATGCTTAAAATAACCCACTTCAGAATATAGCGATTCCAGCCTCATGCTAGTTTTAGTACCTAATCCAGGACCCACAAACTTGTTGAATTTGTCTTTACTGGCCTTGTGACTTCCTGATCTTTTGGATTACAATATCTATTCCTCCTGATTGGCAATTGTAGCAGGGGTAACAGAAGTTTTAGTCCAGGATCTGAAAGATTTGTTTAATCCTCCTCATAACCTATTAAAGTAGATTATCTCTTATGGTGATGAATTCCATATATTAATACTATTCCCTTCATTTAATCTGTATGTGATACAGTAGGTGTTGGGAACTGCTCAAAATCAGCCTTTGGATTCAATGGCAGCACAACCGCCTTCTGTCTCTCAAAGTTTAGCCTGGAATCCCAGATCTACTTTGGTTACATGGCATACATTTTCATAATTTTCTTTTAAAATACCCATGCATATATCCTTGGCTTTCACAGAGGAAAGAAATGTTTGCAGCTCTTGATGTTTTGTCTACTAAATGTCCGAAATTGTTTATAAACTGATTGTTCAATGGTTTGAAAAGCATTAAAATAGAGTACCTAGAATCATCATTATGAACTTACACATTTCTCTGTACAATATGCGTAATATATGATACCGAACTGAAATTAGACTTCAAAAAGGACTGACGGGGTGGATGGTGAATGCTGCATATTCTGTTCATTTTGGGTTGTCTTCATGCTGACTGTATTTTTCATTTACAATCTAAGCATCAAAAGAGTATATTACATGTCAGAAGGTTGTGACAATGATTTAAGGAGACAGTGTCGAACTGCTTGGACTTAAATCCTTCCTAAAGGATTCCTTCCTAAACTAACCTGCAGAATTTACTGCCAACTAAATAAAAACATTAATTCTGATTTCAACTATTTTATAAAATTTTGTGAAACATCATAAACCATTGTGTACACTCCAGTGAACTTTAAAAAGTGTAATAACAATCTTCAGATTTGTATTTTTTTTACTCCTTACTTTGTTAGTATTTTTAGGCAAGAAAACAAGCTAAGAACATTATTATTTTCTGATGTATCACACATGACATTTTTCTCTATGTCTGTCTGTCTGTCTGTCTGTCTGTCTCTCTTCCATCGATGTATAGGAAGAAATCATGTCTATTAATCTATTATGAAAATGACACTTATCAAAAATAGATTCCCAATATAACACAGCTTTAAAGTATAGCATATTGAGGAGACAATCTATATTATTCTAGCTCATGGAAGCAGAATTTTTTGCTGTTTATAGTAATCAAAATAGCTATAATTTCATTTAATTTCACCTGGCTATCATTAAAAAGCTCATAGAACTAGTAGATTGAAGGTTGTGGTCATAATATTATATGTTCAATAATGTATATATTTATATTTAAATACTAACGAATATCGTTGTTATAAATCAGAAGCATTGAAAATTAGAGATGTTTTACCAGAGGTAATATGCCAAGTATTACAAAGTATCTTTCATACAATAAATCTCCAATTAAATAAAATATGAATTGCCGGAGAAAATAATTAAATAATAAGATGTAAAAGTTAATTGCTAGTGGCACTCATAGATCTGGTTTATATATTTATGGATATCATATGAGTTCTTTATATCTGACATGTATAAAGTGGCAGCTGAATTATTGGCTCCATGAGAAATGATTTCATCTGAACATTATGAGAAAGTCTTTTGTGTGATGTTCTGTCAATGATGGTCCAACTCATTTATAAATACATTGGCATCTGAAATTCATATCTTGAACCTGTGGTCATTGAATAAATCACTTCCTTCCTGCCTGCCTGCAGAAAAGTATGACAATTGCTAGTGCTATCATAAACGGGCTGCAAAAATTTAGATGCTAGCTCCAGGACAGCATCAAGGTATCAAAAACAGTGACTCTTGGTTGCCAGGTAATAGTTATCTGGATTTCTTTAGCCAGATATGATAGTCCCAACGCATGTATAGAATCAGAACATCACCAACATATTGTTATCTTTTTAATTGTCCAGAATCACATGTTTTATGAATTTATGAATTTTAATTGATCCTTAATATTTTGCATCAATGCGTGCCAACTGTTTAAAATTAGATTTGTAGTTTTTTTTAATAGAGCCATAACCTTGTCCAACTATATTTTGTACTAATTCTGCATGATTTTGATGAACATACAAGGAACCTATGATTCAAATGACTATGAACATGAATTAAACTCAACATGCAAACATAGGTATTTGCAGGATCCACCGTTCTCAACCAGATAACAAGGAGAGTGTCATGGTGCAGGACATAGACTCCACCCCTTTCTACAAGATATATTGGACACATACAAAAGGGCAAAGCTTGTGTTACATCAGTCATTTTGTCATTTGTCCCCACCCCTGCCCATGCACTGCTGGTTGCACAACGCACTTCTGTTCCCAGATGTTTGTGAATGACGTCTCCATGTTGTAATGCTTCAAGAAAAACGCTTTCTTAGTCCACACGGCTTTCTTTTATGGAGAACCAAGATAATGTCATTTTCATTTGGAATCCATCCATGTGATCCAGTGGTGGTATGCTACTGATTCGGACTGGTTCAGCCAAACTGGTAGTAAAAAAAAAAAAAAGCCTCCAATCAGCTGAGAGGAGAAAAAAAGCCTCTCAGCTGAGAAGATAAAAGACCGAAAAGCACACTGGTTACTCCTAGCTTCTCATTTCTTCATCCTCTCAGCTGATTGGCTTGTTAGGGGTATGCGCATTAGGGGTGCATGTGCGTGTGTGTGCCCGTTATATCACCCACTGAACCAGTAGCGATTAAGGTAGGGTCCCACTACTGATGTGATCCCACAATTCTCACAAGTGGAACAGCGCGCAGACATGTGCTTCCCTGCCACTTGCACAGCCTGGTTCGAAACAGGCTGCAGCCTGGTAGTGGCCCACGGTCTGAGGGTTGGGGATCCTTTTCTTAGGTGGAAAGGAATTGTCCTTCAATTTTGTGAGGTGAGGGGCATCTAAATCACATTATTATTGAATTATTCTCTATTTTTCTTATGATGCTTCACTTGGAATTCATAAAACCCCCTTTTTTTTTTGAAAGGCCAGCTCTTTAGGCTCCAATCTGCACAAAGGAAGAACCAGTTGATATTTCTTTTCTGTCTTTTTGTAACTCTTTTTGAGAAGAAATATGATCCCGATGTTTTGAGGGATGAAAACTATTGACCTGCCTCCACTTTGGCTCCCTAGCACTGTATTTTATATATACATCTATGTAAGTAGGTATGGTGAATGAATTTTAAAATATTTATGTCATTTTAGCAGCCTGTTTATTTCATTGTTCTTTTTTTATCTAAACTGAAGCTGTTTTTGCCCACAGTTCCAATTAAATGAAAAAGTGTTTTAGAAGAAATGACTAACAGATTTTTTAAAAAAATCTCTCAACTGATCAAATGGCATGATTAGGTATAGTATTTCTATTTGCCTGCCTATGCATCCATGCAATTATCTTAAACATGGATAGAGCTTAGAGACGCAGACATTTGGGGGTGGGGGGAGTACTACAGTAATTTAAGTGCAGAAAGTCAATAGTAATTCTCTGTGTTGCTTACAATGAAATAACAATGCCTGGACCTTGCTAAAAGTTGAAAGTTGGCTAGCACGGTAAATACTGGGAACAACGGAACAAAATTCTCTGCACAGAAATAGCTGAAGCTGAAATAGATTAGTGTACACTATGGTTGCAGTTGAATGAAATATTCAGAAATGATGCTTCTTGTGTGTGTCTGTTCCCCAAAAAGATTATTTTGTGCTGTTCCAGGAGAACTCTGAATGTGCTCTGTAAACATGAGCTCAGAAGCAAAACACAGTCAGTCAGTCAGTCACACAGACAGACAGACAGACACAGAAAGAGGGAGGGAGGGAGGGACGGAGGGAGGGAAAGAGAGAGAGAGAGATCAAAAGCTACAGAAGTCCAAAAGAAAAACAAGGTAATCTTTCCTGTAATTTTCCCTTAAAATTAAGTAGCAAAATGGATGTCATTGTTTTCCAAATGGGTCTTTAAACAAAGTTCAATTGTGCTGCAGGCAGAAGAGTGGCCTCCCAATTCTGACCTACCAAAAGCCTCTTAGCTACATCTGAGCTACTTAGATTAATTTGGTTGGCCAACATCAGGCCCTGACAGCTTGTCCCTGATTTTGTGGAGGGGAGAAAAAAAATAGTGGCCAATCTAAATCAATCTTTCGGCTGCCTCGCTGCTTTAAATACCAGTAGAGCAAACAAACACCCCCTAAACAATATAGCAAGAGCCATATATCAATTACGCTAAATGCTCAAGCATTTTTACTTCCCAGCCTGCAACATCCACATGTAGTATCCTCTACACTGTGCTGAGATGATAATGGTCCTGTATTGTTCTAAGACATCTGGCAGCTAGATAAGGCCTGCCTGCTCTCAGATGATAATGCAACTGGGCAGACTTAACATTGTGATTTGAAAATTTCTTGGGTCTCACAAAAATGTTCTATTAAGCCCACTGACCCCAATTGAATATTAATTAGCTAATTAACGGATTTATTGTTCCACGCAATTTCTGGAGAGGCATTTTTTGGGGGTGTGCATTATTTTTCTCTGAATTATTTTTTACATTGTGTATAATTGAATCTTTGCAGCTGCCAACATCTTCTGCATCATTTGGCAAAAAAAAAGAAAAAAGAAAGAAAGAAAGAAGGAAAGGAAAGGAAAGGAAAAACCTCCCCCAAACAACAAAACCTCCTGGAAAAACCCCACAAAACAAGAAACAGAAAAATAAAACAAGCAAACACAAAGCAGAAAGAGAGTGTGCACAAATGTGGATATACCACAAAGGTTTTCAAATCTTTTTAGTTTGGGAAAAAGAGAGAGCAAACGCAAGGACAGTATAATTGCTTTTAATTTGGGAAAGGTAAACATTGAACTAACAGCAATCTCAACTTTTCTCAATACCCCATTCTGATTCACTGCATGAGAAAAGAGTTATTTTGCTCTAAGGTAACTATGAAAAACATATATTAATATTAGGAAAAATAGAGTTATTACTGATTTTTTGTTTTGTTTTAAAATTTCCCTTTTTCTTTTAACTCCACTTTAAAAAAAAAATTGCCAAATTCAGACCTGGGATCTTTTTGTTTCTGCAAAGGTGCTATTTTGTGATGGTAATAGCTTTTTAACTAAAAAGCAGTATAATATGAAGAAATCATAAAAGTGAATTTTGCAGAATGGAGAAAGGCATAACATCTAATGCCCAATATGCCCAACCATTCCTGAAATTTGTATCAAAGGAGATAAAACCAGAAAGACTAAATGTTTAACTTCTGAGGTGTATCCGGGCTACAGGATATACAAGTAATTTAGATATAAAAAGCAATAACATGACTCCACTCTCTCCAACAGTAGAGTCCTTCAAGTTTGGGGGTTCTTGTGTGTCCTTGTGTGTCCAATCAGACTTAGCTAAATAAAGTGTTATTCTATTCTATTCTATTCTATTCTATTCTATTCTATTCTATTCTATTCTATTCTATTCTATTCTATTCTATTCTATTCCTTGCCATGCCATCTTGCCTTGCCATGCCATGCCATGCCATGCCATGCCAGCATGAGGCATCATTGATAATTTCCACTTTACAGGTGGTGATTTTGAAGCTGAAGACAGAACAGAGTCTTTGCATACAAAATGGGTCCAGATTCAGCCTGCATCTTCTTCTTCTGGATTGGGAAAGGCTCTGTAGTTCCCGGAGAGCTGCCAGGTTTTCAAGACACTGTGTTGTTGTTAGTTGTGAAGTCATATCCGATCCATTGCGGCCCCATGGACAATGATCCTCCAGGCCTTCCTGTCCTCTACCATCCTCCAGAGTCCATTTAAGCTCATATACCTACTGCTTCAGTGACTCCATCCAGCCACCTCATTCTCCGTCATCCCCTTCTTCTTTTGCCCTCAATCTTTCTCAAGACATTATAGGAAGCCCTTTTTTGGGGGGACTTTGTTTCAATGTATGAGTCACAATGGCTGGTTTCAACCACTGGGCTAAGCCATCATGCAGTTTTGTTTAAATTTTGGCTTTGTCATTGTATGAACATGGCCAGTATAGGTTTGAATCCAAATCTACAGCTTCAAACAGAGTGCAGAAGGTGAAGTGGCTATATCAGAGTTGACCAAAGGAACCAGAGGCAATTAACAAGATGCTAAAAATGGGTCACAGGCAAGATTTAAAAATGCATAATTGTTTACAATTATTGATTGATTGATTGATTTTTCCAGAGAGCTGGGTCATTGCATACTGTAGCAAAAACAGGATAAGCTAAGCCTGGTCATTTGTGTCTCAAGTGAAAACTCTGGGTTGATTTTTTTTTTCAATGATCCATCAGTTTGTTTTCTTGGCTGTCCCTGGTATTCTCAGGAGCTTTCTTGTTAAGTTTGAGCAATGAGAGGCTGAACCAGAGCATGAGTGCAACAGTACTTTATTTTACAAATAAAGGGCTGACCATGCTTGCCAAGCCTGGAACTGGCTCGCAGCAATCAGCAGCCAGTTGGACCCCGCAGCCTGCTTTTATAGCTGGCTGCTGGGGAGAACTGACCAATGGGAATGGGGGAATAACGCCCACACAAAGTGAGTGGACCTGAGTGAGAACTCCTTGAGTCCTCAGGACATAACACCCCTTCCCCCCAGATGCGAACACGCATAGTCCTTGAGGTAGATGGGGGGTTTGTGTTGGCGCCCGGAGTGGCGCAACTCGGGAACATTGTCTGACTGTTCGGTATCAGTCTGTGACGGTTGAGCTGGCATAGTGTCGCCAACACTCTCTCTGGACTGGGCATCCTCGGAAACCACCGGGTTGGTTTCTGGAGTCAAACTCTCGTGGGTTGGATCCGGTTGATCAACTCTCTGGGCGCTGTTGTCCGAGTTTGGGCTGACCGGAACGACCGCTGGCGCAGACTGGTCACTGGGTGCGGTGTGGCTGGGTGGCGGATGGGACGGTTCCCCTTCGACTGGAGACTCTGGATTCTTGTTTGCGAGGTTGTTGAGGCGCCTTCTGAGTTGGTCTATGTGTCTCCTCCAGACGCGACCATCCTCCAGCCTGACTCTATATGATCTCGGCCCGGTGACGGCGATGACCTCGCCCGGAATCCAAAGTGGGTCCCCAGCGAAATTCCTTGCGAATATCGGCTCCTGTAACATAAAATGTCTAACCCCGAAGTGGAAGCGAGGGAGAGTCAGGGCAGTATTGTGGGTGCAGTCTATCTAATACAGTCCTCAGGCGCCGGCCCATCAGAAGTTCCGCTGGGGACTTATTGGTGACTGCACAGGGGTTGAGTGCTGGCTCATCAGGAACCGTGAGAGTTTGTGGTGCCAGTCATCTCTGCCAAACCTAGCGAGGGCCTCTTTGGTGGTCCTGACGGCCCTTTCAGCCAACCCATTACTTGCAGGGTGAAATGGGGCTGTGAAAATGTGGCGAATGCCTAGGTTGGCTGCAAACGGCTGAATTCTACTGATGCGAACTGTGGGCCATTATCGGAGACCAAGGAGTCGGGTAGTCCATGGGTAACTAACAGGCGCGTTAACACGTTGGTGATTGCTAGTGTGGTGGTCGTGGATAGCTGCGCCATGTCTATCCACTTGGAATAAGCGTCCACGACCACTAGGAACATCTTTCCATGCACGGGGCCGGCCAGATCGATATGGATTCTAGACCAAGGGGCTGGCGCTCTCCCATCTGGTAGGGGTGGCGATGGGGGGAGCAGGACGGGATTCCTGGCAAATGCTGCAGGAACTTACCCAATTGACAATGTCCTCGTCTAGACCCGGCCACCACACGTAGCTGCGTGCCAACGCCTTCATTCTCACAATGCCGGGATGTCCCTCGTGCAACGCTTCCAGGACTCGGCACGCAGCGAGGTCGGGATGACCACTCGAGTGCCCCACAGTAGACAACCCTGCAAACTGGACAGCTCCTGCATGCGAGTCTTAAAGGGTGCGAATTTGTTATCAACATTGCCTCCCGGCCACCCCCTCCTCACCCAGTCGAGCACCTGGGCGAGCGCTTTGGTCTGCCTTGGTTTTGGCGGTGATGTCAAGGGCGGTGATGGGCAGGTCCAACTGGGTGATTTCAAAAATGGCATTGACAGGAGCTGGGTCTTCAGCCGGAGCGGGTAAGGGGCAGCGACTGAGTGCGTCAGCGTGGGATAGAGTTTTGCCCGGGCGGTGGATAAGTTTGTATGAGTAGGCCGCTAGGAAAAGCGTCCACCTTGTCATCCGAGGGGAGAGGACTTGAGGTGTCTGTTTGTCGCCGGCCAGTAGGCCCAGGAGGGGCTTATGGTCGGTGACCAGTTCAAGAAGTGGCCAAAAAGGAATTCGTGAAACTTTTTCACGGCTGCAACAGCTGCTAGGGCTTCCTTGTCTATTTGGCTGTAATTTCGCTCCGTGGCCGAGAGCGTCCTGGAGAAAAAGGCGATGGGGGCCTCGGCGCCATTGGCGAGTCGGTGACTAAGGACCGCCCCAATTCCAAAAGGGGATGCGTCTGCTGCCAGTACTAAAGGAAGGTTGGGGTCGAATTGGATGAGCACTGCCTCTGACGTAAGTAGTGATTTGACGGCGTTAAACGCCTGGTCTTCTTGTGCCCCCAGTGCCACGGTGACTTTTTGTCTAGTAATCTGTGTAGGGGTTCGGCTACTGAGGCTTTATGGGGCAAAAAGGATGCATAAAAGTTTAGGAGTCCCAAGAAAGCTTGTAGCTCCGTTTTGGAGGTCGGTGTGGGAGCTTCGTGGATCGCCCTAACCTTGGACTCCAGGGGGTGAATGCCAGAGGCGTCAATTTTATAACCCAGAAAGTCCACCTGTCTAGTGGCAATGGCGCATTTTTTTTTTTTAACTTGAGGCCATGCTGTCTGAACCTCTCTAACACTGCTCGCACTCTCTGGAAGAGTTGGGGTCTGTCCCTGGCCGAGACCAAGATGTCGTCAAGTAGGGTACTACACCAGGGAGGCCCTGTAAAATCCGCTCCATGAGGGATTGAAAAATACCCGGGCAACACTTACGCCAAATTGGAGACGCTTGCATCGGAAGGCACCCCTGTGAGTGACGATGGTCTGAAGTTCCGCTGTTTGGTTATCAACAGGGAACTGTTGATATGCTTGAGACATGTCCAATTTAGCAAAAATACTGCCCGGTTCGAATGTGTGCAATAAGTGCTGAATGACGGGCACGGGGTAGGCGCTAACTTGTAAATATTTATTGATTGTTGTCTTGTAGTCCGAGCAAATTCTCAGGCTACCATCTTTTTTGAGGGGTGTGACAATGGGCGTCTCCCACTTGGCGAAATCTGTTGGCTCAATGACCCCTTGTTTTAGTAGTTTATCCAATTCAGCGTCTAGTTTTGGTCGAATAGCAAATGGAACTCTACGTGGTTTTAATCTGATTGGGACTGCCTGGGGGTCAACGGTGAATGAGATGGGGGTTCCATTATAACACCCCAGCTCCTCGCTGAACACATCTGCGTAGTCAGCGAATAAGGAGTCAGTGTCTGAGGTTGAGACAGCATGGACTCCTGTTAACCCTAGGCCGAGGTGGGGAAACCAATCGAGCCCCAATAAGGTGGGTAGATTGCCGTTAACTACCACTAGAGGTAGGTGGCCTTTAAAAGCTCTAAAACTGACAAAGAACTTGCCTCTGCCGATCATGGGAATGGCCTTCCCCTGGTAGTCCTTCAGACCGAACTGGCATCTCTGAAGCCGGGTAGTAGATAGGCTGGGGTGGAGTCTCTTGAGGGTGTTCCACGAGATTATTGAGAGCGCTGACCCTGTGTCAACCTCCATGTGGCACGGTTTACCTTCTAGGGAAACGGAGAGAGAAATTTTACTAACAGAGTGGCAAGTACGCCTGGCAAGGCGGTGCGTGCGACAGTTTAATACTTGCCTCTGTGGTCCCGAGTGCGAGGACGGGGTCTTTGTGCAGCGCTTTGGGGGCTTGGCAGACTCTCGCAATGTGCCCCCTCTTATGGCAGTTGTTGCAAACGGCTCCTTTAAACTTGCAGGTGGCCCTTTGATGTGATCCCCACAGGCTAGGCACAGGGTGATGTGCTTGGGTGGACCGGTGTATTCTTGTTTGGCCCCTACCTGCGACCGTCTGACATTGGTGAGCTTCCACCTCTTCGGAATGGACTGGGAACGCTGCTAGCTTGGCGCTTGGGCCCTGAATTTCGGTGGCTGAGTTCATTGCTAGCTCGGCTGCTAGGGCCTCCTCTACCGCTTGCGCGAGGTTGAGGTCTTTTTTAGCTAGCAGTCGCCTCTGTAGGTTGAGATCCTTGACCCCACAAACCAATTGATCGAGGAGCATGTCCTCCAGGTATGTTCCAAACCCGCAGTGCAGGGCTGCTGTTCTGAGGGCGGCCATATATTGGTTGATGGTCTCCTTACTTGATTGCTTCCTCATTCGGAACGTGAACCTCCTGGCGATTTGTGAAGGCCTGGGAGCGTAGTGGTTTGTGAGGATCTCAAGCAACTCGGACCACGGAACGTTTTTAATTCTCTCGGCGCCACGAGTGCTGCAGCGGTATCGTAAACGGTGGCTCCGCAGTAGATTAGGAAATAGGATTTTTTCCGATGCTCTCCCGCATCCGACAGGCCGACCGCATCGATGTAATGATTGAAACGGTTCTTATACGATTCCCACTTCTCTTCGTCTGGTTTAAACACCGGGAATACTGGATTGGAACTCATGGTGCTGGAACGGCTGGGCTACCTGCGGGAGAAATCTCTCTGGGACTATGAACGCTCGTGAGTTACTAGTGATATCAGCTCTGGAGAGGTTCTTTGCTACCCTCTCTTTCTCTCTCTCTGGGTTACCACGTTGGCTGCTAGCCGTTGGAGGTGTCTTGATTCGCGCCAAAAAAAGTGGGCGTTAGTGACTCTCTATAGCGCTGTGCTGTGATTCCTACTGGCTCGAAATTCAAATGACACCCGTTTGAATTTCGCGCCAAATGCAGAGTGGCTGCGGCTCGCAGCGCTTCACTTTCCCCGTAGCGAGGCTAACAAGCGGCTACAGACACTTCTAACTATTTGACTCAGACCGCTTTCTCTGGCTGCGGATCTGCGTTTGCTCTTTTTGATCGCTCGTTTCGCTAGCTGACCGCTCTCTCTGGCTGCGGATCAGCGTTTCCCTTGTTGCCAGCCGATCGCTCTCTCTGGGCTGTAGATCGGTGGCTAGTGACTCAGCGGTTGCAAGGTGCTTCTGGTAGCCATCCCATCCTCGTCGCCAGTGTTAAGTTTGAGCAATGAGAGGCTGAACCAGAGCATGAGTGCAACAGTACTTTATTTTACAAATAAAGGGCTGACCGTGCTTGCCAAGCCTGGAACTGGCTCGCAGCAATCAGCAGCCAGTTGGACCCCGCAGCCTGCTTTTATAGCTGGCTGCTGGGGAGAACTGACCAATGGGAATGGGGGAATAACGCCCACACAAAGTGAGTGGACCTGAGTGAGAACTCCTTGAGTCCTCAGGACATAACATTTCTCTAACACCAAAGTTCAACGGAAACAATATTTTTCCCATCCGGTTTCTATTTGTTGGTTGCTTATACCCTTACTGTTGATTCTAAAAGTCAGAAGCTAGCACCAGGTCAGAAACCAGGAGACTGCGAGATCTAGTCCCACCTTAGGTATGAAGCCAAGTTGTTCTTGGGCCAGTCACACATTTTCAACTCTAGTAAGCTGGCAATGGTAAACCACTTCTGAAAAACTTTGCCAAGAATAGTGCAGGGACTAGTCCAAGCAGTCACCTGGAGACAAAAACTGACTCAAAGAAATAAAAAAATAAAATAAAATACTTATTACTTGTCATTAATTTCATTATTTAATAGTTCGTTCCCTTCAACACATATTGATCCCAATCCCCACAAATCGCAGTTAATTTCTAAATTTAAAACAAATTAAAAAACAGTTCTGAAAAACCTTGCCAAGAAAATGTCAGGGTCTTGTTCAGGCTGCCTCCAATCAGATACAATTGCATAGAAGATAAAAGAGGATATCGCTGGAACAATTAAATCAACATTCACCGCCATATTCTGAATTCACTGTATGAGATTAGGGGACTCCCAATGAATATTGGAATGGTAAATTGGCACTTCAGCTAATTAAAAATATTTGAGGAAAAACAAAAAGAGACCAACTTTCACATGTGTTTTACTGTGGTGCTTTGAACTGGCCTATTAACAATGACTACCAGATACTTTCCATGAGAAGTTTTATAGTTGCTTGTGAAAGTTTTTCAGAACCAGTTTGGTCTAGTCTGGTTAAGGCACCAGACTAGAAAACAGAAGGCCACGAGTTCAGGTCCTGCCTTAGTCATGAAAGCCAGCTGTGTGATTTTGAGCCAGTCATTCTCTGTCAGCCCAACCCAGGAGGAAGGTGTGTTGGATATGGTCGTCGCCTTGAGTAATTTGTAAATATAATAAGGGCAGGAAATAAATAAACAAATGAAGTCCAAATCGAAACATTTCATGTCATTTGTGAATAACAGGCCCTGGTTGTATTTGGTGCAGAAAGTATTTTGAAGCAGGGACCAAGTTTTGCTTGTGTTCCTAGGAGGAACTTCACCCAATCATCAAAGGACAGAAGTGACCTTTTACTGTAATATAATAGCTGGGATCATTTTATAAAGAAACCATTTGAATAGCTTTCTTTGGGAGGGGGAAAGAAAAGCTTTCTCTTGCTGGAAACTGGAAAACAAAATGTTTGATTGAGGTCATCTTGACATCCATTAGTGTGATAAATGAAGTTGAATTCAAGGTTGTTCTATTATCAAGGTTCATTTTCATGTGTTCAGTTCTGGATTTCTCCCCCCCCCCTCCATTTTTTAAACAACATTCCCTCAGACTCAAGGCTGATTATGGTAATTACACTTTCTACTCATAATAATACAAATGATTCAAAGAGTTATTCACAATGTTTCAATGTCAGCACTTAGATAAATGCCCATTCTTTCCTGAGGATTTTCATTGTTTTCTTTTTTTAATGCAGGTTAGTTAGTAGCTACAATAACAGTCTAGCTGTCAAAAAACCCAGGATTTACATGGCCAGTAACTCTCTTTGCAATTGTTTGGCCAATCCGCATGGCAACTAGAACAACTGGGTTACTAGATAATTTATAACTACTCCCTAATATAAGAAGAACAATTATATTGTGTGTTGTATAAAAAGGCCATTATTTAGCTCAATTTTTAAAAAATGTATTCTGAATAAAATGCCCATCCTTTCCAGGCCCATTTTCTTCTTCGTGTCTAATTAGATGTCCTAGGAATATGGGAGGAATAAATTTTCAAGAGAAAATATACTTATGGAATTTTAATTTGCTTCTTGTATACCTTGCTTGTAAAACTTCTTAATCTCTTTCCAAAGGTGTTTAATCAAAAGGAGAATACAGCATAGGAACACAATCTCTTGATACCATTGGGGATGTATCCAGCAATGATCTGACTGTAATCTCTAACCCTGACTTTCATAGTGCGAAGAGGATGAAAAGATTTCAGGCAAGGATATTTTAATGGCATAAATTGAATTTAGCTCTCTGAATTGGTGTCAGTTCTGCCTCAGCACCTCACATATAAGGAAAGAATTATAGTGACCAACTTCCTATGCTTGCTCAAAATTTTTAAAGCAGGTTTAATAAAACCACAGAAATGATCTTTTTGCCTCTCTTGTTTTCTTTATTCAGAAAATTGCTTTGTATAAGGAGGGATTTTGAATGATTTAGCACAAAGTTTGATATGAAGTAGCATGGGCTGCATTCATCCCATCATCTCCTTCTGATTCTGAAAGATTGTCCCAGAAGAGAAAGGGAAATAGGAATGGGCAGACTTGGTTAGCGTTGCATGAAGGGTCTAGCACAACTCATCATGGCCAACTTGCCAGGGCCAACTCAAAGTGGCCAAGTCACTGTGCCAACCTGTCATGGCCAACTCACCATGGCACAATTCACTGCAGACAAGAGTTACACTGACATCAAAGAAATGGTGGAATAGAGTCATTAAAGAAAGGATGAAAAAGGAGGCACAAAATAATATATGAATGCTAAAAATTAAAATAATTAAAAACATTTTAAATAATTAAATTGAATTGTTGAATGATCCAACAGCAAGTTGACAATGGTGAGTTGACCATGGTGAGTTGTCCTGCAACAAGTTGGCTGCAGCAAGTTGGCCGCGGCAAGTTGTCCTGATCCACTGTATGAATGCTACACTACATGGAGGGATCTCCTATGTTTCTCTGTACTCAACAAATCCTCGTTGGAAGCTCACTGGGGCTTAGATCCTGGCCCATGTCTCAGATGAGGAGAGCGCTCCTTCTGATTCTGAAAGATTGTCCCACAAGACTCTGGAAGAGTATAGGGTAGTCAGGGGCCAGGAATGAAAGCATCTGTTTGATATAAAAATTGGAACTCCTTGTGAGTAAAAGTACACTGATGTCTAAAGTCCTACTACTCAATTGGAAAACTGTATTTCCAGTAGTTTGCAGATGAGCCTTGGTGGAGCATTGAATGAGGATTCACACTCTTCAGTCTTTGATTCTAGATTCCCAGTTGCTGCAAATAGGAATTTACAAACTGTGCTAATGAATAAACCATGATCAAATTATGGCTTCTATAATGTATAAATTAAACTTCTAAGTCAGATTGTTCAACCATTAAACTCAGCACTGTCTACTTGCATCAGGAAAAGGCCTCTCAAAGCTCATATAAGAAACAGTTGTATTTTATTATTTTTTTCCACCCAGTCTTTGCCTTGAGATTGATGCCAGGATTTGCAATACATAAAGCATGTCCTCATCCACAGAGTTATGGCACCCGAGCCATGCCAGGAGACTTACACTGGCATCACTGAAATGATTGCATCTGCCTAACACAGATTGCCTTGTGGTCTTGTAGCCAACCTATTTTCAGTCTGTGGCAGCATGGCATCAATTAACTGGGTCCAAGAAAGTGAGTAAAATGGGAAGAGGGAGAATCAAATTGACCAAGCGCCTATCATTTTTATGTTCTCCTCTCTGAAAATGCCAGTTCGTAGGTAGAACCGCCATAATTCACACACCCTTTCCTTTGTATGCTTTTACATAAGCTTATAGATGGATGTATCTGACTGGCTGAGATATTGTAGCTCCTGACAAACAATGCAAACTTTGGCAGTTGCTATAAATAAATATCCCACTCAAATACTTGGAACCGCAAAATCCAAAGCATCCAAAGTAGCCAAACAGCTTGTAAGAAGTTGACAGGTTGCTGCATTTTGAGACTGCATGGCTAAGAAATGCACACCATAGCATGGGGACAGTCCTTTCCTTTCCTTTCCTTTCCTTTCCTTTCCTTTCCTTTCCTTTCCTTTCCTTTCCTTTATCACTGTCTACCGCCACCTTTGCTCCCTCTTTCCTTGAAGGAGTATTAATGAAAGTGACATCATCGGAAACAAATACAACCCTCGGATTCTTGTTCTTGTACCTCACATCTATCTCTGACACATAACCAGTCTACTTCTCTGATTTTTTGAAAAAAACAAAATACTGAAATTAACAAGCTTACAGCTGCCATCAAAACTCTGCAGATGAATTACGTATGTTAAACTGCCTCAAAATTAACTTCAGCTTAGCAAAGGTTTGTTCAAAGGCTCAATAAAAGATAGGAAAGGTGACATTTCACAGCATTAGTGATGAAGCCGTAAATCAGCCCCTCCCCTCCCCTCCCTTTTTTTGGCAAAGTCAACTATTTTGCATAATCCATTTATCGCCAATCTATTCTACCTCATTAGGAATTTGTGTTGCCCTCATCACCATGGTAGTCAAACATCCACAATACTGAAACCTTGCCCAAGCATTGCTCTTCAAAGAAGTAGTTTAATCCATAAAAGGAATGGCTATTGTTAATTCTGACAATTAATAATGGTGATAAATGGGATACTTACTATTAGCTGGAAACAACCTCTTGGCAAAGTTTCTTCAAAGCAACAGTTTATATGGAATTTTTAGTGACAGTCCCTTTCCTTTGTGTTTCTTTTATATCTTGGAAATGCCTTTTATAACCAAAACATCTGAGAAGCCTGTTCCCTTTTCTTTCTTTTTTTCATTTTCTTGGGTTGATATTTATCAAGGATCATAACCATGATGGTGTCTTTACACTTTATGACACTGAATTTTGAAGCTGAGGATGCCCCTCCCCAGAGAAAATTTCCCCTCAGCTCAGGTTCCTGGGGAAAAAGCCACATTTTGTTAGAAAAGAGTGTGGTGTACTATTAAAGTAATGGTAAGTAGATAAAACAAACTTTTTTAAAAATAGTTTTATTGTTTGCCTCCTGAGGAAGTAGAGAAAGTTCTTGGATCTGTCCGTGCCATATTTCCATGTTAGGTCATTCCAAATAAACAAAGAAGCTATCCTTGGCCCCAATGACTTTTTGCAAGTGTTGGCCAATGTCCAGAATTCCATTCTCAGCAAAACTTGTGGAAGCTTTCTATCAGCTTCGTTTGCAGGTGCATCATTGCCTGGAGGAGAAAAATCTGCATTTGTTCATTTTCCAGAGTGTTGGGATGTGTTCTTTGAAGATAGTCTGGAAATTATAGATGGCCGAAGGATCCAGCTGCAGATGGAACATGAGGACTCCTTGAGGTTGCTCATTATCTCATCTTAAAACAACTTCCTTGGTGGTAGGTTGTTTTCTTACACTCAACTGAATGTACTCACAATTGTGTACAAAGGTTTACATGATGTAAGACAAAGCTACTTACATACAGTCTGCCCTGTGGTGGTAGCTCATTTAATGGATTCTTCAGAGATGATTGACAAAAACTAGTGCAGCTTTTTCTGTTGATGGGCCCATAATTTGGAATAAATTATCACTGATATCGATGTACTTCTTCTCTTACTATAATTTAGTCTTTATTTTCTGGATTTTTTTTATTCTACTAGGTTTTTTATTGAATACCTGTTTTATTGACTTTTTAAAATCGAATTTGCCATACAATACTTATAAGCTACTTAGAGTTATGAAGTATGTGAGTAGGATATACACTTTATAAATAAATGAATAAAAATATACAAGTAGGGAGGAGCCTATCTAGTCAGCCACAAGGGAAATAAGGAAGTGAGAAATAGTGTTGCTCTTGTATTTGGTTTGCAGTTCCATAGTCATGCGCTGCCATGGATGCTTACAATCAATATGTACCTTGGAAGAGGCAGAATATTTTCAGTTGTAATACTGGCCTTATTGGATACTCTGGTCCAAAGCTGGCTTTGTAGGAGAAAAGTAAAACTTTGACCCTGGTTTGGCAGCCAAGCAGAACCCAATATGAGAGAAAATATGGATTGTTTACTGTCCACTTAGAATGTCATATAGATTCAATTGCTGTGTTTTGTAAAATATAGTTTAAGGCTTAACATGGGGGGATTAAGTCAACTGTAGCTTATTCAATAAATCAGGGTTAAATAAGCCATGGTTTAAATCATATATAAACCAAGCAAGAAAATGAGAGAAGAATAGCTAAATTAATTAATCTTCTGGGAATTATGAACTCATCCTATTAGATAAGATCATCAGGAGAAGCCCCTTTGAAGATGTTTCCAGTGTCATAAGCTTGTTTTCTGGCTCACAGAAGAAGCCTAAATTATATATATAGTTTATATAATAAGAGTGGAGGTTACATCAAAACATCATCCTGTGCATGTCATAATTTTGACATTATCTCAGTTTGCTGTGGACGGGCTATAAGCAAACAAAGGGACAATTCCATGAGAATCAACTTTTTTTAAAAAAAATAAAGAGCTTACTAAAACATTTTTTTTAATCTGAGAAAGGAATAATTTTTTAACCAGTGTTTCTTTTCTTCACCTGGAAAGTGAAGGATAAAAAAAAAACCTCTTTGCCAAATAGCACATCTCTGCCTAATATTTATATGTAGAATTTTATTCATGTTTCCTGTAATTTCAATATTAACATCATGCTCCTTTCTCTTTTTCAGCAACATAGGAGTATCATTATTCAAATGAGGCCTCTCCATTTTTACAATCTCTCTCCTCTTTTCACCATTTCAAGCAATAGATTCATTATACTCTGCCTGTAATGTTAGAGTAATTTCCATGGCATCAGATTTTAATGATACAAACACTGAGTGGATGGGTAAAAGGGGAAATGAGGAACAAAGCCTCTCTTCAAATAGGAATTGTTTGCTAATTAGCATTAACGGAAAAAAGAAATGCAGTGCATTATAGTTAGGCAGTAACCAGGAAGTTTCTTTCTTTCTTTCTTTTCTGTCTGTCTTTCCTTCCTTCCTTCCTTCTTTCCTTTCCTTTCCTTTCCTTTCCTTTCCTTTCCTTTCCTTTCCTTTCCTTGTCTTTCTTTCTTTCTTTCTTTCTTTCTTTCTTTCTTTCTTTCTTTCTTTCTTTCTTTCTTTCTTTCTTTCTTTCTTTCTTTCTTTCTTTCTTTCTTTCTCCCTTCCTTCCTTCCTTCCTTTCCTTTCCTTTCTGTCTGTCTTTCTTTCCTTCCTTTCTTCTTTCCTTCCTTCCTCCCCTCCCTCCCTCCCTCCCTCCTTTCTTTTTTCTTTCTTCCTCCCCCTCTCCTTTCCTTTCTTCCTCCCTCCTTCCTTCCTTTTCCCTTTTTCTTTCTCCCCTCTTTTCCTCCCTCCCTCCCTCCCTTTCTTTTCTCTTCTTTTCTCTTCTCCTCTTCTCCCCTCCCCCCCTCCTCTTTTCTGACAAGAAAAAGGAATTATTTCAGAAAAAGAGAAAGAAATTACAAACAAAACTAGCAGATTAACAGATTGATCAACAACCATCTGTTGGCTAAACAAGAACTTACCATAAATTAAGCTTGACCACAGGGATCACAATTATGGTGCACATCATTCTGATCCACTTTCTCTCACAAATTGAAGCAGCTCTAATAAGGACAGGTATGTTGAATTGCAAGGTAAAAGATTGCTAGGTGATATATTTTGAAATAAAAGCAGGGCTTATTGTTGCATCGAATAAATTGTAATAGTTACTCAGAAAGAATCAATTATAGGCAATTTCTATGCCAGTTATTGAGTCATAAAGAGCTTTAAATTAGCCTTAAAACAAAAAGTGGATCTTATGAATTATGTTCCTGGAACCAACAATATTGCTCAATATTTACTCAGAAATAGCAACAACAGAGGATCAGGATAAAGCTGCAGTTACATGATATAATCAGCAATTAGCATTGCTGCATTTCTTAATTCTCTTGAACAACTGAAGGTAAATTATCCACCACTTGAAAATCCCACTCCACATGCAACAAAAGGAATCCGTGCACTGACATGGAAGAACAGTACTTCTCAAGATGCATTTCCAACTGACATCACTGCATTGACATCACATTGAAATGTTCATCTTATTGAAGTTGGTTGGAATTCATCTTTCCATGCAGATGGAGATTCCAAATGGATGCAGACTCAGCTGGATCAAGGCCATATGCAATTGACAGACACATCTCAAAGAAAGGGGAAACTTTCAACCTACGTTCCTTGCCACACAAGAGATATATAGTCCTGACTCACATATAATACATGGCTATGGTTTTTCCATCAGAGAAATAATAACATACACAAATGTGATTTTGTCTTGGGCTTATGGTAGGACCCCCAAATTTTCAAGGCCAGTAAAAATATTTGGAACGTCCAAGAAGACCGTAAGGTGTTGTTTATGCACAATGTTTGCCATGGGGGAGTTTTCCTGTTTGAAGTACAGTGTCAACAGGGAATATGCCAATTTACCAGAATGGTCCTGTTTTCTCGATTACTTTACCTTGCTGCAGAAATTCTCAACTATCCTTCTTTCTGGATGGATGGAAGGTTCCATTAAAAAAAATAAATTCTTCTGCAATTCTAGTCATTTAGATCCAAGATGAAAGATTATGTTCGAGGTTAGTGCCTTGCTTTGCAGCATGTCAGCTTCACATACATTTAATTAAAAAGGTTTTATAAATATACGTTAAAAGCCAGAGAGCATTGTGGGTCACCAGGGAGGTTTCCATGGATGCAATGGTGCCTGAGGGGGCCATTTTATAGGCCCCATGGATATTAATCAGCCACTGTGGTTTAGTATTATGGGTGAACTAGGAAATTAAGGTTCAAATAAACCATAATTATGATACTCTGGTTTAGTATTGGGTTCAAATAACTTTGTCGAATGGTAGGAGTTCAACACAAACCATTCCTGGGTATTTATCCTTTCCCTTTTTGAAGACAAATGTCTCTTCTCAGCCTGTCCATCCCAACAAGACAAATTAGTTTATGGAAAGGCCTTAGTAGAATGGGAGTGCTGTATACACTCAGGAATCATGCTTTATATTCTTAGATTGGGGTTGAACTGGTCTTGCTGAACTATTCCTCTCAACAGTCCAGAATAGTCATTTTCATTATTAGAAGCAGGAGCAGTTGCCTCCAAAGGCAGATGCTGGAACTTAACAGCAAGGAGTTGAAGCTAAACTACATGGCCTACTCTATCTCCTCTGCACTCTCCAAACCAGTGGTTCTCAACCTTCGTGGCTGTAAGATGTGTGGACTTCAAGTCCCAGAATTCTCCTGCAAGTAGGCTGCCCCATCAAATTATAATGGAGGTTCAAGTGGTGGTCCCAAAAAACTTTTACATATGGAATGGGAGGGGTATCATCTTGTTTTTCAAGAAAGCAAAGTGGTGGAATTCATTTTTTTTTACTACCGGTTCTGTGAGCATGGCTTGGTGGGTGTGGCTTGGTGGGAGGGGCAGGGGAAGGATACTGCAAAATTCCCATTCCCTCCCCACCCCACTAACTTGTTTTCCAGCTCCATTCTCCTGTGCAGGGCAATAAATGAAGACCCAGCCAATCAGCTGGGACTTGGGAGGCAGAGAATAGATGGGGCGGAGCCAGTCAGAGGTGGTATTTGCTGGTTCTCCAAACTACTCAAAATTTCTGCTACTGATTCTCCAGAACTGATCAGACCCAGCTGAATAACTGGGCATAATCATCTTCAGTTGGCTGTGCAAATAATATTATTATAATATTATCATTTTAAACCAATGCTGAATTAAAAGCAAGTTTCCTTTACCCAGTGGATTAGAATTATTGTGGTCCGGGTAGGACTTTGATTAAGGTGTAAATTTCCTCTTGCTATGGATGCCCTGGTGGAGTCCATTCTTCTCTAGACAGTCATGATGTAATTGGCCTTTTCATGATGTAATTTTGCCTTTTTCTTTTTCTTGGCAAAGGCCTACAGTGCTATGGAACTGCATGGAAAAGCTAAAATTGAAGTACAAAGAACTCAAGAATTCAAGGGTTAACCCAGAAAGCTGTTTAGAGTCTCCTATAGAGGAGCTGGAATACACAAGTCCAGTGTCTCTCTAAAGCAAGACTGCAGGAGAGAAGGAAAAGGAGTCATAGTAATATTTATATATAGCCATAATTTATCTCTGAAATCCTTCCCTGACCCTTCAGGCTTTCCTGTGTGATTGTGGCAATAGATGTTTTGTACAAGCAAGGAAATGTTTTGCAGGAGTATGAAATTAGGAATACCTTGTCCCTCCCTCCCTCAAACCAAATAAATATATCTCCCTTGTTCAAGAATCTAATAATTGTACATTTGTTCATTTTATGTAGGGGTAAGATTTACAGGATAAAGATGGCAGAGAAACTAGCATGCAGATTAAAGCAACTGGCTACTGCCAGATTTATATTCCATTTGGGATGATAATGAGCTGGTTAATATAGAGGTACAAGGCAGTAATAAACCATCGACTTTTGCAGATCTCTCTGTGAATCTGAATCATTATCTGGTGACCAGGCAATCAATGATATGGAAGAACCTGTCCACTTTTTTTTCCTCTGCTCACCAGCTCCTAGGTAAAACAAGCTCAGCAATCTTGCCTCTCTTTTTTTTTTGACTGTCACAAGAGATTGTATAGGCAATAAAAGCAATAAATCTACTTCTGACTCCCAGGGAATGCATATATTGAATTGAGCTTTATTAATGGTTCATGGATCAGGTAATCTCACTCTTCAGAAATATTCTTTTCAAATAGATAACAGTTTCTCTGGCATATAGATTGTGCTAATTTTTTATAGAAAAACAGAAACCCTTTCAATCAACTTTAAAAATATCTCTTTCTCTGCATATGTGCGGCTCATGATAGCACTCAGCATTTTTAAGGACTAAAGGATCATATAAAATTAGTTAACCCAGATTGCATACTTTGAAAGATAAATTTAAAGTATGAACCCAGTGATTCCAATAATCTTAAAATTGGTCTGTCAGAAAGATTATTACACAAATACCCTACTAAACAAATCAGTTACATTTGGCAGGTGTGCATATGGGTGTGCCTTTCAGCCCTGAAACAAAACAATGCTGCAGTCAAGTAGTACAAATAGTACTATCAAAATAAGCTGCTCAGACTTGAATAAGCTGCTTAATTTCCTCAATTTAGTCAATTTTAAACTCTGGAATCTATTTCTCACAGATAGGAAAGAAAAGAAAAGGAGAAATGATCTGGGTGGGCCCAGAATGTCGACTGTAACAATGATGAAGGGAATGTGAAACACCAGGAAGATCTGAAAAATGTTTACAGAAAAAGGCAAACAATGATTGTAAAAACTAGTATGCCTATGAGAGGGGGGGAGAGAGGGAAAAGGAGAAGGGGACTAAGTTTAAGGAAGGCAATTGTTTTAGACCACTGTTTCTCATCCTTAGCAAGCTTTATGAAATGTGGAGTCCAAGCCAGCATGGAATTCTGGGAGTTGAAATACACACATTTAAAATTACACAGATTGTGAAAGACGATTCTAGACCAATGAATATACAGTATTTAGAATCAGAGAATACGTTGTAGGCCCTCTTACAAAATGACCAGTGTGATCAGTCATAAAACATGTTTTTATCAGAAATCAAACTTCCAAAGTTTCTTCTGAATTTAATTGTTTCTAATTTTCTAAGATTCTTTTGTCATGAGCACTTTTTTTCCTGAGGAAACTTCCAAACTAAACTTAAGATTACCGCTGTCTTTTATTGTTATTTTTTAAAAAGAATGCCTATGACATCTTTACAAGACAATGTCTGATTAAATAAAAACCTGCTGTTAAAATCTGCTCTGCAGAATGCCAAGTTTCTGCCATAGTTTCTTTTTTTAAGAAACTATGTAAAATTATATCAGGTGAATCAGGAAGCCTGGCAGAAATCAGAGGGGTTTTTTTTCTGGACATATGAATTCCTCTTTTGCATCATGTTGGTTAAGCAGAGATCAAAGAAGGAGTTCTTAACTGGTTTTCTTTAACCCTGGGCTAGTTAGATCAGAATTTCTTTTTGTTCCAAAGGGAAAAAGTAGAATGATTGGATCAACTGGTAGAGAAGCTGATTTTGTCCAAATATTAGAAAGATATCCTAATATATTTATTCTTTTTATTTTATTTTATTCTTTTATTTCATTTTTATCTGTTGGATTTACAACCTAAAAAAATCACATTTCTTCCAGGACCTAAAGAATCTGGACCATTGTCATGGATGCATTAGTGTTGTTAATGCCTTGCTATTCTTATCCGCATCAGTAAGTTAGATACAAAATCTCCAAGATCCCTTCTGGGATGATAATTGTTCTAAAGCAGGGGTGTCAAACTTGATTTCACTGAGAGTTGCATCAGGGTTGTGTTTGACCACGGGGTGGAGTGGGGGCATGGTTAGGGTGAGCATGGCCAGCTCGACATTACTCGTGTCAGGGGAACTTATGGTGGCCTAATGCTAAGGCAGGACTTCTTTCAGACCTTCCCTCCCTCTCATTATAATTTCCTTATTTCTTTATTTCCTTCTTTCCTTCTTTAGACCCCTCCCAAGCTCTGTTTTCACTAGGAGAGGGCCGCAGGAGGAAGTTGCAGCTGAAAAGGGAGCCTGCGAGTACCACTCATGGCCCTCTTGAGCTCCGCTTTTGCTTACAGAGGCACTGCAGGGCCTCTGCTGTTTCCAGGGTGACCTCTAAGCATCCCGTGGGCCTGATCTGGCTTGCAGGCCTTGAGTTTGATACCCCTGTTCCATACCCCATATATTTTGAAGCCTTGCTGTATCACGGCTGATAACCTTGGCAAACACTGAAATGGATAGAGTTAAAGCTGTTGAGCATCACTTTGCCTACTCCTGCTGTGAATTCAAGTCAATAATTTCCTTACCCCGTTAATTCTGTATTTTATTTTCCAACCAGCATTCCAAGTTGTGTACCTTTTTAGTAAATGGAGTTGTGAAAAGGTTTGCATTTTTCTTTGGTTTAGTTCTTGATCCTTAGAAATAGTTATACCATGGAAGATGGGAATGTAACAATCTTCTTCAAGTCCATGAAAGGATATCACACAGAAGAATCATCACAGTAGAGACCATGGAAATATAACTTTAAGCTGCAGTGGAATCATGTAGGGTTTGCACCGTATATCTTCAAGGAGATTGAGCACCTTTCTCCCTGGAATATTTAAATCTGAAATGGGCATATTTCTGGCAGAATATTTAAACTTGAAATTTGGTTTTGAGCCGTGGTTGGGCACAATTTTTTTAGACAATGCCTTCCAACCCTACACTTCTATAGGAAATCACATAAATGCTATTCCTGTACCTTGTAATCTCTCATGCAAATGAAACCCACATAACAATGGAAAAGTTTTAAAATCAAGTCCATGTATATTCCTCCAATTATTCTTGGAATTGAAAGCAGTTAGTGGGGAATAACTCTTGAATATTTGATGATGATAAAATGTTGACTAAATCTGCCTGGAGATCTATGGTTGTTATATGGTTACAAGCAGTGGTGGAATTCAAAATATTTTACTACCGGTTCGATGAGTGCTCACTTTGCGTGCACACGTGCGCTTTGCACATGCATGCAGAGGGTTTGCTACTGACCTTCTCCTGCAATCCTGCACTCTCCCAGTGTGTTAAACAGCTGATGGGCGGCAATCGGCTGTGCTGCGGGAAGGAGCTGATTTTCAAACCAGGAAATAAAGGTCATTATAGAGCTGGTGCAGGTGGGCGGGCCCAGCAGCTGATTGTTGGAGTGAACTGGTTTGCTCACAGATGATCCTCATAGCTACTGGTTCGGCCAAACCAGGCCAAACCAGTAGCATCCCACCCCTCATTCCAAGTAACTTCAAATTATAGCAGCCCTACTGACTTACTAAAGTTTGAGTTGCCTTCTTTGGGACATTCCATGGTGGTCATCCTTTTTTGAAGTACTTAAGCATTTTCAAAATCTCAGCTGATTGTTTGTTCCTATAGTCAGCTTTCCAACATGTACAGGTAGTCCTCAACTTACAACAGTTCATTTAATGACCATTCAAAGTTACTGTGATGACCCAGAGTGTAACACAAACATAAAAAAATCCAAAACATAAATAAATGTCCTTTAATGTCTCCAACTTGGCCTCACTGCTTAATAATTCTCAGTTGGAGATAAAACATACTCAAAAATAGTCTTCCAAAGAAAGCAATACAGTCTGAATTTAATGAGCAGATAGAGGTGAAATAAAAAAACCAAACAAACTACAATGATGAAATGTCCACAATGGGACAGGATAAGTAATTACCAAATTCAAGGAGATAACAAGGCACAGTCTGTTAGAAGGATGCCAACCAAGATAACTTCAGCCCAAAATAACACATGGTTTGTTTCTGGCAATGCTGTGTTGTAATCGTCTCTCTTATATACTAGTCTCCCCAGCTGCAACCAATGAGGAGGATCATGGCCGCTTCCTCTCTCATAAGCCAAGTTGTTTTCTTCTCCGTTCCTCCCTGCGTGTCCTAGGATGCAAAGGGCATGGGCCTGGTTCTTCCTCTGACTGCCCAGCTGGCCTCTGTCTTTCCCCAGCCTCCTCCTCAACCTCCAGAGACACACCTCCACTCCCTGTCAGCTGTTCCTCCTCTCCCTCAGACTCTGACTCTATCAAGGGCATGACAGTTACACTGGCACTGAAAACAATGTCTTATTACTGTTTTTCACACTTATCACCATTGCAACCCCACCAAGTCATGTGATCAAAATTCGGACACTTGGCAACTGACTCATATTTATGACAGTTGCAGAGTCTCATGTAAATCACCTTTTGTGACCTCCTGACGGGCAAAGTCAATGGGACGGTCAGATTCACTTAACAAATGTGTGATTAACTCCACAACTGCAGTGGTTCACTTAACAACTGTAACCATTTTACAAGGTCATAAAATGAGGCAAAACTCACTGAACAAATGTCTCACTTAGCAACAGAAACTTTGGGCTCAACTTCTAACCATGTCCCATTCTCACATCGGTATATCGCAGCTTAGACACCTAGTCTCTTTCTGACAGTAGAAGGTTTTTATTCCTAGGAACTACGTTATATGAGGATTTATATGATGACGGGGAAAAGAAAATATTAGAAGAAACGTTTCTGAATGTCTGAACAGAAATGAATGTCTGAAGGAATCTATCAATACTTTATGCTGAGGCAAGAGATACAAAGAAGACTTGTTTTTATTGAGAGCTCTCTTTTTTTCCCCCAAGAAAACTGTTTGTGCAGAATCTCTCCAGAAGCTTCATTTTTTATTCATATATCCATATATATGAGTGCTGGTAATTTGAACTCCTCCAAACAATCACCTGTAAATTATCATCTTCTCAGCGGCAATATATACCCACAAATCATCCCGGGGCAGTGAAATTATATGTGAAATGGTGTAGTCATATCACCCGAGACGTGGGAAGAAATTTGCACAGTTTTATAAGAAAGAAAAGGTCTTATTAACATGTAGAGCTAATTGGATAATAAAAAGAGAAAAGTCCTTTAAAAGACCTGAGATGACTGGAGAGTTAATCTATTGAACTTTTGAGCAGAGGAATTTACAGGACCAGTGACACTCCCTTTTCAGCTGTTCACAATGTGGATTTATGAACTGTACAATGCTGCAATTCCCACCCCCAAACCCTCTCTTATTACCATTTATCTCACTTTCTCACCTTTTCTCTCTGAAATACGCATAACTTGAAACATTGCTGGATGCCTTAGACCAGCTTACCTGCACTAAAAAACCATTTGTTTGGGAGATTTATTCTGAAACCTTTAGAAGTAACAGGATGTCTTTTGCTTCCCATTGTTTTCATTCTTTGCCAAGTTGCCTTGAACTGAGTCCCCCCCACCCTTGCCCCACCCCTGCAAGGATTTTTGAACACCAGGGAAGTAGGGTTTTTTTTTTTTATTGTCAATGTCAGTTTAACCATCAGATGTCTGTACTTTGAAAAGCATGAAGTTTCCAACCCTTTTCAAAGGTAGACACAAGTACATTACGTGGCAGCTATCAAGCAGAGATGACATCAATCCATCTTAAAAAAAAAAAGAGTTTCTGATTTGCTACTCAAAGTGATGGAAGACCCTTTGTGAAACCAACACAGTTTGGAAACAGAGCAGGATTTACAATCACTTCCAAGTTGCAAATCCAATCTTTCCCCAAACTTTAGAGGAGACTGTAACCTTGTTCATCACCCAGAGAATGAAGATCACTTTCATATTCTTTGGTATTTATTAGGCTTCCTGTCTAGTTTATAGATGGAGTCCAAATAATATGCCGTAATGTTCACAGTTACATCTGTTTTACATTAAGAAATTAAAGAAAGTTGACCTTTCTTTCTAAATGACCTTTCATGGAGATGATTGCTTTCAATAGATAACTCACAGTTTGGAAATCAAACGAAAATCATGGACAACCCATAATTATAACAATTCAAAGTATTATGGAATCATCTTTCCTTATCAATGGAATTTTATTATATAATTTATTTCTAATATTTTAATAACAGTGACTTAATTTTAGAACAAATAGTTCAGAGGAAAAAAGGAAGGTAAAATAATTTTCTTAGAGATATTAAACTAATATGTTTAATATATCAACTGTTCATGATGCTGTATCCTCCAGCTGTTACAACTACTTTAACTGTATACGAAGCTGTAGCAAGTAAAATGACTCCACTGTTACTTAGAACCTGTTGACCTGTTACTCGGGGACATTTTCTCAACACAAGCCTGGAAAAAATTGTATTTGTTCATTCAAATATTTCCTTTTGGATTTTCTAACCAGATGGAAACATAATATCAATATAGTTCTTTTCAAGTACTGGGTATCTTTATGGATAATTCCCTTCAGTATAATTTATAAAGACTATTTCAATCAATTGTAAATCTACACAAATAATAACAATAATAGCCTTCATTCTAGCCATCCTAAAATCATCTTGACTTGATTGTCTTTTCAAAGATCCAAATGGAACATTTCCACCAAGATTTTGGCTAATGCACTGTGACAGCACAAGACTCTGTCATATACTTTGTAATGTTGTAGTATGATTGTGTCACACCGATCTTATATTACTTTCTAGTGGCTGTTCCAAATATTATTATTAACTAGCAAAAGCTCAACAAAGGTTGAACAACCATAACTGAATCACTTCTTCTATTATTCATTATTGACTCCTAATAATAAGAGTGATTCCTCTAAGTACTGAGGAATGGTCATTTCAGCAATTGGGCCCTCCTCATGAAATGTTTTCCCCAGAAGAGGGGACACCTGCCACCAATTTCTCCTTTCAATGGCCAAAATTAGTCAAAGTCTAGTTTGATCTCCCAGTTTGGTCAACTGTTTGGTCAACTCTCTGATTCTTTAAAAAATATGCTGGGATGCCTCTATTGTTTTTTAGTAGGTTGTTGTATTATATTTTTGTTTAGGGTTGATGTTTACAGACTTGGGAATTTATTTGTAGTTTTAATTATATTTGCCTTGAGAATTAAAAATTGCAAACAACTAGTATCTTGGGATCCTTTCATAAAACCTGTAATCCTTGACCCCTTGTGGCATTCACTTGCATTTTTGAAAAGAGGATTCCTTGTCCTGCAATAGTCTCAGGACAAGGTCCCAGAAAGAAAGCACTTGACTCTATCTAAAGGTTGCTTGGCTAAAAGTTGATGGCCACCTTTAAGAACCTGCTTATGGTTTTTCTTGAAAATAGATTTGTAGTCCTTGAAGTCACCTCCAGAAGGATCACTGTCCCTTATAAAGTAGGAACAAGACCTATGCCTTTATGCTTTCTCTGTGTGCTTTTGAACAACGTTGCATAGTATCTGTATGTGACATTCTCTCATTTTTCTCTCTCTGATTGACTTCAGAGTAAGGAGTTGCACAGATGAACAGTCAGAGCAGGAAGTGAAATTTCTTCAATAAAAGTTATTTTGTCTTCCCATCTTTCCCTGAATGGTTGGAAAACTTTATTAGCTTTGGTTTTCTGAAATCTTTTCTATTAAAGTAAGAGATGCTTTCTCCAAGGTTTGAAAGTTATTATAAGTCTATCGTGCCCTTTAGGGTTTTGCTTTGTTTTGAGATTGTGTGTGTGTGTGTGTGTGTGTGTGTGTATGAAAATTCTTATTGGTGCTGTATTATTAGACAAAACATCAGCTGCTTCAGTTTAATTTCCCTTGACTGTCTGCCCCTTTCCACAAATAAATAAATAAAATCCAAGGATCAGCAGGTCAAGTTTACTGCTGATAACTTTCATTTTTATAAAACCTAGTCAACAAGAACCATAAGGGATCAACGGTTATGTGGCAAATCAAGTCAATGAAATTGGGTGCCTTCTCAAAATGAGAACTGAAGGAATGGCTGTCAGTTAATTGCTTGTAGCGAGAGACAAAATGAGAAGCCCTATGGACCTGCTTCCATTTTTTTTCCCAGCAATCGTTTTGTAATTTATTAATCTTCAAGCTCAAGAAAGGCCAAACACTTTTGGACAAAATTTCCTCACCTGTTTTTATTTATATGCTTTGCTGCCTGAAAAACATGAACCCCACCATTGTCCCTGATGTGCACAAAAGCAAAAAAAAAAAAAAAAGACGTGCAATTAAGTCTTTCCAAGTCAGGGGAATCCTGTTGAGTTAAAAGAATGTCGAATGTGAAATAGTAGACTGAATATCTATTATTTAATCTAGCTTCAGCTATTCATTCAGGCACGCTGAAATTTAATTAAGAGAAAGGCTATGTGTCCTAGTTCCACAGTTGTCATCCTCAGGGGACTGAAAGGTAATAAAACCCCATTATGTTTCCATTTCAGCCTTTCCTTCAAAATGCTGGGTTTAGATATACTGGAGCAAAAGAAGATGGGAGACAGCAACCTTTATAGAGTTATTTCCCCCACACACCAAAGCTTATATGGAAAAGGCTTTTAAAAAAAAATCAAGAACGGGCAAAAATGGGACTCAGCATGTTGGAAGTTACAAACATGATAGATGTCACTTTGATGAAGCTTATTTTATGTGGGTATCCCTATATATATATATGTCAAAAAGTCAATATGGCAGCTGTGAGTTCATGATCAAAACCCAACCACATTTTTATATATTTTGCATTTACGGTGTGTTGTATGTAGGAAAGGGACAAGACTGGACAAGAGGTAGCACAATTCCTGCATCTTTCAATCTAACAAATCACTTTTCTGGCGAGTAGTACCATCTGTTTTGGGCTGCTTGGTGAGATGGGAGAAAGATGACAGCATCAGATGTAAAACAAGGAACATCAGGAAGTAAAAGAGAGGCCTCACTCAGGCCCTTCTCTCTCTTTCCTTCATGATCTTCTGCTGATGGTGAACAACTTTATGTAATTCATCCCTAAGAAAAGATGAACATCAGAGCTAAAAAATAATCATGTATCAGTTATATAAGCATACATTAGAAATAGTGTGTCTTTTATCTAAAGCTGATGCTTCCCATTCTTGCTTTCTTCGTGTGCGCGTGTCTTTTTCCCTCCAGAAATTGTTGCTGTTGTCACAGTCTGCCTTCCACCATTCTTCTCCCAAACTAAAGCAGATATGCTGGATGTGCGTTGTCTCTGAATGTGCTAGTTTTTACAAAGTCCTTCACTCCAAATAAATGTTCCCTCTCAAATATTGTGATAGATATTATCAAACTATTCCTTAGTCTAACCCCCAAAGTCTACAATTCCCATGTGATTCCAGATGTGACAAAAACAAACAGGTGTCATAATTTACTAAAGAGGGGGCAACAAACACACACAAATCAGCATTGTACTTGAGAAGGAACATGTTCCATAGACACAGGAACATATCTACGTTGATTGATCTGGAATACTGATTATCCAGCAGATTCTCTAAGTGAAGGGGGAAGTCAAAACTATACTCGCAGCTTCTAATATCCCCTTTACATGCTCAAAATCCCATTTTGTGTCTGCCTTTGAGTAGGCACAGATACCTGTTCTTTGTGGTTTTGCCACATGTAGACTTACATCTCGAACAACCTATAAAGGATTGTATTTACAATCCCAACCTGCCCCATGATTTGATCGTTTTTGTGACATTTAGTATAGATGTATCCATTTCAATCTGTAAACAGGCATTGATTGGATAGGAAAGCTTACTCTTTCGTCAGAAGGAAGAACGCAAAGGCTAGAAGCAAGGTTTTGTTCAGCAAATGGAAGCCATTAAAGATGATTTCTTCCTGTACTTTTTGAAAGCACCAAGAACAAAAGAAGCACCCCTTTGGAAGCACCTCTTCTATGCATCATTGTTTAGAGGAACCTGGAACAGTTTTATACAGAAGTCACTGTGACTTCTGAACTTCAGAGCGAGCTACTCTGTTGGGGTTCCTCTGATGAAAACATGGCTCCATCAACTTTAACTTTCTTCCAGTTTGCTTGTGTTCTGTGGGCACACAACACAAGTCATGGAAGCACGTTTTTCATGCAAATTTCTGCTTCTTCCAAAATGTATAATTATGCTTCTGCATGAATATCTTTTGTCCCTTGTTCTTTGATGTCACATTCAGAACAGTTATAATGTAATATATAGAAAGTGCTTTGCATCCACTGACCTTTGTTAAATAATTCCTGTTAATATGCTAAATTAAAAATATCTGCATCTTTTGGAAGAGCAGCACATACAGTCTCTGTTTGGAAATGTGTTTTATAATGCCGTCTGAATAACTAGCTGCTAAAACCAGCTTTCCCCCTCCTATTTTGTACAGCCAAGGGCTAACAGCCAGCCAACTTTATTGTCCTTGAAATGTCATGATTTTGAGCATGCACAGAATTCTTAACTGCCCAAATTACTGCAAAGCAATCCCTTTTATTATACAGCAACAATGTGATGCCTGGCTCACAGATTTACCAGTTAAGAAGATTAAGTATTTTTATTTTCTTGTTTTATTAAAGTGCCAAGTCTTGTATTTTCGGTTGGTGAAGGTTGGTGGGGTATTTTTGGCATCTTCTAAAGAATAAAATGTGTTGTGAAATATTTTCTCAAAGCAAAGAAGTTATCTTAGAGGAGCTCAGAGATGTGGGATTTTTTCAATCGTCTCTCTCCTTTTGTCAGAAGCCGAGACCCCGTTTTCTTTAATAGGTTTCCAAATATTGTTTCTTTGTACTGACAGAAGCACACAATCTTTCATAGCTAAAGGTTGTTCTGCTTTTGTGCCATTAATTAATTAATATCCCCCCTTGTCTTTTGTGAGCAGTTACTGATGAGTCCAAGTTGGACCTTGTACAGGCAGGTGGCAGAAAGCCTTCTCCCCAGAATTCTGCCAAGGAAGTTAAATTCTGATGTTGGGCATCCATTCTAATAATCAGGCCAGGCTGCTTCAGAAGTAAGCGAAATCCCAGTTCCCATTCATGGTGTATTGTTGTAAAGCAAAGGAGCAGAGAGACTACTAAAATGTCTAAATCTCACAAAACATCCCCAAACTACTACCATTTTGAATAAATAACAACCCAGGAAAAGAAAAGGGTATGTTAGGAGTTTGGGGCAATTCTTTTCCCTCCTTGTACAGCAGTTTAGTAATTTTTCAGGAAAGCACCATACAAATACATTCTGTGTGAGGGTGCTCTAAATAAATATGCTCATTTTATTTCATGAAAATGTTGTTAATTGAAGGAGAAATCTGGATAAGATAGGTGACATCCTATCATGTTTTATTCTGAGGCAATATCATTTTAGTCTATTCTCATTCTTTGCGGTGCCATCTTCTGTGAGTGAATGATGGAATTTGCAGGGCTACTGTGAGACACTTTGCAGGCTGAGGGAGTGATCGTACAATCTAGTTCTGGTCTGTATTACTTAGTTGTATTTATCAACCTGTTCTATTGTTTCTTATTAGTGTCAAATTGTGATTTTGACAAAACTTAACATTTTCGTTTCTGTACATTTCTTTTCCATAAAACTTGATATGTAATTAAACTCCAAATACAAACATGCACATTGATGCATTATTTTACCAGAAAACCACATCTCAGGTTTTGTGGGAGGCATGCAAAAACCAGGCTAATTCTATTTTCATCCACACAGTGAAGAACAAGTTGATTTGCTTAAAAATGCAGAACTCCTATTGACCTCACCCCTTTCCTAAGAGGTCTATAGGGGGTGTGCATAAGCTCACCAATGTGCCTATCATCCCTGTCCTATTGTTTCTTTTTATTTTTCTTATATATATCCATTTCATGTATTCATAACTATGTTTATACATATGCCTGTTATCTTATAATCGCTTGACAAAATAAATAAATAAATAAACAAACAAATAAATAAAATAAACTTGCAAGCCTGAAGTGAAAAGAGGACCTGGAAGCCCTCACACATACCCCAATCAAATATTTTAGAACAATTCTAGTTATTTCAATCCTTGAATGGAAATATACCCTGGTACAAAAATGATAAATACAGTATATTCAGGGGTGAGCTTCTGGGGGTTCTCAGGGGTTCAGGAGAGCCCCTAGCTAAGATTCTGTGCAGTTTGGGGAATCCCCAAATCCCACTCCTGGCTGGCCCCACCCACCCTTCCCCACCAGTGGTGGGATTCATTTTTTTTTACTACTGGTTCTGTGGGCGTGGCTTGGTGGGCATGGCAGGGGAAGGATACTGTAAAATCTCCAGTCAGAGGTGATATTTGCTGGTTCTCCGAACTTCTCAAAATTTCCGCTACCAGTTCTCCAGAACTGGTCAGAACCTGCTGAATACCACCTCTGCTCCTCACCCAGGAGTCCCCACATTGCCCATTTTGGATGCAAGTAAGTGCAGAGAATGTGCGGAGGCCTGAGAACGGTGAAATACGGACCTCCCAGAAGATTGGGAAGGCCAGAAATGGGCCCGTTTTTGGCTTTCAGAGAGCCTCCAGAGCCCCGGGAGGCAGTTTTCGTCCTCCTAGAAGCTTGAGGAAAGCCTCTGGAGCCCGGGGAGGGCAAAAATAACCCCTCCCACCATGGTGCAGGAGGCTGACTAGGCCATGCCCAACATGGCCATGTCTACCCAGCAACCAGGCAAAGAGCCCTTTGCTAAAAATTTTGAAGCCCACTCCTACATATATTGAATCAGTTGTTTTATGATGCTTTAAATCAGTCATTCTCCATAATCCTTTAAAATTTGTTTTTTTTTTCTTCAAATTAATAGATTAGACCCTGAAATTTCAGAATGATCTTGTTTACAGTGGTGGATCATGTAGCTTGTAGCTTTTCAGCAGGTAAGGTTGAGTGAGCTGTATATAAATCAAGGATCTTGATGAAAAGGTGCTAGTTTGCATCCTGGACATCTTCTCTATACTTTAATTCACTATAGGTGCAAGAAATAATGACTTAATCCAAATTCCTCACTTCTCCCATTTCTTTGTGCTCCAGAGAGAAGTTAGATTAGGAGTAGGAAGTCTCAGGCTATAATCCTCCCTTAGCAACAGATGACTTTTCGATAAGTCTTAGAGCCAGTTCTTCTGTCTAAGCCCAATGTACTTACAAGATTGATCTTGGGGATGCTGTGCATTTTAACATGTGACTGGGATAGTGGAAAATGTGATAGGGCACCTAGGAACATGAACTAAAAGACAGATCACATTCTTTTCAGTGCTATAGGAAAACTCAGATTTAATTCCTGGCATCTCAGGTACTTTCGGTAACACATAATATGACATGAAAGTCTATGTCCAAGTACAAATGAAAAAATCTGCTTGATGGGAGCCAGTTTCTTGTATTCTGAAACTGAAGCAGAGGTAATGGCATGTTTAAGGCATTGAGCAGAAGCAAAACTTACAGTGGAGTGGCAATTTGTAGTGTCATTCAGAAGGGAAAATTACTAAATATGCTGATTATATATAAGTAAAATGCAATTGGATATGGTGGCTTATGCTGAGTCTTATGCTGCCCAGGAATAAGTGGGAGACTTCAACATAAAAACTATACTTTGAGGACTGTGGTCTTTGCTTGGCCTGAAAAAAACAGGCCAAGGTCTACCTCAGTTAGACCTGGCACTAACATCCCAGCATAGAAGGCAATCTGTTACTTTCCAGAACTTTTGGAAAAAAATTATTCAATTCACTATTAAATGGTAATACAGTTCACTAAAACTGTAATTCTACTGTAGCTGTGCACCAAATAAAGTTGGGTAGCTGTCTCTTAATCATAAAATGTTGTTATTTAATCTTTCTTAATTTTTTATTGTTTCAAATTATTCTTGATTTTATTATGCTCTAAGCTTCCCTCCTCCTCAGATTTCCTGTAACAGAAAGATGGGTAGTGTATATGTTTAATGAATGAATGAATGAATAAATGAATGAGTTGAAAGGGACCTTGTGGTTCTTCTATCCCTGCTCCCTGTTCTATACTATTTTGAACAAATGGATTCTTGAACATTTCTTCTTGAAAACCTTCAGTGATGAAGCACTCACAACTTCTGAAGACGTCAATTGTTCTCATTGTTAGGACGTTTCTCCTTAGTTCTAGGTTGTTTCTCTCTTTGATTAGTTGCCATTCATTTTTTCTTGTCTTGCCTTCTGTTGCTTTGGAAAATAGGTTGACCCCATCTTCTTTGTGGTAGCCCTTCAAATATTGGAACAGTGCTATCCTGTCATCCCTAGTCCTTCTGTTCATTAGACTAGACATACCCAGTTCCTGCAAACGTTCTTCATCTATTTTAACCTCCAGTCCTCTAAGCATCTTTGTTGCTTTTCTCTGCGCTCTTTCTAGAATCTCAACATCTTTTTTATATTATAGTGACTCAAACTGGATGCAATATTCCAAGTGTGGTCTTATCAAGTATCAGCCAGTCTTGTTCTGAACGAGTTCTATTCCAATGTGGTACAGTGATTTAGATATCAGACTATGATTTGGGAGATTCATCCTCTAGTTCTTTAGCCACAAAAGGTCCTTGGATAAAAGATACCTACTTAGTTATTCTTTTTAGGCCCAATTTAACTTATAGGATTGTTCTTGATTTCATATTGAATTTACATAAAGTGTATACCAAATAAAAATACTGCTATAAATACTTCTACTAATGGTCCAGTGAAATGACTCAGTATAAAACATTTTTGATGTTTCCATCATTACACAGACATCAGCTGTGCCTAATCTATCACTTATCTAATATAGAGATTCATTATTATTGTACAAGGATCCATTTTTCTCCATATTCTAACTTAAGTGATGCAAAGTTGAAAATATTCAGAAATATTGATATCTTCCAAGACCTTGAAAATTAAGACAGCAGTATTAAGTTGCAATGTATAATATTTCCAATGTCTATATTGAGTATTTATATCCTGTCAAACTTGATTGCACACTCCTGCATTGGCCAGTGGTCTTTGCAGATAAAATCAACCTTCCCCTCCTTCAAATTAAGTTAGATATGAAAGATTATTCAAACATAATAATATTAAGCATATGTTCTTAAGTGTCTTCACACAATAATTCAGAATTTAAATCTGAAATCTAGTATGCTGATTTTTAGGGAGTGGGACTGGTCTAAATATTCTTTGTAAAACCTATTCAATTGAAAGATAGAAACATAAGCATTAAATGGAACATTACCTAGGAAAATCTCACTGTGAAAGTCAAAATGAGAGTATAGAAAGAAGTCACTTGCAGCATCATGCAATTGCTGATTCCTTCTACAATTTCATTGTGGATATGTTAAAATATATTATGAGGCAAATTACCAAATATACTATAGTGTGTAACAATTACATTACAATGTGTGTTACAGAGGGAAGCCATTTCAGTACCAGTAGCAGGGTAAAACCAAACCAATTTGATGACAAATGAAGTTGTAAGATTGTCAAAAACGAGAGAAACAAAAGAAATTAAATACAAAACACCTTCCTCCAACATCAATTAAATTTCAGTGTCTTAAGGATTTATGTCAGACCCTGAATGCTAATTTGGAGGAAAGTATTTTGTTAAATAATATACTTGTTGAAAAGGAACTAAGAAATCTGCTTATAATAGGACATCTATTGTTCTGTCAGTACTGTATTTATTTATGTATTATAAAACTAATCAAGCTTTAACCTACATCACAGGTAACTGGAGATGCCCCAATCATATTGTCATTAATAGAATCAATAGCTTTGACTTCTTATTACTACAGCTAGAAACATTACCTTATTTACTCCACATTTACACTTTTCACAGCCTTGGAGGCTTGCTTGCTTGTCACAATTTTGGCTCAATGCTTCTCAAAACATGGACTTCCTTAGAGAGCCAAATAAATTTGCCAGTTAAATAGGACACTTCTGAGGACTGGTTGATCCAAGAGATGAAACATCAAATCTCTCTCTGTCTTAGCAATTGTGCTGTTCCCCCCACACTGCTGAGATTCAGTAGATAATCATTTATATTTCCATCACCTGTTGGTTTTGATATCTTATATTTTCTAAATTCCAACTTCCCCTTCTGAAAATGTCCTTCAGCTGAGGCCAAAAAAAAAAAAAAATACCAACCAAACGGAAGTAGTGTAATTTAGGATACTTTATGATCCTATTCTTCTTCTCATTTTAATTCATTTAAATACTTTCCTGAACTAGATTTGAGAAAGGAAACTAATCTCCCCTATTGCTGTTTTAAAGAAAATTCACATGCTAGGAGTGAATCCCTGGAATCATTCATGTAATCATTGTGAGAGTTAGCTGTATGTAATGATGACTCTTTTGGAGTCTGAATGAGTTTCCAGAACAATTTTGTGAAGATACTGAACAGCATGGAAGATGAGAAGGAATCTTGCACCATATAAGGGTTTTGCCCATGAAGGAATACATGATTGTAGTTCCAACATCTTCTTTTCAAAAGTAAGTAGTGTTATATAGAAACTATTTAGCAAACATGCCAAAAATGTTTGACATTTCACTGTTATATTATTATATAGTTCTCATATAATCAGTCCCCTTGAGAACTCTGTGATGCAATTTGAAAGCACCATACATGCATACATATTTATTCAAAGTCTGCTTACAACCATGCTAAGAGGAGCTGGATGAGAGAGCTACCTTAGTGTATGGGATTTGATTGGTATAAACATAACCACAATCTCCTTTCACAAATAAAGAATCAACATTTGACAATGTGTTTTATTGTACATACTTCCCCCTCTCATAACTGTGTGGGCCATAAAGAAAGGATTTCTAGATCAGAAGAACAAGGTTTGTAGTTATGAATCATTATACTTAGGTCTAAAAGTAGTAAATTTCTATGCGTTTAAAAAACTATTTTCTGTTCTTTGCAAGTGAAATGAATAGATGATACCTATCAGAAGATATTTGATAGAAATGTGGCAATATTGACTTGAAGACAAATTGGCATAGAAGTACTGAATGCTTTTCCATCCTACAATGCTATAATCTACTGTGCAACATCAGTGCTGTGATTGTGCATTAAAGCCTATTTTGCCTGGATTTTTTTTGCGCTATGTAAAAAAAAAAAACATTTGTTGGAAAAATTCAATTCCAGTATAAAACACTTGGCATTCTGCATGTAGGATCTGTCATGTACTTATTGCACTGGCCAGGTAAGCTGCCAACAGACAGTTTGGAAGGGTTCTTTTTTTTATTATTTTGCTTGTGGGTGGGGAGAAGATTAATTGTTTCAGAGAATGTGGTTGTCCTTAACTTGCATTATGAAGACAAGATGCAATTGCTCTGGCTGGTTTAATCCAGTTTAGTGCAGAAGGCACAGATGTATCATTCAGGATCCTGTCCAGATTGTACTTCATACACTTCTATCCTCAGGATTAAACTGAATGCTTTTTGTTTGCTGTGGAGTCATTAAATTCAGTCGATGTCATAAAGTGTGTGTGAGAAAACATTAAGTGGTCAACTGTCCAGGTGTGGAGCAGCTGAGATGAGTTTGGAAATGGATGGGTTTGCAACCCACCCGCCCATCTCTTTGCCAGAACTGCTGCATCACTGACTCATAGTATGATTGACTCATCCTCTATATCTTTGGAGAGCTGAAAAAAGGCTCAGGTTGCACACTTCTTTCGCCAGGTTCAAAAAAAGAACACTTTGACTTTTCTGAATTACTGAATTGTTTGTCATCAGGATAGACATGGTCTTTTTACAGAGTCTCCCATTATGGACATAAACTGTTTTGACTTCTCCCCTCGAGATGCTGCTATAGAGCATTGCATGCCAAAACATCTAGATACAAAGATAGTTTCTTCCACCATACCATCGCTCTGCTAAATACTTAACTGCTATAGCACTGTCTCCCGGCTAAAGATATTTACCCATGTAGTACATTGTATAGCTTTTATCCTTGTTATCTTCTCATCTTCTCATCTTTCTTACCTCTCATCTTTCCCACTGCCTTCTCCTATGGTATATTATGATTTCTCAATTGTTGCTCCATCTTATGATTTATGATAGTATCTTATGATTTATGATCTATGATTTATCACTTTGTTATTTGTAGGCACACTGAAAACTTATGCACCAGGAACAAATTCCTTGTGTGTCCAATCACACTTGGCCAATAAAGCTATTCTATTCTATTCTATTCTATTCTATTCTATTCTACACTACCTTACTCTACCCTACCCTACCCTACCCTACCCTACCCTATCCTATTTATTCCACTGCACTGCACTGCACTTTATTCTGACCACAGTATATAATTCTTTCCGTACTTTGTTTTTGGCTTGTTGGTTTGCTTGTTTTACATGAGGAAGAAGCTTCCTTTAAAATAAATCTGTCTGCAGAGGTAGTAAGCATAGTTAGGCAAATCTCCAGAAGTTAAATGGGAATTGAAAAAAATGTGTCTCTTGTATACATGGGTGTAAATGCCTGTAAAGAATTAACTTTATATTTAATTTGCTGTAAAGCAGGAGAGTCCTTTTATATTACAGGACAATGATGTTTTTGTCGTGCTTCTTAAAATTAAAAACAAGTTAGCAACCAACCCACTAATAAAATTCCCTACTTGCTTTTTATAGTTGCAGCAAGAAACTCACTCCGCTACCATTTAGATGCTACTAAAAATGTTACCACACTTTGAGCTATATAGCATTAATGATGAGGAAAGGACAGCCCCCTGTGCACTTGTGTTAAGATTTGAACAGGTTGTGTTGCTATTACAGTTTCATTTCAAGTTTCTCATTTCTACCGTGCATATAGAAAGTATTTTATTTTTATTTTGTTACAGGAAATGATCTAAATAGGAAACCTTTTGATAAAATCCAAAGGATGATTACTTAGATGTTTCCCTCTTCATATAAAAAATGCCATATGGTATCTGTCAAAGGAATAGCCAGCATATAGTTAGCAGATTAGACCTGTTCCAGAATGATTTCAGGACCAATAAGATATAGCGAAGCAACATAGCTATGATGGTTTTAACAGCAGACTAGAAATATTTATTGAAGAGACAAGGTCTGTCAACATAATTAGGAACATCTATCCTCAGAGACAGAGGCCTCCAAATGCCAAGTGAAGTAACAACAAAATGTCATTCTTGAGGCATCACTGAAGAACAGGGAAGTCTGATTTATAAACAAATCAAACAAGAAAGATTTTATTCCCATATAATCAGAGAAGTTAACATTCTCCAATTTCTTGGTTTTCCAAGAGTATTCATATCTGCTACTCAAAAAAGCATTCTCATATCTGATCAAATAGACCCAAGTCCCCAAAAGCTTACATGAATATAAATTTCCAATTGAATCTGGAATTTGTCTGAAAGAAGGGTAGTTTAAAAATATTTTAGAAAGCTAGAAAGGGCGAGAAAAAGAGAGGCGAACAATTGCTATTAATCCAAGGGAAGCCTCTCTTAAGAGTTGTAGCTCTAATGTTAATTGAGTTTTGAAGATTTGTTCTGCACATTTCAAACTGTTTTGAACCAATTAGAGGCCTCTAAAAATGGGAATTATTTAATATTGAAAAAGCTCTTTTGTTTCTCTTTTGGAAAGTTTGCTGCTGATGCATTGGGCTCCATTTTGTTGACTGTACTATAGCCCTCCAATTTTTTTGTCTTCTTGAAACAGATGGTAGCTATCTATTTTCTGAGACCCACAAAGCATCCACAGAATACAACAAAGATTGCCCAAGGATGATAATACTCCCACAGTCAGCTGCAGCTCTCAGTTCATGTGAATGGTTTGCTGGAAAGCATCTGGAATGGCAGAAGCAGCCATTCTTAATGTCCTTACTGTGAATGTGCAGATGGTTCATTCACTGTATACAGGATTTCCACCGCCAAATTTCATGCTGTTTTGTTTGCCTTTGACCAGCTATACTCAGTCACTTTAGAATTGCTTCTCTTCTAACATTTTTTCTTTTTTTCTAGGGAAATCTTTAACAGCAGTATTATTTTAAAATAATCATTGCATCCAGAAGCAAAATTTAAAGCAACGATAGAAAGAAGCTATCTAGGCTAAACCTCATGTGAGTTCACAAAGAATTGAGACATTTAAAGTGAAGCATTTTTTATGGAGATTCCTCTTCCTTTTTTATTTTACCAACTCAAACTGGGGGAAGGGAAAGCACTTAGAGGAGATTGGATGAAAGGATTAAAGGAGGGAGACAAAGTGCTCAGCTGAGAATAGTGGGATCAGTGGTCAAAGTTTTAAGATGCTGTTGTGATGCCAACTGTTTTTGAAACAATGCTATTTATAAACAGTGAGGTTAATTCTTGCAGAACAACAGAGCAACTGTTCAAAATTCATTACTGTGCATCACTAAATATTCTTTCTTTTTATGCTGTTGCTGAATTGATAGGGAATACCTTGCTGCAAGATTGAGTGGCACACTTCTGTCCTTACTCTCATAGGGTACAAGTGGATCCATTATATCAGGTCTGACTCTTAATCTCTACTGTATATCTTTCATTTTCTGTTTTATTACTAAACATTATGAAAATTACACAATAGTAAACAGCAGACAACAAAACTAAACTAGAACAAAGAAAAAGAAGAATAAGTTTGCAAATCTAGTAAACCACCCCACCAACAACATGCATCAACAAATGGTGTCCCAACCACCTTCACTCAAGACCTGGGAGAACAGTCAGGTCTGTATGGCCCTCTGGAGTACCAGCAGGGTGGGAGCCATTTTCATCTCATGGAGAACCTCCTTCCAGAGGACAAGTACTGTTACAGATAATAGGATAGGTGGCGTCAGCAGCTCTAGGAGGCATTCAGCCCCACAAACCTCAGGCAGATATGGCTGTATAGGATTTCAGAGCCTGTTTCTAAAGTAGTTTTTAATTGCTGAAGGAGGAAAAGTTAAATGCATGTTTGGAGGATAATTATATTAACAATATTTACTTTTAATTCAATATGATGAAAAGACATCATGTTCAGTTTTTGTTCTCCTCCCATCTCCCAGTTTATTGTCTGGCTCCCATCTGATCAATCCTAGACCAAATGTGGTTCTAGATTAGAATGGGCCTCTAATGAACAAGAAGAAAAAGATTATTATAAAATTTGGAATCTATTTTACGAATGGCTGGACAGAAGAGTAAGAAATTGAAATATATAATAAAAGTATACATAAATATACCTTATATATATATAATATATAATAAAAGTATTTATCATAATTGATAAATGATTGAGTTAGATAGAGTAAGAAAATGAATATGAAATATATGCAATGTCAATGATAATATAATTGACAAATGCGATGTAAAATACTGATTAGAATGATCATAAACATAAACAAGTAAGATATGTATGATAATGTTATTATGCACACAAGATATATGTACCCAACCGACATATTGTTGAACAGAAAGATGGTGTTATTTGTTTGTCTTTGTTTTTGTTATAAAAAAGAATTATATAGAATGGGCCTCTAATGTAGATGATAAAAGGGAAACTTTTGCACCATTTTTATCAAAGACATGAGATAGTCCCATCAGTTGGGAGGCTAACAGGCAGGAATATGTGGAGCAGTAGTAGAGTTTCAGAAAAGAAAAGGTGAACTTATCAGGTATAAAAGTCAAATGTTCCCAAGTATGCAAAATTTTCTAAAAAAACCCACACCCTACTTTTAGCAAGATTTTATAGTTTGCTCCTCATGTAATCAAGATGTAGTGATAGATCAGTTTGTGCTGAATACTGAACTGTCTAAAGGGGAAAAAAACACACACCTTCCGTTTGATTATAAATGTGATATGCGTCAATTTTATCACCTTTTAAATTCATTGCCACTATAACACCTGAAGCCCATCTGACTTCCTAGCACTTAGAATAAGCATTTTAGATGGGCTTTAGATAGCAAACTGCAAAGGAATTGTGTTTACAGCCTTTGCCAAGATAGAAGTTGAAAAGTGCTATTCCTATTTACTAACATAAAAGGGCCTAAGGTCTGGTGCCATTTAGTTGTGGGTATATAAGATTCCTTCTTTAGGATGATTAGAACAATAATGGTTTTTAATAGTGATTGACAACTGGGAGCCCAGGCCTGATTCTGGTTACTAAGACTTTTCACATCAGAAATCTAGGAAAGTACCAGATCCCAAGGCCTTTCCCCTGCCTTTTTATAGTCAGGCTTTTAACTGGTTTCACTACTTACCTCTGATGTGAATAGAAACAGAGAGTGGACAGAACTGGTGCACAATTTGGGGTTTCTCTGGGCTGTGACTAGGAAGGCTTTGCACAGATCCATCTCATGTGCCAGTTGTGGCTGTTCCTGAACCAGGAGGCCTCACTCACAATTACTCATGTTCTGTTCATTTTGGATTACTGCAATGCTTTCTACAAGATTACCTGGAAACTAGAACCAATGTGGAATGTAGCAGCATGCACAGTTCTGAATGCTCCCTATTTTGTCAAAGTGCTGATTAAAACCCTACATGGTATGAGACCAGACTACTTGCAGGATAGCCTCTTCTTCAGGTATCTGTCCATTCTGCCAGGTCAGATAGAAGATGGGTCCACACCAGGTCTTCTCCTTTAAATGTTGTCATCTCGCAGAACCCAGGCAGCATGCCTTCTCTGGAGCTGCCCTTTCCAGTGGAATACCCTTCCCCTCCCAGAAATCTGGTAGGCCCTCACCTTTTATGCTTCTGAAAGGCTTAAAGAGCTGGGACAAGAGCTGTATGGGACAGTATTGCCTTGGGCTGCTGTGAGTTTTTAAAGATTTACAGTTTTTTATTTTATTGTTTGAGGGTTTCTATTATGCCTACTTTGGATTGCCCAGGATTGTTCTTACAATAAGGGTGGCTACATATGTCAGAGTAAGTAAGTAAGTAATTAAGTAAGTAAGTTCAAAATGATAGTGACAGGAAACGAAAAAAAACCTGAAAAAAACCTGAATGAAAAATTACTAAAGTTAATAAAGGGAAAAGTGCTTCCATTAGAAAAAAAGAAATCAACAGCACAAATATAGAATTGAAGATGCTTGCTCAGTAATAGCACATGTGTAAAAGGTTTTGGAATTGTGGCTGATCAGCTGTGACATAGCTGTTACAAAGTCAAATGCAATTTTAAGCTGCATCAATAGGAAATAATAGATCTAATATACTGAGCGCATACAGTTCTAGGCACCACATTTTAAGAGAGATTTAGAGAAACTGGAGGAAGTGGAAGAAAAGGCAATGGGGATGATCAGGGAAATGGAAGGCAAACCACAGGAGGAAATTATGTCAGTGGTGTCCATAACAAGACGGGAGGATATTGAAAAAACAAACGCCTCATGATATCATTATACAAATGAGGCAATGTAATGTTTATTGATGCAGATCTGTATTCTATGACTTTTGCTTCATGACACATGTGTCATGTGTCATTTGTTGTTTTGTCTCCCCCAGGCCTCCATCAGCTTGCTGTGTTGACCCTTGTGACAAGGTGACTGAGCTTAACAGAAACTGGATAATGACATTTTTCAAGTATCTGAAGATGTGTCACACAAGAAACAGCCAAGATTTTTCCTCTGTTTTCTCAGTGTGGTCTCACATGACTAGAAGACGGGTTATAATTTAATACTATGAAAAACTTCCTAATGACAAAGGTAGGTTGACAATGGAACTACCACTTACTAAAGGCTGTGGGAAACTCCCTTTTGCTGAATGGGAGCAGAAGTTATACATCCATTTGTCAATCTTAATTTGGATTCTTGCACTGAGCAGGGATTAGACTAGATTTCAGTGGGCTTTCCAACCTTGTGATTTGATGATTTGTGTTTATGTTAAGATCTATATCTCATGTTTAGATCTGCTAGTAATGTTGAGCATGCATACGTGAATGACTACTCTAAAGCTAGCAGTCAATTTCCATAGCTATATTTAGGCTTGAACATGGTTCTCCCCAGTGTTAAGTCCAGTGCCTATTTGTCAAACCACACAGGCTGGCTATATTATATAAGAAGAACTAGGAATATTAAAACTAATATACAATTCCTTTAGGTTCCCCTGGATTTTCCTTGTGAGCTGCTCTATCTCTTAAGTTCTGAATCCAAAGGCAACTGGAATCTAGTGTAACTATCTTTGTAATCAGATTTGCTTTCCTCAATTCTACAAGGTTAGTTCCCTAAATATCTCTAACTGTGTATACTTAACTGCATAGATTTGCTCTTGACCAGCCTGCCATATTGAAATGTGGCCAATAATTGAGTGGTGGTGATAGTGGCACATCTCTGCCATTATTATTACTCTGTAGATGTAGAAAAAAAGGAACTGTTTGTGCCAGAAGTGTTTGAAGGTTAATGGCATCATGCTAGGGAGAGTGCTTTCCAAAATAAGCCAATACAAATGGAATAGAGTTTATTTCACTCTCCCAAATGACCATTAAATGTGGAATGTTTTCCCAGATGCAGGTTCTGTTTGGTTTCTGCCATCCTTTGGAATTTGCTCAGCTTTGCTACTGCCTGATAAAGTGGGTCACCTACTCATTAACTTCCATCTTTAAATGAAGGTTAAAAAAAATTAATAACTTGAAAAACATGTTGATGGGTTTCATTTTTAAAAATATTTAGTCAGTCTGACTTCAATTTACTTTTATGAATGGAGGCCCCCAATTTCCTTTGAATCGTAGAATGAGTTTGGTATTGAAGAATCACCATTGGTTTGAAAGGGGATGGTTATTTCCTGCAAAAATGAAATATTAAACCCATCAAACATCACTGCCACAATGATGATTTAATTCTCACCAAAATGGTAGATCAATATATAGTTTGCACTATGGTAAGTGGCTTGTATGATTCCTGTTCGATGAATGAGATTTGGCTGGATTTGAAATGTGCATTAGCATCTAGTTTTCTGATATGCTGTTTCCTGAATTCTAAAGTGATGTAGCCTGGGGACCTTTGCTACGTCATTGAGATCTAGGCCCATAATATGCATGGAAGCATGATTCTCAGCAGCATTGGCAAAGTTCTGTCAAAGGTTCTGACAACCTATGGAACTAGGCTTTGAAATCAGTGTCTAGCTAGGAGTCAGTAGCTAGCTGACCTTGACTGAATTGGAAAAGCTAAAGTAATTGGGTCTGGTTAGTATTCAGATGGAGGAACCACCTGGAATAGCAGTGCTGGCAAGTCCAAGAAGAAGACCATGACCAACTACTTCCAAAGGAAACTGCATGAATGTCACCAGAAGTATAAGTTAACTTTTGTTTTTGGATCTATATTTTTTAATTGAGTTAAAAAATATAGGGTTTTGGCATTTTCTTTCTAGATATGGGTCATTTTCTTTCTAGATATGCAAATGAAGTAGTTTCCTAGGCAATATGAATGAATGAATGAATGAATGAATGAATGATGAATGAAGCAACAAGTTATGGGCTTTTGTGGGACAGGCAGCAAGAGGGATAAGTGTGGGTTCACTATGCAGAGTCTGTGACTTACATTTTTACATCAGATAGCAGGATGCAAGTGTGTAAGGGGATGGGGGTATGAATGATAATATTATTGTAGTCATGTCCTTATTTTCCTTGTGGCTTGCTCAGTGAAGCCCACTGAAACAAGATGATCCAAGAAAAGGGAATGATGGGTTTCAAGCAATATCAACCTTAGCAGCTTCTGTAGATTATGGTAGCCTATGAGCTGATGCTGGGACTAATTCTTCCTACTCCAATTACCTCATTGGGAAGTCCAATCCAAACTGTACAGGCTGCCTAATACATCTTGAAAGCTGGAAAAGCAAAGTTTATTCAGAAGTGTCACATATTGACATAGATTTCTCTGTCCTTTTCAGCAACACCAACAACCAGGTTGCTTTGCTTCAATGAAAGACTGTTGTTAAGAGAACTAGGAAGGATTTTTCCTGTTCTGCCCAAATTGACTTCCAGGAAAGTGAATTTCCATTCCTTTCATCACAGAACTCTTGCGGATACATGGGTTTTGGCTTTGCTTCTGAACTGTCTTGTTGTTTTACCTTAATATCTGTGATCTTCTGTGGCTATGTTCATGATGCAGGGTTATCACACCTATATTTAGTAGAAACTGAAAACTGACACTGATATATGGGTTTTGAGAGCAGAATTTTATTATATAGAACTAAGTCTGGCCAGCAGGATCAAGTCAAGCTGTACGTCTATCCTGTGTCTAGCCATTTAAACTCAGTTCACAAATGGCTCATTGGCATCAGATGTCATCACTCTTTCTACCATATAAATTCAGTGCAAAGATCTGAAAATGGACTGAAATTGCATTTAGGTTAAATATTCATACATACACACCTGGCATCTATTCTTAGAAACTTCGGTGAACCAGGATGGTGATGATTTGGGTACAAAAATATCAGCAAAGCACTCTTGTATTTCCATTTCAGGTATCCATTTATAAAGTGTAAAGCTCATAACAAACAATTCTCTCTGCGTATGTGTGTAGCTCTTGGAGGCAAGGTCTGTACAGCTATGCCCCCAAACTTATATAGCACTGCGTGATAGTAAACAAAATATCTGCATATGTTTTTGAGCCAAAGAGATATTGAGACTCTAAACAGACAGCTTCATACACCAACTGTGCTTATCAATAAAATAGTCAACTCCTTAGTCCATCAAGGGAATTTATCTTGAGACTCCTCTGAGGCTGTTGTTGTTGATGATGATGAAAGTGAAAAAAATATTGGGAGCTACAGTATGAAACAGAAAAAGAGCAAATGTGAACCAGCTGCTTATAAAGAATAGCTTTGGAGCAGAACAACTTTATTGCATTAAAACATTAGATATATTTAGATTATATGTTGGCTCTCAAGTTTGAGTAAGTTGTTCATTATATAATTTTCAAAGTGCTTTATTGGTGTACTGGCCCTATGAATGATGTATTTTAGTATTCCAGTGTTTTGTAATTATAATTATGGCTGGTGATAATGGAAACTGAATGTGTGTCTTATGTTAGATCATGGATGTCCAACTTTGGCTTGTTTGGGCTGCATTGAGTGAAGAATTGTCTTGGGCCATGTATAAAATATATAATAGGGTGTGTGTTTTTGTATGAATCAAACTTCTTCTTTCTGGATTGTGGGTCCTCCTTGTGGGCCTCCTTATTAGCTGTCCAGAGCCTTGTACTATCTGTTGGCCACAGGTTGAACACACCTGATTTAGGTATTACATGCAAAAATTCCAAACATTACATTGCAAAACCTAGACGAAACATGGAGTTCCCCTGGATTTTCACTGCCCAGGTACGGTGTGCTTACATTATATCAATGTATATGTCTCAAAAATTGTGAACATCAAATGAAGACCAAGATGACTTATGAAAGGGCATGTGATGAATTTCTTGTTTATTCAAAAACATTCAACTGAAAGGCTGAAGGAATTTCTGTTTAAAGTGCTAATATACACCATCTCGCTTAGAACCCTGCCAGCACTGTCTTGAAATTTTGCAATACATACAGAGTGTAATTTTAGTGTAGTGCCATCTGTGGATTAACTTCATAGTCAGCTCCTGACATCATCCTAAACATATTTAAAACTAATTCCATGCACAAACCAGCCTCCCAGCATTTTAAGCATCTTTCAAGAAAACTCACGCTTAATATAAGCATTTTAACTCAGCTCTGAGACTGATCCACACTCTGATTGACCTTAAAATTGTTCTTAGTTTTTTTCTTAATAATATATGTGCTGTATTCTGCTGTCTAGCCTTTTTTTATGTGGCCAGAGTTCCTTGATCTATTTCTTGAGTAATCTTCACTTTGTTTCCTTAAAGAGATATGTTTCTTCTGTACACAAGGAAAAAAATTCTCTGTCAGTTCCAACTGAATCTATAATCCAGTTCCATATCTGATATCACCAACCCATAAACCTCTTCCTTGTAATTTTAGAATTCTGTAGGAAGTTGGCTCTTATGGACTATTTCCTAATGTTGTGCTTATAGTTATAGTGATCCGACAAGGAATGAAGCACATTTAAGAAATGGTTCTCTAGGTGGCAACCCTGTCATTTCTTGGATTTGTTCATTCAGTCACATTTACCTCTTAATAATAACTTAGCAGCATGTTAAGCATATTTTGAAAGTCCCATTTAAAGAGGATTATGCTAAAACTGGCATTAGATACAAAAGTTCTATTTCTAAGTCTTTGAAAGCTAAATGGCAGATAAAGGTCCCTCACTGCTTTATGATGCATTCATTCACAGATAAGCATTCTATGTACAGTGTACTCAGTTCTCAGAAGTCATCTCCATCACATCATGGATGAATAAATGTGGAAGTACTTATGTGTTCTCAATATTTAAATTGCAATGCTAACAAAATAAATTAAGTTCTGGTGATGTCAATTTGACTAGCACTGATTAAGTCATTATTCATGCAATATAAAAGGAGCACTGTCTTATTAAGGTCTTTCTGGATGCAGTTTCTACTGATTTTGCTAGTGAACATTGGACATAATTTGTAGGGCTGTGTAAAAGTTAAATGTGGTAAATCTGACTTGAAGATAATTTAATCAGATTCTTTCTGAATTTGATTGATGACTATAGATCAAATAATCCCACTGTATCATATTTCTTGAATCATCAAACTGATTTAGAAAAGCAATTTTGGGGAAAAATGGATTTTTGAAAAATCAATTAAATCAATTCCCCTGAATTGATTCAAGTAGTTGAATCAGGTCAAAATGACAATTCAAATGGAATCACTGACTTGAAACTGATTGGACCAATCTGCACATTCCTGATAGTTAGTATGGGCTTTTAAAGTCTTGACAGGAACAGGGATATTGAGTAGTGAATGAGAACACTACACAATAACTGAAGTATTGATTTTCTTTTTGATTTAAAAAAAAGAAAAACAACAAATTTCACCATGAATTCGGTATAGTTAACAACTTAATAGCAAATTGGAGATTTATTGTTGCCTTAAGATAAAGCGATGGTGGCGCAGTGGTTAGAATGCAGTACTCCAGGCTACTTCTGCTGACTGCCAGCTCCCAGCAGTTCGGCAGTTCGAGTCTCATCAGCTCAAGGTTGACTCAGCCTTCCATCCTTCCAAGGCTGATAAAATGAGAACCCAGATTGTTGGGGACAATATGCTGACTCTGTAAGCTGCTTAGAGAGGGTTGCAAAGCACTGTGAAGTGGTATGTAAGTCTAAGTCCTATTGCTTATCTCAACCACAATTGACATTTGCAATTCCTTCTTGAGCTTTTCCACGTGTATGAAACTTCTCCCTCCATTCCATGCCTTTGTCTTACCTCCTACAATTTTAAGAACAGAGACTAGGATGAACTGAGGTGAGATTTGTGAGTATGTGTGTGTGTGTGTGTGTGTCTTTCTATCTCTATGAAGCTTTTCACATGTTGTCTTTGATATCCCTCTTTGTTTTCCCCTCCCAATCTTACAAGAGTTTGTTAGCAAAAAAGGCAGATACTTCTTTTGGCAGTAGATAAATCTCAGCGAACCCTAATGCACATGTTGATGAGGAGTATGGAAGTAGTATATAAATGCGTCAGGATCTGTTTGGGTATTAGACATGCTTGATGTTGTGCCCATATGTCTGCTTATTTCCATTCTAAAGACATTTACTGTATACATTGGCCACCAGGGAAAAGGGCTGTCTACTATTCAGCAGTATTACTGGAAGAGTGGTATTGTATTTGTATTCGGTGGAGTCTTCCGTTTCCAGTAGATGCACAGATCTTCATTCTGTAGCCCGCATCCCTGAAAGAGTTTCTCAGACTATCTTTCACCACCCGGCCAATTAGTGAATCCTTCTCTGCAATACGTAACTTGCTACAGTCGAAGCAAAGAGACTGCGGATCGCTCTCAGCAAAGTGAGTGATCATTAACAGCATCGAGGCTGGATAAAGCTTACAAATGAACAGCTCTAAGTGGAGCTGCAAATGCAGCAGCTTTTTGTAATTCAAATGAAGCTAATAGCATGGGAACAAATTGCGGTTCATATTAGATTAACTTCTTTGGAAAGATATAAATTGAGGAGAGTTAAGATTGCCTGGAGCTGGGCTGACCAATGAAGGGAATGCTTTGACACACAAGATATTCCAGGAGGTGGGAATAAGAGGATAGAAAAGCAGGCAGAACAATTTCTTCATTATTCAGGACAAGTCACCCAGCTTTGGTTTCCTGCAATTTCTCTAAATTTAAGAAAAGGCCAAACATCATCAATTATAACTATATCATCATTTTCCAAAACATCTCAGAGAGAAACTGGCTTTGGTCTGGCAAGGCTCTGCATTTGTTTTTCACAAAGAGGTGAGCAGATTGATGTATTCCCCTCTTTCATAGGCAACCAGTAATAGGATCCCTGTGGATTCTATCTTCCCAAACAAGAATGCCTAATTAGGGTCTCATAATAGCGACAAAGGAACCAGATCCAGAACAAGTTTCCAACTTACCAAGGGGCTACAGGATAGACAAAGAATCTGCAAAAATCCCAGTAAGCGGATAAGGGAAACAACACATACTTTACACCCAGTAGGATTTGATAGAATCCAGGAATTTGGCAGATAGTCCAAAGAATTCTGGCTGCAACCTGATGAGAGAGATCCATAACTGATCAGTGAACGTATCATTGAATGGAATAATGCAACTTTTTATATTCCAACAAAACATACTGGGAATCTGGAAATTTCTATTTATTAGGGCAGTTGCAATTTCCAGGTATCTGATTAAAGAAAATCAGCTCAATTCTCATTACAGTCCTTCAACTGGTAGGGAGGGAAAGAGATAGTTCTTCAGATAGTTACTCAATATTTAAACTGGGATGCCTACCAAGATGTTTCTACATTTTATTAGGAAAGGATTGGGGTCATCATAAAATAAAATTCTCACTCCCCCCCCTCTCCCCAGGGTTAAATTTGAAGGATTCCTTGCCTAATTTATCCCAGTAACAAGCCTGTGAAGAAGGTGTTTACATAAGAAACACTGATTGGCTCAAAGTCATCCAATCAATGGCCTTTTGTGGTTACAGTAGATTTGTTCCTAATTCAACTCACTAATTACTATACCACATTGTCTGTGTTTTCAACTATATATTAGTTGTGTTTCAATGGATTTAATAGAAGTAATGAAAATTGCATTATTTTTTTTATAACATTTTGTTGTCTTTTGGGCATTTTTGGTGAAAAGGCAGAGCATACACAGTACATTCAATATATTAAAACATGACCTGACTTTCAATTTTCCATCATGATAATTTTAAGAGTGATGTTTTGTTTAAATCAGTTGGCAAATTTGGATAACTTTCAAAGTGTTTTTTTTTCTAGTGAGACTACTCTATCAGGGCAACCTGGTCTACCCCATTATGGGATGGAGCATACTGCTTCCATTTTTGTCTTTCAGCCTCAATCCAGCAAGCAGTTGCTTTCGCAGCAAACTGCTTTTGTGCTAAATTTATGTTTTATCGAAGAAGAAATAAAAAGAGACTAGTATAGATCTATTTCAAGCTATTTATCTCATCAGCTAGCCATACCCTTCTGGCCCGGGTTTGAATCCCAGAAGGGTACAGCTAGCTGATGAGATAAATAGCTTGAAATAGATCTATACTAGTCTCCCTTTATTTCTTTGTTGGTAAAACATAAATTAAATATCTTTCAAAGCTTCATAAAGTCTAGAAATCCTCACTCACTTTCTCTGGAGTACTTCATCCCTCCAGTCTAGTGACCACTTGAATTAGCCCTGAGAAAGTTAGCAAAGGTTTTCTTTTGTTGGTTTTGCCTGCTGTTAGCAGCCCCTATAAATTGCCTCTAAAGGCAGATTCATTAAAGCTCAAGCAGAAAATCCCCGTGGCAGCTTCCACTTGTTCTGAATGCAGGATCTGATTCAAGAGCTGAAAGACTACATTACATGCTAGTGGTCACTAAACTGAATAAGAGCTGGTTTATCTTTAGCACTAAAAAGGGCTATCTGGTAATACTAAATATCATTTACCCAGCTCTGATTTCCCTGAATGAATATTTATGCTGAGTGATGAGTACAGCACTATCAAATAGGTTTTTGCTCTCTGTTCTTCAGAGCTGCAGCTATTATTCAACCACATTATTCTGAGTTTCAATTCTTGTATCTATTAAGCAAATTTGCAGTGTTCACACAAAAATTCACGATTGCATTTTTATTCTGGATTCCTTTTTTGGAAAAAGATGTCTTTATTTTGTACCTAAGAATGAGCAGAAAGCTTTAGTCGGAACTTTCTCATATATTTATGACCATGTTTATATAAAGTCTGTTCTGATTTTTTAAATGTAAAATTCTGGGTGTTTTGTTGCAGCTTCTGTAAAAACAGGTCATAATTCTTTATGATCTCTCTTTCTCTCTCTCTCTTCTATGAAGTTAAAAAAATCTTAAGCATTAAAATGATGTTTTAAAAAACCATTAGCGCTGGTACAATACAACTGATTTCAGTTCCAAATTGAAAGAGGCAAAACACAATAGAATGGAAACAGCATTTGCATAGGAAGCTCATGTGGTACAGATGTTAACAAATGATTGCCTGGACTGTAAGAGAGCTAGGACGTAGCTCCAAAATCCAAATGTTTAACTGTTCATGTGTGTGCTCCAAATCTTCTCTCTTTATTGCTGATGTTTGGGGTTGGAGTTGGGAGGAGAATCTAATAAAAAGAGACAAATAGTCTAGAGACAATATAAAAATTGCTTGGTGGCTTAAATCTATGGTGTTTAGATTTTGAATATCCTATCCCTGGCATGACTTATTTCCGAGTCAAGAAGAACCTCTAGAAGCCCGGCAATGTAGTAGGATTCCCCATCAGATTTTAACTGGCTCATGAATTTGTATGGTGAAGCAGAAGGCTCACACCTTTTTTTCTGGGTAGCTCCATATACGACACGAATGCTGATTTCATGAATAACCAATTCACACAATTCCTTTAAAAAAAAAAAAAAGCAATTGGGGACCAGGCAGAAAGATATCATAGGACATTGGATGGGCAGTGTTACTATTACAGCCTTGAACATGGCCTTCTCTTGCTATCTCCCTTCTTGACTCCCCCAAGGTTAAAGCAGTTCCACCCCTTTCAGAATTTAGAATAGAGGTCTCCAAACTTGGGCAACTTTAAGACTTGTGGACTTCAACTCCCAGAATTCTCCAGCTAGCTGGCTGGAGAATTCTGGGAGTTGAAGTCCACAAGTCTTAAAGTTGCCAAGTTTGGGGACCCCTGATTTAGAAGGCCACTATGAACTATTGTTCTGGATGTTTGGGAGGAATAAGGTGGATATTCTGCTCCTTCTATGCATTTTCTTTTCCTTTGTTAATATTAGATAATAATATTCCTTATTACAGTGGGATAAATTATTACTAATGCTGGCATTATGTATTGTTTCAAAGTTTATGATGAAGTATATGCTTGCTTAAAGATCAAAGTGGTTTATTTGCCAGAGTAACAAAGAGAAGAAAATATAAGCATTTAGAAGTAAAGAATTCCGAACCCACAGAGCTATTTTGTGTTCCACATCTGAATGAAGAACACCATTCTTCTACTCTCAACTTTGCTTCTAATTGTTCCAAGGTTTTTTTTAAAAAAAACATCAGCGGTATAATTTAAAAGGCAGTGTGTGTAATCTTTGTTGCTCTTGTTAATCAGTTGCAAGTCACCAATTTTTGCAGGTTGACTGATAAATTGCCTGAAGGCTTCCAGTTGTTCTGCCTCTACTGTCTGCCAACTCTTATTCTAGATGGATAATTTAGGGTGAGCTGTGAGTGATTGTTGTCTTTCCATATAAACAAAAAAAAAAGTGTTTTAGGATGGCCAGGAAACATTCATAATTTTTAATTCACACCTGTAATAAAATTGCATTACATTTTTCATAAAATAAATGTTCCAGTTTATATACAGAAAAACAGACTGTACAGAGCTTTCCCCCAACTTCCCCCCTCCCAACTCACAAACATACAGGCAAATGCAGTGCTCAGCTAAGCAGGCACAACTGTACATCTAAAATTGTAATGCTGTGTGTTATTTATGCATGTGTGTGAGTGTGTGTATGTGTGTGTGTGTGAAGAAATACTACAATGTAAATCGTCCTTTGGGGACCAAGGATTAAAAAAATATTGCAGGCAAGCTGAGAGACGCCCTTCACTGCTAGTTGTGGCTGAACGTCCATTCCACAGTGTTTCAGCCAAACTGGATTTGCTATTGAACTTGGGGCTCAAAGCTTCCATTCAGTTGCCCCTCCTCATAGTCCATCTGACACAAGATCATGTTGTTCTTCAGGAAAAACTTGTCCCCCACGCAAAATCTAAAACACAATGAATAAACAGACCATTATTAGAAGCTACTTTGATGAATCCCATAGCAGGGGAATGAAAACATCCTGTGTATTTGCACAATGTTTGCTTCTCATTCCTATTTGTGAAGAGAGAGAGAGAGAGAGAAAGAGAGAGAGAGAGAGAGAGAGAGAGAGAGAGAGAAAGAGAGAGCGCATTTATGTACATCATGTGCACTTCTTCTAGTTTTTTTTTTTTTTTTTGCTTAATGACAGATTCAGATGATTCTATTTCACCTTCAGTGGTTCAATTATTATTTTTTAATCATTTAAGAAGTCTGTAAAACATAACCCACATTTGATCTACCATTAAGCTGACTGAGGCAGTCTGGCTCAGTGGGAAAAAGTGTCAGTTATTTAATTAATTGATAAATATTTATCTCCACAGAAGTGCATGCTTGTTTGCACTGTACCATTTAGCATTTCTACCTTAGGCATCAAAGGGCCTTGCTTTTCGAGAAATAATAATCAGAGGGAGAACATTTGCCCCGGAACTTTCACATCTCAAAGTCAGCTTTGTTTAATTTATTTTCCTCTAAAATGTCAGTGTTTTGGATACATTTGACAAAATATCTTGAACTTCCAATTTAATGAAGACTATCTCACGGAATCTTCTTCTTTCCAGGCTGAAATCTAATTAAGAAAAGGCAGCATGAGTTCTGTAGGGGAAACAGGACCACGGACAGTTCATTATGGATCGGAGTAAAGATTCGTACTACAAAAGATTCAGGCCTGAATAAGGTGTTCAATTTTAGTGCTTAAAACGGATGAACACCTCCTAGAAGGGTTATTTTGCAATGCTGGGAGTTCAAAAGTTAGGAAATCAAAACAGGTAGGGCTATTTTGTTCAAATTGTGCAAAGCAAAGGCTGCGCTGACATTTCTTGTCCCATGAGAGCCATTTACAGGGTGGTACCTTCTGAAATGATTTATAAACCCGCCCCTTGCATTGTCACACACTTGGAAAAGAAGACATAGGGCACTGAGTTCAAATCTATGCTCATTGAAGGAATCTAAATTAACATTTTATATTTCTTCATAAAACTCTGTGGTTTCTTCCTCAAACCCCAAAAACTTTGATCTTAGACTGTCTACTATTGACCTCACTCCCTTCCTAAGAGGCCTGTAGGGGGCGTGAATAAGCGTACCAATCGTGCCTACCATCCCTGTCCTATTGTTTTTTATTTTTCTTATAAGTATCTATCTCATGTATTCAAAACTATATTTATTCTTATACCTGTATCTTGTAAGCGATTGACAAATCAAATAAATACTAAAAATACCCCTCAAATAGCTTTTATCAAGGCTAAGCAGAGTCAGTTTTTTTTAAAAAAATCTCCTTCTAAATCTCATTTTTCTGTGCCACGATCACTCTCATTGCCTTGTGTTGTTTATGTTTCAGGTTTCTCTGAATCTTTGCTAAAACAAAGTTCCCAAAACTGGGCCCAGCTTTTGAAATATGGTATGACAAATGCAGAATAAAATGCAAAATTTGCTTCTGCTACACTTCTACTTATGCATATACTCTTTTTAGCAGCTCTGTTTCACAGTCGCTCATATTCGGCTCTTTATTCTTTTTGCATATATTACCGCAGTGTCATGCCTGGTATTTCTTCATTCTATTCCTGTATATTTAATTTCTTTCTTTTTAAATGAACAACGTTGGGGTTGTCTCTATTAAAATTCCATTCTATTACTTTTACTCCAATTCATTAACCTATCAAGCATATTTTGAATTTTATTTTTGTTTTTCTATAGTATCATCTTGTTTATGCTGTGGTCTACCATGGGCAAATCTAATAATAATCTAATAGACAATGACATGCTCTCTCAGTAAATAAAGAACAACTTGTATCTTATTATGTTATGTTATGTTATGTTATGTTATGTTATGTTATGTTATGTTATGTTATGTTATGAAGTTCTGCTTGCGGTGGAACTATTGTTTAAAACTAAAAATTCTTCACAATACCCCCATTCAATTTGACCTAAAAACATGATATGGTATTACTGGGGCACTGTGAGAGATTTTGTTCAAAGCTCTGCTGTCTTGGCTCACTTCTTCTTTAAATTTTAATCTATGTCTACATAAATTCTTATGAATAGAGGCTGTTTCACATTATATATTCATTGAACGCTGCACAAACATAAGCACCCTGTCTTGGTTGCCTTCTCTAATTACTTCTTCTGACATCCAGATGTCCATTTAAATGAATGATGGGTTGGAATTAAGAGTCCTCTACACTGGCTTCCTCCATTCTGGCACTTCTAGATGTATTGAAATGGCAGCTTCTAAATCTGGAAGGCACCAGATGAGAGAAGAATGCTGGATATATTGTCTCTCAATACTTTAAACAAAGACATGAAGTGGCTGTGTGTGTGGATGGATTAGAAGGGCCATCCCATCCCCAAATTTGGTGTATCTCAAGTTATTGATTATATATTTGAGGTGATATCTAGAAAGGGGGTGGCTAAGTGTGCGTTCCATGGGACCAGTACCATAATTGTTTACTATTTTTTTTTTTCAGCATAAGAAGGGTGGTGGATGAATGAGTGAATGGATGGATGGTACCAAAGCTGTAGTTATTTAAGGAGTTGCTACGTATCATTTAAGTATCCCTTAAATTTCAGAAGCTCACAGAATGTCTGTGTGTGTGTGTGTGTGTGTGTGTGTATGCGTATGCGTATGTGTATCTGTTTCATGATCATCCTCATTGCCTTATGTTGTTTATGTTTCAGGTTCCCTTAATCTTTGCTAAAACAAAGTTCCCAAAACTGGTCCCAGCTTTTGAAATATGATATGACAAATGCAGAATAAAATGCAAAATTTGCTTCCGCTACACTTCTACTTATGCATATACTCTTTTTAGCAGCTCTGTTTCACAGTTGCTCACGTTCATCTGCCATCAAGCCACACACTTCATTCAAACTAGCGAATTTGTCCTAAATTCAAAAGACAACAGGCCAGGACATTGACATTGGCATTGGTGACTTTTTCTTTTAAATTATATTTCAAATGTTATTGGGTCCAATGGAATTCAGATAAAATTAGTTGAATATAATCTTCCATTCAGTTTACATTGTGTTACACAATTATTGCCTACTCAATAGCCTGGTCCTTCCGCAACTCTGTGATTTGCTGGATTTATGTCCTTTTGTCAGTGATGAAGTCCAATTTTTGCTACTTTATTTGTAATTCTGAAAGATACATGGGCCTTTCTTTGAAACTGTGTCAGTCTTTGACAAAAGCATAAAATGTTTGATACACAATGTAAACTGAATGGAAGATCATATTATTCAACTAATTTTATCTGAATTTCATTTAGATCCAGTAACATTTGAAATATAATTTGAAGGAAAAAAAAGTCAGCAATGTCAAGGGAGTCCTGGCCCATTGTCTTCTGAATTGAGGACAAATAATCTTTTGTGGAGAAAAATGTGTGGGTCTATAGAGAGGGAGTTGGGGATCTTAATTCCCTTCAAAATAACTCAAACTGTGCAAGAATACATAATGCATGTCAACTGGATTGAATGCATACATTTTTGTGCTTTGACAGATAAGTAATGCATTTCTTCTCAGTAAGAGATCAGGAACAACCATATAACCATGAGGAAATATGTTTGCTGGCAGCAGGAAAGAATCTGAGACCTAAGAAAATGCTTTGGAAAATGCATTACATTTCTCTATCCATTCTAGTTTGCACACTGAAAGGGATTATATGTTATTTCCATCTAAAAAATATTGATAGGGATTAAAATTTTCCTATACTACCAAGGATATGAACTATTTATAAAATAACGACAAGAAACATATTTTCTTTTTTCTCTTAATCCCAGTTTATATGTGCCACTGCTAACTGCTACAGTCCCCACAATTTTGAGTTGACCAAAGAACCATTAGAGAGAAAGTAGGAGATACGGTTTCTTTTCACCTGAATGTCTAGAAAGGCTAATGTTGTTAAACAGTTTTCCAAATGGAGAAACGGGAAAAATGTTGACAGTAACAGTTTTGTTTAAAAAAAAATCCCAAAACAACTACCTTTGTCAATGATACATTATTTAAAATGAAGGAGAGTAAAGATGCAAGGAAAGAGATAGGAAGGGTAGAAATGTTAATCCCAAAGGCCACCAAGAGAATGAGTGAATTATCTGTTGGCTTGGAAAGGCAAGAAGAAAAAGCACAGAATTTAAACTCTGGAATAGTGACTTATTGTAGAAACTTTGCTTGTGAACAAAACTTTCCTTGTGATATAATTTCATTCTATGCACAATTATTTATTATTAATGTTTTGTCCCATTGGGATAGGATTCCCTCTCCCCTCCTGGTGTCTGCACGGACAAGTCCCTGCTGTTTTCTTGAAAAATCTTTTGGGAAATATTTTGCCTTTGCCTGCTTCCTAGGGCTGAGAGAGAATGACTGTCCCAAGGTCACCCAGCTTGCTTTGTGCCTAAAGCAGGACTAGAACTCATGATCGTCCAGTTTCTAGCCTGGTTTCCTAAGCACTACACCAAACTCTTTATGCACAATAAAATTATTATTTTAGACAAATTGTGTCTCTCACTTTCTGTAGGCTAAAGGGTTACATGTTGAAAGTACCAAAAAGTGATGGAATGTACAAGTGGGAGAGCTATGATAACACAGAGTTTTTCCACAGAGAGACCCAGATTAAGAGAATTCAGAGTCCCAAGATGGGGGAGGAGGGGGGGAAAGAAGGTTAAGGCTGGGCACATCCTAGAATCTCTCAGGGTATATTTAGCGGATTAAAAGGCTATAGCTTCAGTTGGGCAAGATTCAGTGGTGGGATTCAAATTTTTATACTACTGGTTCTTGGTGGGCGTGGCTTGGTAGGCATGGCAGGAGAAGGATACTGTAAAATCTCCATTCCCACCCTACTCCACTAACCTGCTTTCCAGCTCCGTTCTTCTGTGCAGGGCAACAAAAGAAGACCCAGCCAATCAGCTGGAACTCGGGAGGAAGAGAATACATGGGGGCGGGGCCAGTCAGAGGTGGTATTTGTCGGTTCTCCGAACTACTCAAAATTTCTGCTACTTGTTCTCCAGAACTGGTCAGAACCTGCTGAATACCACCTCTGGCAAGATTCCATCCAATAGGTGGAAGCAAATAAAGGATTGGACCTGACTGGATTTTGTTATGCTGTCTCTAGGCTTAGGCCCGATACAAAATGTACAACTGCGCTTCATGTGAAGACTGACAAAAGAATTCCTAAAGCTGAGGCAATATATCAAAAGCTGCTCCTTCTCCACTGCTAAGAGCAGCGGGGAAATAACAGTGTGTTCTTTGTCCGTCAGCTAATAGTTCCTAAGCAATAAAAGTGGATGGGTTCCCCCAAACTCTACAGGTTCCAGCTGATCAACATTGCTCTCAGAAACAATTGGAAAGATTAAGAGCATCTTATGCTACTGTTCTGATACGCCTGCTGCCCTTTACACCAAATTGGCAGGATATGCCTATTATGTAACTTGTGAAGAACACACAAGGCAATAAAAAAGATTGCAGAAAAAAAGCATGAACATCACAGAATAAGCAGAAAAAACCCTACCCCACTAACTTGTAACATGAAGAATGATCAAGTTATCATGATTCTGCCTTATACTCTCAAGCTACGCTCTTGATGACCAAATCAGAATTTTTTTCAGGGTTGAATTTACATTGGACAGATCTCCACAATAATGATATAACTCCAGTTTGAATCTGCACCTTGAAATTTGACTTGCATGGCTTTCTCCAAGCATTCTGGTGGTAGAGAAAGGTTTCCCTTGCTGATTGAAGAATAGACATATAAAAAATAGACTCACTACTTATTTTTGCTTTAAACCAGAAGGCAAGACCCCCTGAAGGAGTAGTAATGCAAAACGAAGAGCAAAGTTTTGCTCCTGACACAAAGGCAGTGTGCATGACACCTGCCTCCAGCCAAATTAGCTGGCTGGAGGCCTTAGAGTAGCAGATTTGTCAAGGATTGTAATGCATTATGAAGAAATCTTTTATGTATTAGGAATGACATTTTGGATAGTTGCAAGGTAGTTTTCATGTGAAGTCAAGGCCATTTTGCATATTATTGAAAGCAAACCTAGGTTTGCCACCAAATGTAAATGACCTGTCCAAGCCCTGATAAGTTTCCTGAACAATATAAAAATTGTAGAACATTGATATACTAGATTTCTAAGGACAAAGAGCTGTAGTGTTCTGGTTAGAATGCAGTATTGCAGGCTAATTCTGCTGACTTCCAGCAGTTCAATTCTCACTGGCTCAAGGTTGATTCAGCCTTCCATTTTTCTGAGTTGGTAAAATGAGGACCTAGATTGTTGGGGGCAATATGCTGACTCTGTAAACCACTTAAAGAGGCTGTAGAGCACTGTGAAGTGGTATATAAGTGTAAGAACTATTAATATTGCTATTGCTATTTTGATTAAGTCAAGAAAAACCAACCAATTTCCTACTTGAATAAAAGTAAACTCATGGTCATTTATTCCCTACCTCAGAAAAGTTGGGTTACACTGAGAAATGTTTTATAATTATAGATGGCAATCCATGGGCTGATTAAGAATAATAATCTCAAGTTCAACCATGTTTAAAGTACTATCTATCAGGGGCACAATCGTGCCTACCATCCCTATCCTATTGTCCCAATTATTAGTTCCTATTTCTTGCATTTAAACTTATGTTTATTCTTGTTTCTGTTATATTGTAAGCTTTTGACAAATAAATAAAAATAAATAAAATCTAGACATATTAAAATAGGAATTAAAGAAAACTAAAATAACATTTGAACTCTATTAACAAAGAAGGGACAAATAACCTCAATGACTGTCAATGCTGGAAAAGTATCCAAATTCCTACTGTAGACAAAACTAAACACTTGTGATGTGCTTAAAAGTGTTTTGTTATCCAAATTAAACATAGTGAATGAATTACCTTCTTGAAATCAGTTATTATAGAATGGCTCTTTGAAGTCTGCTCCTTGATTGGAACCTCCAAAACACACACACACACGTGTGTGTGTGTGTGTGTGTATGTGTTTCTTCAAAGAGCCATTCTATAATATATTCCTAATAATATAATATTATATATATATATATTTATTCCTGAGAAGTATTAATAAATTACATATACATATATTAATACTTCTTAGGATCCATAATTCTAACAATACTCAACAATTAAAAAAAGAATTATGGTTAATAGTAGAATCAAATAAAAACTACGAAGTGATTCATATATACAAAAAAAATGTAATAGGCCTTCATTTAGGCTCATGATGCTATTCTGCACATTGTTAAAGCATGAGATCTTCATGAGTACATAAGGTGAACAGCAACACAGATTAAGCCATACACAGAAGGCCAGATCCACCTCTTTGGTGCATCTAATCCATGCACTCATTCCTCTAATGATATTACACTATGGCTATCATCATCCTCAGCGAGCATGGCCATGCTCGTACCAGGGAATCTGGGCAATCACAGTTCACCACATTAGGCTGAGAGAAATTGCTGAATAGAAGGAAAGTTAGTCAGTTCCGCAGCATGCATATGAGAAGAGAGATTGGATGGGAGCACAGGAGAGGCGTAAAAAGTAGAGCTTATTTCGCAGAATAGACCATTACTCAGTCTGAGGCTTGGTGCGCGGAGACAACTCAACTACTGGCATTCAGCAGGTCTGACCTACATCAGCTGTGGAAGGAGGAATATAGCTGAGAGGTACAGCACATACAGCATTTTATAAACAAAAGGTCCAGCTAAAGAATGGAATATCAGGGGAAAAGAAAGATCTCCACTTGAGTTCCAGAAGAGCCACCGACTGGGCTAGATGAACAATTAATCTGGCCTGATAGCCACTGTGAAGATAAAACATTCATAAACATAATTGCCATCATCATTATCCACCACCATTCCTGGAATGGCTGTCCCCTGTACCTCATAGCAAGCAGTTTCCTTTGCTATCATTTGAGTTGCTTTACTTACATGGTAACAAGCAAATAATCCAAAGCCAGGTACCTTTAACAACTCCTAAAACAGGATTAAATTACAACGTGCGGAGGGCTGTTAATTAAACATACATTTTACATATCGCTCACTAGTAGAGAAGGACAAAAAAAAAGCTACCCACAGGGCAGGGGTAGGATTCTACCAGTTCTGTCCGGCTCTGTAGAACCAGTAGCTCTGAAGAACAGCAGACATAGAGCCTATTCTATGTCTGCTGCTGTTTTGGCCCACCCGCCTGCCCGGGCTCTTACCTGTCCTTTATTTCCTGCTTTTTCAACTGCAGCTGCTTTGTGGGGCACAGCTGCAGTTGAAAAAGCAGGAAAATGTAAATCACTGAACTGGTAGTTATACCGGTTGGATCCCACCCCTGCCACAGGGTTTAACCCTCAGGGACAGATGCTCAGGCAGCAGCAGGGAACAGAACTGGCAAAAAATCATGTATTTTCCCTTTAACCACCAACAGCATAACTCTGGCTGGAGTTATGCTCACGGGCACTTACGATCTAAGCCCATATGTTTCAATGAGTAACATTTCATGTGTATTTTTTTTAAAAAAAAACAGCAGGTAAATTGCCTTTAAGATTCTTTTAAATGCTGCCTATAAATCTTGAAATGAGGTTGAGCATTTAAAAGAAAGAAAAGGGAGGGAGAGAGCGAGAGAGCGAGCAGAGCCCAAATCCAGTTCTCCTTTAACAAATTGCAAAAGAATTATTGCCAGGAAATATTTTAGAAGTAACAGTTAACGCTGACAGTAACACTAACAGCGAACTGTAGCAGATAATTAATGGAAACAGAGTGCTGAAGTAGTTTTGAATTTGTGCATGCGCGTGTGTTTTTTTTAAAAAAGCAGTGTGCTAACAGCTCAGACAAGTATCTCAAATGGGTTTAATTTCTGACTGCACATCTGTGTGGCATATTAGAGGAAACAAACAATTTAAAAAAGCAGCCTTGGACAGAGGTGGGTGAATGGTGAAATGTCAAAGTCTAAAGACTATTGTCTTAAAAGTTTGTAAATTAACTTTAGCTCAGGGTAAAGAGTAATTGAGTTTGGTTTCTTTCACCTTTTCCTGCCAGATACAAGAAACATAATGTGGTCGTAAACACATTTTTAGCTAATGCTATATAACACGTATATATTGAAAATATCAATATATTGTTTTTCCATTTCTGCAAATCAAATTCTACAGATAAATCTAGGTAATGTTCATTTAGTATATGGAATGACTGGAAGATTCCTTGTGCGCTTGAATTCAGGAAACTGCTGTTCAAAACAGCACGATGTGCAGGTAAAATGAAATGCCATTATAATTTGAAAAATGGTAAAAAAAATACATCTGGCTTTATTTTGTTCCACTTGGTATCTACTCTATTCAACACACCAGAGACAATTGTACCTTTATTGCCAGTTCTTAGAAACTTGAGATCTCATAGGAGAGGACAAAGGACAAAGGAGAAAGGACAAGGTCAAAGGAAAGAAGAAAAATATTTTCTCATTTACACCCAACAACTATCATTGAGTCATATTTTTCCACATGACAAAGGCACTGCAAATATATTTAAAATCAAATGTACTAATAAGGCCTTAAATTATTACCAACTCCCTTCCCCCTCAACCAAAACCAAAAACATCAACCCAACACCCTCTATTTGAACCCACTAGATGTCACTATAGCCTTAACAGAATAGCCTATCAAATTGGACACCTTGATTGATTGTACCTGTCTCTTTCAAACAGAAAGGCAGCCTACTCTAAACAAATAATGCCAGCTTTGTGCTTGTTACAAACCCTTCAATAAAGCCACCCAAAATGACAGCATATTCTCACTCATGCTGTAACTTCTGATGTATGGTTAGTCAGAAGAAATGACTCTGATAACATTAAAAAGCTAAATCAGTCCACAAGAGGGGGCCAGAAGAGACAGAAACAGAAGACCCATGGCTTCTTAATGGCAGATATGTAACTCTAATGCTCCTGGTGACCATATACTACTGCCTGTGGATTTAGCAGTAAACTTATTTCCTGGAATGCTTGCATAACAGAACTAACTAAACAAGAAGAAAAGAGTTCTTGTTGGCTCCAGACTTGATGTGTCCCACAGATATTAGGACTGTCCGTGTTTACAGATTAACAATTTAGTTTCCATGTAATACGAAGCATCCCAGTTGTGTGCAGGGATGAATATAAGCAGTGACTTGGACAGAGGAATTGTCTTTGCCAATATGTGACAGGGGGGGAATAGGACCAGCAGCATGGATCTATTTCTAGTGATTACACAGAGACAATTCAGTTATCTAATGTGCAAACTAGTCAAGATATTGAATTATTTAGTCCACTCGCAACTTGTTTAATTTATTAAATTCTACTTCTCCTGCTGTAAGCAAGCAAGAGTGTTCCAAAATGCTGTCCGTGTTTGAGTGACTATAAGCTTGATTATCTGGATTTAAACAATAATTTAAATAAATAACTCCTCAGAATTATGGTATTTTAACAGAAGACTTCGGGAATCCCAAAAGGATCACATACTCCTATTGGACTTCCCTGAAATGGTAATTGAGAAGCTGACTGCATGTTGGAGGTACAGTTTGTCCTCCATTAATGATGATAACTGGGACTGGGAACTCTGTTGCTAAGCAACACATTTGTAAAGGTCACATGACCATGCCAACTTAATGATGGCAGCACTGGAAGTTCCAGTTGTAGTCATTAGGCAAATCCCGCAGGTTTATTAGGCACAACATGCTATCGCAATTTGTGATTGGCTTCCCAATGGACTTTGACCCTGGCAGGGAAGGTTCCAAATGGCGATAACGTGACCACGGGCTTCTGCATGCAACCATCAACTGTGAGCTAGTTGCAACACACCCGAATTATGACTAGGTGACTATAGGGCCATTACAGTGGCTGCAACTTCAAGGACTGGCCACAGGTCTCTTTGTTCAGTCCATAATTTTGGATGGTAAAGATGAAATGGTCATTAACTAAGGACTATTTGTAATCCCTTATTCATCTTGATTCTAGGATGAAAAGCACCCAAAACAGTAACATTTACTTTTAGATGATCTATTTCAGATTAATTATCACTTTTGCCTTTTTTGTTTTGTTATTGTTAATCCTTCCTAAGACTATCTTGATTTTTATTGATTAAATTTATCTGCCACCCATCTCACTGACTAGTGACTTTGGGTCTTTTTAAGGTAGGGTGATCAAAGTCGTATTTAATATTCATGTAGGGATACACCACAGATTTGTGTAATGATATGACATTATTAGAAGTTTCCTCTTCCTTGTCCCCTTTCTTGTTCTGCCTATCCTACACATATAATTTGCCTTTTCCACCTTTATATTATAATTATTTCGAGTCCAGTTGTTTCTCCAAGATAGGGAAGGATAAAAAAAGTCAGGATAGTAGCTGTGACTGCATAATCAAAGCCCTGCTCTTTTGAAAGGGCTTGCAAAACTCACACCTGTACAAAAGGACAAAACTTCAATTATGTTTTTGCAATCCCCATCTTCCCTTTCTTTACTCTCCCCTGCAGACGTCCCTATAGATGTTCCTTATTTGGGAAGGTTCACACAGCGTCAAATGCTACCGGCACTCATTAATCTCTACAGTGAAGTCTTGTTGGCTTCTAAACAAGCTAGAATTTTGCTAGTTTTGGATCCGTCCTCCTACGGAAGGCATCCTTTGTATGAAAGGTTTACTGTGGCTGGCTCTGGCATTTAATACACAGGAGTACCCAACAGTTAATCTTCTTAAATGTTATCGGTGAGAAGGGGGTGGAACAATTCAGAGGGCTCACAAGTTGAGGGTTTCAGATGAGAAATGCATGAAGGAGGATTGTTGTCCTTTAGGATTTCTTCTGAAGTTACCTCCATTTCGCTTTGTTCTAGAAAGATGGGAGTACCTCTACATTTTATCAATTTGTTCTAATCTGGCTATCTGGGTGGTAATTTAGCCAGTTTATGATTTTATTTTCCAGTCCAATATCCCTTCAAACTTTTTGACTGAATGGCCAATAGTATGCCATGGGCCCCAATTTCTCTTTGAAAGCAAATATCCATGACAATGCCAGAATCTTGAATCAAGTCATTCTTGCTGGCTTTTCCACAGAGTTCAGTTTAAAAACTGCTCTCCCATCTTTTTTTTGCTCTTAAATGAAACTTGAGGAGTTGCCGAAAAATTGGAAATGCATCGATGAAAAAGAGAACATACGGTGTGAGGCAATGCAGAGTTCTAGGAAATCCGCATATGCGACCTATAGCTTCAAATGTAATTAACACAATTTTATAGCCGCTTCCCATAGATGGAAAGTACACAACCAAGTGACCACTTGATCTCCTATAATCTGTTGTCCAAGTGTTAAGTGTTGACAGACAATTCCAAGGTTCCTGACAGTTGGACTGTGCGGTCCTTTCAATAAAATACAAATCCTAAGAGAGGATTGTCCTGTGTTCAATCTGAAATGTGTAACTCCTTCCTTTGAAACAAGCCTGATTCACCCAACAACTTTCCTTACTGCATAAATAGTTCCAAACTTTCCATTTCTGTGTCCACATATTTGGACACCTTTACCCAAGAAATAATGTCTGATTTTTTTTTTTAAAAAAGGCCTCTAAATTGGCTTGAAAATTATAATTAGCTATATATTCTCTGAAGCATCAAAATCCAAATGATCCCTGGATGAGGACAAAGACCTTCCTTCACTAGTTGTTATCTGGAGTTTTGAACTCTACTATAAGGAAGGACATAAGGAGTGGTTTTACAATAAGCATGAAGCAAGAAACTCAAGAGTTGGTACTTCTTGTATTTCTTCTTTCAATTGCTTGGAAACTCAACTATATTTTTCTTAGTGAAATGTTTGGAAATTAAGAACACCATGCCCCAAATTAGTATTATTTTCAACTCTATTTGCCAATCAAAGATGCAACAGTCATTTTTGATTTTTATTTTATGTATACATAAAGATGAAGAAACCTAGAGGGGATTTCTTTTCCTTCCCACATTGGGCTAAACCTTCCAGTAGAGGGCTGCCATTCTGATGGTACAATTCTGCATTTCTCTTCAGAGATGCTGAATGAGATATCCTCCTAGATGATTGAATACAAGATTGCAATCTTAATCTGGCCCTTAATCCTCCATGCATTTATAAAAAATTAGGTCCTGTTTGGTCCTGTTTCCAAACATTTTTTTTTGGATTGTGGCCCCTTGCATGACCTTCAAAGGCCAACAGCCATGCTTGCCAGGAAGAAAGTTCACAACTCTGATCTAGAAATAATATTTTTCTCCTCTTTAGATTGTGATTGACAGAAAATTCTACCCAGGTTAGGGGAGGGAGATGAAACATAATTTCAATCTCAATGTGTAGTAAGGTTTAAGATCCTTTATTAGGAATTGCCTTGTATTAATAAGCATAATGAAATGCACTTACTTTTCTCTTCTTATTGCCTTCACAGATAGTTGGCTGGGGAACCATATTTGGGGTAACTTGATTTCTTCTGGACATGGGAGGGCAGGGGAACCTCTGCAGAATTGTTGTTGTAAGTAATATTTGAGGAATTTGTTGAATAAATTTGTTTGGGTTGTGGCTGTTCAGTTTTCTGGGGAAATTTTGATTCTATCAGTTCTGAGGAAGTGAACAAGTCCCTAGGACTTTGATTATTGCTACCTGTATTTCAAATGTCCCTCCTCGTTGGTTAGGGAAGTAGCTGGATCCAGATGTTGGCAAATGCTTCTTTTGAGAGGGGATGACTTTGCTCATCCTTACACTCCACACTGAGATTCTGTATCAGGGGTGTCAAACTCAATTTCACTGAGGGCTGCATCAGGGTTGTGCTTGACCTGGGGGGGCAGAGGGGGCATGGCCAGCTCAACACCACTCATGCTGGGGGCACCCATGGTGGCCTGGGTGGGGCTGAAGGGATCTTCCTGCAGCCTTCTGCCAGCAAAAATGAAGCTTGGGAGGTCTGTGCGTGGTCCTCCCAGGCTCTGTTTTCAGCCGCACAGCCTCCTGCAGCCCTCTGCCAATGAAAATTAGCTTAGGAGCTCCTGAGCTCTGTTTTCACTGGCAGAGGCATCGCGGGCCAGTCCTTCGCTGTTTCTAGGTTGGCCCCATGGGCCAGAATTTGCACCCTGCAGCTGGATCTGGAAACCCCAGTTCTAAATGAATTAGCAGTAGGTTGCCAGGTGCAATTCAAGGTACTTGTTGTCACCTTTAAAGGACTGCATAACACAGGGGCCACCTGTCTTTAATAGTGTCTGCCCATCCCATCAAATTTAATAGAGTGGGCATGCTGTGGGTCTCTTCCAGAGGTAGTATTCAGCAGGTTCTGACCAGTTCTGGAGAACCGGTAGTGGAAATTTTGAGTAGTTCAGCGAACCGGCAAATTCCAACTCTGATTGGCCCCGTTCCCATCTATTCTCTGCGACTGAGTCCCAGCTGATTGGCTGGGTCTTCTTTTGTTGCCCTGCATAGGAGAACGGAGCTGGAAAGCAGGTTAGTGGGGTGGGGAGGGAATGGGGATTTTACAATATCCTTCCCCTGTCATGCCCACTGAGCCACGTCCACAGAACCGGTAGTAAAAAAATTTGAATCCCACCACTGGTCTCTTCAGTGAAACAATGCCACATAGTAAGATCCAGAGATATGCCTTTTCTGTCATAGCACCTGCCTGTGGGACAGAGTCCCTGCTGATGGCTGTTTGGCTCTGCTGGCCTTCCAGAAGTCCTTAAGACCCTGGCTGAAGAACAGAGTATTAGTAGAGCCTGGTACGTGACTTCCGCTCTGTGAGATGTTTCGTGAAAAGCCTTGGTTATTGATTTATTTATACATTTATATTGCCTTATGATTTTCATTCACATGCTTGGCCAGCCCAGAGTTACTTGTTTAAGATACATGGGTACATAAATTTTCTATATAATTATTAATTAGCAACGATTCTGAATTTTTGAGCCTGAGGGCTGAGCAAAGGATTTTGATATGGGTTGGGCTCTGGCAACTGGATGTGACCATACTGCTGTTTGACATGTGAGGGTCTATGATTCCTACACTTTATATTTAGATGCCCTGTTTTTGTAGGTATAAGAGGTACAGAAGTCAAAATATCACTATTTTTCAATTTACACATTTGGCTTTGAAAGCTTCCATTGGTAGTATCTGTGCAAAACAGACGAACCAAGCAGATACATGAAAATCTCTGAGGCACCAGCACCAGTGTTATGGTGAAAGAATCTCATCAGAATATCTCCTTCATTTTGTCTATGACAGGGGTGTCAAACTCCTGGCCCACAGACCAGATGTGTCATGTGCTGGCTCCGCCCCCGCCTGGTTTAGCGAAGGGGAAAAAGTCCCAATACGGCACATGATGCCGCCATGACGATGTGAGTTTGACATCCCTGGTCCAGTGGTGGGATTCAAATTTTTTTACTACCAGTTCTGTGGGTGTGGCTTGGTGGTCATGGCATGACTTGGTGGACATGGCTTGGTGGACGTGACAGGGGAAGGATACTGCAAAATCCTCATTCCCTCTCCACCCCACTAACCTGCTTTCCAGCTCTGTTCTCCTGTGCAGGGCAACAAAAGAAGACCCAGCTGATCAGCTGGGACTCAGGAGGCAGAGAATAGATGCAGGCGGGGCCAGTCAGGGGTGGCATTTTCCAGTTCTCTGAACTACTCCAAATTTCCGCTACTGGTTCTCCAGAACTGGTCAGAACCTGCTGAATACCACCTCTGCCCTGGTCTATGATATCTGCCTTTAAGTGACATATTATATGTTCTACTTAAAGCAATGCGATGTGCACACATTACTGGGGACAGTCAGTCGGTTGATGGGTGAAGGTTCCCAACTGAGCCTTTGTCGGACCTTATTTAGAAAAGGGCATTTCCTTTGCTTCGTCTTGATTTCACATCTGCACCTGCCCAGGTGTTGACTTAAGCAACTTTGATTTTAAAGGTATTTATGCCAATGACCTTTCCATCAATGGATGTTCAGGAGACGGATGAGAAGCTTGGCTTTGAAGCTGCTTATTCCCTTGCCTCAGCTCTATTTAACATCACCTGCTGGCCTATTTTACAGCAGCCCCAATTTTGGTGATAGTGGTGGTGGGGAGCCCCTTCAACAATCCAGCCTACCAGCAATTCCACAGATGTCAGAAAGCTGCAGGGGAAAAGGCTCCAGTGTTCAATTAGCAGGTACAATCATTTTGCCCAGCAGTAGCAATCTGAGAGCCTGGGAGAAGGTGATGGAGATCAAACGGCGAAATAGACTTTACTGTTTCACAGAAACAAAAATTAAAGAAAAACACACACACACACACACAACCCAATCCATGTTAAGCGCCTCCCCCCCACCCACCCATGTTCTCACCTCTGGTTGCAAAGCTGGCAGGCAAAGCAGTCCAAATGGTAAACGTTATCTCGGGCCCTCATCACCATCTCAAAGGCAGGGATCAGCTTACTGCAGGCAGCACAATTCCCAGTAGTCCCGAAGAGCCTGCCAAGGAAGCACAATCATTAGAAGCCGGTTTAATTAAATGGTGGGAGGACTAATTAAGTGTAATTAGTAGTATCAAATACTGTATTGCACCAATCAAGAGAAGTTGCCATCCCCATTTCTCTGACCAGCCAGCATGTGGGAATGGGGGCTGATCCTGCACGGGGAGATAACTTTTGAGTCCTTTGAAGTTTTGGAGCTGCCAGTTAATTGATTGTCTAATGAAGAAATCCATTCCACATGCAGACAAAGTGCTATTTTGAGGCTCACAATGCTTCCATCAAAAACAATACCATCTTTTCAACGCAAATTAACAGTGTCTTAGCAGTACATTTTCAGAAGATTCTAGCAGCCCCTCTGTTTTCTAATGTGCTATTCCTTCATTTTCTACTGATTAGTTAGCTCTCTGGAGGAAATATGCAATGTTCATTTTGGGGGTATACATATGACTCCTTCAAATCACTTTCCATACATGCTACTTAGATATGCTGTGTAGCTCAACAAATCAAAATAGATAGGTGTACTTCAATGAATCAAAATAGAAATTATAGCCAATATTTACAAAGAGATTTTAAATCATGTCTAATGAAGTAGTAGATTGTAGGGCAATCCTATGTGGAAGAACTATTATGAACAATTATTGGCCATAATACTAATGGATTCCTGGTTCAATAACACAATATTAATCTGGAAATGCATCCTTTAAAAAATGCTAATAAACCACACTTTCTCTCATCTAATTAAAGACGTACCAGAGCATGGCTGTTTTACAATCCTGAAATATTTTGAAAAAAACAAAACAAAAAGCTACTTAATATCTCAACATATGCTGGAGAAATCCATTTGTGCTATATCCATGTAAATTACATTCACAATAACAAGGCTCGATTATTTAATTGATAATTAATTATCCAGTCTGAAAATGTTAAAATATTATGAATTTCAATTTGGAACCGCCTTTTAGTAAAATTAATGCAAAGGAAACATCTACTTTCTCTCCTTTTTTCTCTTCAGAGATTCACCTTGCGTCACTGTATTCCACAATGGCCTCTTTGGAGATAACCAGTAAAGACAATCCCTCCCTCGAACTATGTTGATTTACCATCTCTTATTGCATGATATTCAAACTATGGCCTGTTCTTTTAGGTCCTTCCAGAAATCCTTGAAGTTCACCGCAACATTTCAAATTCAACAGAAAGCACCACACGTACCACAAGAAACCTAGATAAAGAAGTAGGTATCTATTGATAAGCGTCATGATTGTTTAAACTGCATTGCACAGACACTAGGGTTCCATAGCAATATGACAGGTTCCACAAGAAGCTAAGGGCAAAAGAAAATATCAGAAAACTTCATTCAGATGCAGGTGATTTTTCTCTCATGATACCTTTTTCTCTTGATCACGGCTGTCAAACTTCTGGCCTACAGACCGGATTTGTCATGTGCTGGCCATGCCCATGCCCAGTTGAGCGAAGGGTAGAAAAGTCCCGATACGTCATGTGACGATGCCGTGATGACATGAGTTTAATATCCCTACTCTTGATCATTCTAACAACGATCTTCTAGCATTGTTATTCTTTTTTTAAAATTTTCATTTCAGAGCCCTATAAAGTTTGAAAACCTCTGCATCTTAATGGGGTGTATGTAGACATTCCTTATCTCCAACTAAGAGAAGCATAAATAATTAGATCCACTAAAATTTCTACAGCCGTCAGTCAAGGTAGCCAATATTGGCCATGTAATAAGATTAATTTTAAGTTTTACATCAACAATACAGTACATTCATATGACACATTGCTTTACTGAAAAGATAATGGACAGATTGGGGTCATGATAATTATTTGAACTTAGTTTCTAGCACAGTAAATCAGATTTCACTTAATGTTTTCCTTTCACGGTATATCAATAGAATCTAAGTATAAGTAACATAGAACTAATCTGGTATGAAGCAATGTATAAAGTGTGTGAAGGCAATAGTTTGCTACTGTGGACTACAGTAAGAAGTAAGTAATCTCTTACTTCTCCATCCATTATAACTGCAACCTTTTTGAGATCTTGCTGTTAACTTTTAAAACAAGGTATGGAGTAGAATTATTCTAAACGCAATTTGATGATGCAGTAAAGACTGCAATAATTACCCTGTGACAAGATTAGACTGTTCATTCAAAGTACCTAGCAAACAAAGTTAGCTGGCAGCAAGTAGCATTTTCATGTCATGCATCTTTTTTTTTAAAGAATCTATCATACTTTATTGGAAACACACTAAATCATGTTTAGAAAAAAAAGCTCTAGAGAAGAGAAGCTAGATCCTGAAGTTGCCTTTGAATGGACACAGTCTTCTGCATTTTTCCCCCCTAAACTTCTGCAGTCTTCTGCATTAGAGAGAGAGATATGTTGGACTTCCTAAATCAAACAAGACCACAAATAAGATATAACTTCAGACCTGAAGATTTCCTTTCTTCCCTCAGGCAAGCCATGGTCTGCCATCTCTGGTCTCTGGAACAAATTTTAAGACTGGATAGGAATTTACCATGTAGAGGGAAAATCCATTCGTTGGTGAGAAGAATTAAAAATGTGAAGAAGGTTTACAGATCTCCCACCTACCCTTTTTATCATTGTGTTCTATTTCCTCTTTTGTAGTGCCTTTGCTTTTGAGTTGATGCTTATCTGACCCCTTTTGTAAAGCAGGATATTTTTAAGAACTTCTAAAAATGTCAAATTGTTTGCCAGGCACACTTAAGTTGCTTTCTTCTGATTGGTAAGGTATCTCTGAAATACTTGACATTTCTTTCTGCCCTAGTGAAAATGAATGCAACTGATTGTGGAAAAAACAACAACAGAGGGATCTTAAGGCTGTGATCTTAAACCCACTAAACTGGAAAAGAATCTTCTTCACCTGTCTCAGTTAAATATCTCTGACTTTAGACTCTAAGTATTCTTGGACTGAAAGAGAATTAGATTTAAAGACCTATAGACTCCTTTGGGTTAATTTCTGATGACATCAAGGATATTTCCATCTTATTTTCTTACCCAAGAAATAGAAATGGTTTCTATTACCTTCTTCTAGGATGTCCAAGTTTAGCCTAGAGCCCTGATATTCTAATTGTTTTCATCCAAGTACTAATCAGGTCTGATCTTACTTATCTTCCAAGTCCAGGCCAGGTTGTCCTGTTGAAACCACCAACTGAGATCTAATTCTGATAGAAATTTCTGTTAGTGTATGTTGGTTAAAATTGTTTTACATACTCTAACAAGCATGATTGTTACTCAGGTATGTCCCAAACTATATTTTCCTGACACGGGAAATCGTGTGCAAAGCATGCAAGTGCCATTTAATACCATACTTTCTCATTTGTATGGCATGGCCAACTCGGCACAGCCAATTGGCCATGGCCAACTCGGCACAGCCATTTGGTCATGGCCAACTCAGCACAGCCAACTTGTCATGATTAAGTCGCTATGGCTAGCTCATTGTAGGACAATTTGTCATGGCCACAGGCCAACTCATCACAGGACAAGAGTTATACTAATATTGAAGAAATGGTGGAATAGAATCATAAAAAAAGAATGCAAAAGGAGGGACAAAATAAAATGTGAATGAAAAAAATTATTTTTAAAATTATTTTAAATATTTAAATTGAATTGTTGAATTGTCCTAAAGTGAGCTGTCCTGCAGTGAGTTGGTTGTGGTGAATTGGCTGTGGTGAGTTGGCTATGGTGAGTTGGCTGCAGTGAGTTGGCTGCAGTGAGTTGCCCACACCAAGTTGTCCCATTCCATCTCTGCAACCTGCGCAACCACTTCCTTAAAGCATTACAAGCAATACTTTGAATTTGGTTTTTTTTTTTTTAAATTCTTAAGTTTTATCAACTCCCAGATTGACTTCTCTCTCTAATCATAATTAAATAAAGGCTTGAGCATTTTTGTCAGTGTCAAAATGGCGCATATAAACATTTTTTAAAAGAATGTGGATATAAAATTAATTCTAGAGCTATCAGTATTCAGTTTCATCTTGCAAAACAAACCTGCTTTTTAAACTGCTTTTACTCTTTCATCTACTTCCAATTAGAGGTAACCCTCAACTTATGATCACAATTGAGCCCCAAATTTATAGACAAATGTTAAGTGACTTTTGCCCCATTTTACAATCTTTCTTGCTTCATTTGTTAAGTGAATCACTGCACTTGATAAATTAGTAACATGGTTGTTAAGTGTATCTGGCTTCCCCACTGACTTTCCTTGTCAGAAGGCCTCAAAATGTGATCACATGACCCCAACATACTGCAACCGTCATGAATATGAACCAGTTCCCAAGCACCCACATTTCGATCATGTGATCATGGGGATGCTGCAATGATTGTAAGTGTGAAAAATAGTCATAAGTCACATTTTTTTCAGTGCCATTGTAACTTTGAACCATCATTAGGTGAACTGTTGTAAGTTGAGGACTACCTGTACTAGGTGAGATGGCTTAGTACTGATTCCAGTTTATGACTGGTGTGCTGTCCAGACAGTTTAGAGTTAATGGGATTTGGGATAGTTAGGATTTGTGAGCTGTCCCCTTAAGGGAATGCATCATGGTAAATGTAGTTAAGGTATCCTGGGAAATGTAGTCCATGTCATGTGGTCACATCTGTAATCCAGACTGGTCACTAAATTGACCCTTGGTGGGTTGGGAGAAGTCTCCCTCACTCTTGCCTGAAGCCATTACCATGCAGCTGCTTCAATCATCATGGGGTTGAGACCTTATTATCTTCCTACACCACAATTCAGATATGCAAAGCATTGGACAATAAGAAGAACCTCATCATAAATGTGAGTTGACAGGATGCCTGATGAACCAATAAAAAGACTTTGTATGGATGCTTTGTGGAGTTTATTTGCCTTTGTACAGTATTTGTACAGGACAGGCAGAATAGTAGGAAGATATTAAGGTCTCAACCCCATGATGATTGAAGCGACTACAGGGTATGGTGGCTTTGGGGAGTCAACAAAAGCTCTGAGTGCATGAAATTTGAATAGAAAAACATGTGAGATGTATCCTTAATTTCTCTGGTAGCTTAGATTGTACTTCAGAGGATCTCAAAAGCAATGTATCATTAACTCCCCTATACAAGACTGAAAATCTACATCAGATTCTTCCATTGATCCATTTTCATTAGGCTTTCTTTACAAGGTAATTGTAAGATTTACCATGAAATTTGGAGAAAAACATTTTTCTTGTCTGGTTTTTTAAAAACATTCTATCTAGCTCAGGGGTGTCAAATTGGTGGTCTGCGCGCCAGATGCATCACGCACAGGCCATGCCCACCCAAGGCAAAAAATGTCATGCTACATCGTGATGTGTCATGTGACGTGATCGAGTTTGACACTCGTGATCTAGCTTATAGCCCTGAGATTTTTGGGTGACCTTCCCTCCAAGTAATGAGCAGATACCTGATTTCAAGGTCAGCCAAGTGATACGACCTGTCAGATTGTGTGAGAGAAGTCAAACTTGGTTTTACTTATCTCCCCATACCCAGGGACAATTTATATTTGGAGGAAAATGTCACATCCCCAGATATCACTCAGATATCACTCTAAATCACGAAAAACCAAAACCTAGAACTTTTTGAGTGAGCTAATCTCACTTGTATAAACAGTTTGATCCAAAATTGTTTACCTCCGAATTACGAGTCAGTGAATATCTCCCTCGTACTTTTACTAATACAGATAGTGTAGTATTATTATTAGGATAATCTTAATGTTTGGGTCTTGATTAAGTGTATGCTTATAAAGAAAATCTCTTCTTTTTTCTTATCATTTAGTTCACTCCTTTATCTTAAAATGGAACATTTTTGTATGATATAAATTACATTATTGATATACTACAATGGAAACAAAAGAAGAAAGCACACATAGCATTTATTTTGTCAGCTGCAAAATTTGTACTTTTTAATGTAGTTGTCCTGCTCTATAAGACATGTTGAGGGACAAATCTTCTTAAAAGGCATAAAAAATTTGGGAAAGTGCCATCACTCTATTTCCTGGCAAACTTGATGAAGAGTTTCATGTTTAAAATCAAAATGTTACCCTTTTTGATCTTTAGAGCATCCATGTCAGTTAGATTACCATTAAAAGCTGCTGCCCTATATCCAAATGGGAAAATTAAAAGCAAGCTAATCCCAGATTTGTTCAGACTGCAGTGCCACTCTGTGTGAACATTTAAAAAAAATCCATTATTCATTAGCATCACAGTTGTGTAGAGCTCAATCTAGATTAAACAAAATAAAGAGACCCTAGACAGCACCATCTGCATTGTTAAGCAGGCATTTTTCGTCACCCTGTGAATTAGCGGCTTTTCTAAATGGAAATGAGAAGTTTGGACAGATGTTCACTTAACTATTTAAACAGTTCATCTTAAGAAACATGAAAATGTATTTGATCCTGGATTCACCTGCCTCCTTCCAGGGGCTTTGGAAGTGGGGAGAGAGACAGCATCAAACAGCTTTGAATGTTTGTGTAAGGTTTAAGCCTTCCATTCTGTCCAGCTGCAATCATGTTACTTTTTTTCTTGTTTGTAACAAACGGAACTCCAAGCTAGTCAGAGCGCTAATCTTGGCCTTCAATTTGAACACAGCTTTCCACCTTTTCATATCTGAACATTTGACAGTTGTTCTTGCACTACCAAATTCAATGCCTCTTTTCAGAGAAAGCCATAAATGGTGCAGTTCCTGGTATTTAAGGAAGCAGCAAAAATATGCAAAGAGAACTGGAGCAGTCAGCTAGAGGACTTTTGACTTCTTTGTGCCCCTCTGCCCCCCAAATAATTCTGATCAGCTAAATGCCTGTTAACTAAGCTAGATAGAATAATTCCTCTGGATCAAGTGGATTGTGTTCTTTGTTAATCATTCTTGATCCCTCCATCTTTATGGATAATAAATTAAGGACCATAAGTGCCTTCTCCTCACACCGCCTGAGTTCACACGGTGTATTCAGCCACATTATATTTAACCACAATGGGTGGTTAAGCCATACATCATGGCTTTTAATCCAAATTGGCAGAGTTCAGACAAAGCAACCACATTATAGCCTAACGTGACTTGGATCTTTAGTTATGCTATCGAATGGGAGTTCATGGAAGAAAATTTTGCCTCCTTGTCTCATTTTCCTGTTAGCCATTGCAACCCAAGAAAAGCCATTCTGGAAATATGGGAGAATCTCTAGACTACGTTAGGGCTACTAAGAGGAGGAAAACTCAGGAAGGTATCTTTCAATAGAGTTCAACGAATAGCTTTCTCTTAGGATCATCCAAACCATGATCTTAGAAGATGAGATAAGGTTAGATTTTGTGCTCCGAATGTCTGTGATGCAATTCTTGGATTTAAAAAAAAAACCATACATTTGCACATTCTGGCCAAGATATTTTAGTAACATGAACACTAGAAATAAAATGGGAGAAAAATGGGTTAAAATAGGCATTTAAAGGCATGCATAATGAATTTTCATGTTTTAAAAAATTCATTAATGAGTAAAGAGAGCAGAAAAGATTAATGAATTTGATGTGCACAATAGACTTAGATTGAAAACAAACTTAGCTCTACCAATGGCTATGATTACTTGACTGGAACTCCATTTAATAGAAGTGTTCTTTCCACAGAATATAAACAGACTTTCAGAATAAGGCTGACTGTAGGTGGAGGGGTAAAAAAGATGATGGTGGCCATGACAGTGCAATCAAACAGCTGCTTGATTTTTATGTGAACTGCCTGTATAGAGAGCTCCAGTTGCACTGTTGTAGCTAGCATCCTGACTTTTTTGACCATACAATATGGACACCACTATTTCAGAGTATATGTAAAAAGGAGTAACCATCACTTATATACTCTATGATTCTTCTATAGGGAATTAATGGACCACAGCTGGAGCTAGGGAGTTGCAGTAGTTTCATCTCAGATAAAAAGAGGCAGATAGACACTTGCTAGCCTTGAATCCTTCCTTTGCTTCTGCTTTTTAGATTTCCCTGCTGTGCTTTAGGCTATGGAACTATCTAGAACAGAGACTAATCAGAGAATTGTTTATATTCTTAAAATTGATTGAGGATTCCAAAGAGCTTTGATTTATATGAGTTATAGCTATTGTATTTACCAAATGAAATTAAAACAAAATTAAATTAAATGAAAACTTTAAAAAAATCAGTTTGTGGATTATTCTGAAAGGGTCTTGGGGACATCTATGAGTCCCCAGATTACACTTTTTTGGAGAACAATTAATCTAAAAGATAGCCATCTCCTTACAACTTTATGGTGTTAAAAAATCCATAAAGATAAACTCCTAAACCCAAATTAGAACAATTCATTCTATGGCAAGGTACAGATTCTACCACCAAGTATTTCTACCTCTGATTCACTGTCAGCTGGGTCCTTTCTTATAAAGTATATATATAAATTTATGCCATTCCCAAATCAAACTAAAGGAGGGAATGGAGAGAAGAAATCCTTAATTTCCATGAATCATATTTCATAGGACATTCATCTTGTTCCAAGGGCCAAAACATTTTCCTTCAATCCATCATCAAATCCTCAATTCTTAGTGTGATCCCAATAGGAAAGAAATGAGTTGGAGACACGACTGGCTTTTATCAGCATTTTAAAAAGTTTTTTTTTTTTTGTAAAATAAAAGTTGGCAAGCAGCAATTTTTTAAGTACAGATTTATTTTCTCTTATGCAACACGAAGGCCTAGCCAGCTTGTAAATAAGCTTAGGCTATGCAGATTTAAAATTTAACACAATTAAACTTTTACCCTGTGGTAGTAATTACGCTTAATGGCTCTTACCCTGAACCTAACCATGTCTATTGTCGACAGCCAATCTGAAAGCAGGAGTTTAGCCAAGGACAATTTTCTGTAGTTTATAGGCACACTAAAATCTTGCAAGACCAGAATCTCATTGGCTGCTGATGTCATTGTGTATAGTAGAAATTAAGGCTAATTGGCATAAGGACTGGCAGTGAATACGAATGAATTGATGGGAGAGAATGGAATAAAAGCAAGCACACTTAGTGGCGTGTGACTGTTGAAGGCAGCTTCTCATTTAAAGACTTCTTTGTTGGTAATTATAGCCGCCATCTTCTGTTCAGCACTTTGTCTTTTTCAGGCCAAGGGTACTTTCCAATAGTGGGCGTGCATCTTTGTTCAACGTTTTATACTTTGTCTAAAATGATAGGCCTGTGAGAGCATTTAAAGGAACTGCTCCTTTATTCCAAGGAAGATGGGCTTCTATCTGAGGACAAAGAACTTTTCAAACTCTGATCAACAGGAAAACTGCCTCCCCTTTCTTCTCAGTCTCTTACTTCTACACAAATTCCCTTTGAGATTATTAAAGGGTGAGGGGGAGAAGCACAGGCAGGGCCAAAGAATCAAGATGGCACAGCAGCCACCAAATTTAATCTCCAACCCTTCTGTCCGGGTGTCATGTGGAATCTATATGAAGAAGTGGTGGGGCTTCCAATACTGTACATGGTTGCGGCTGCCATTTTGATTTTTTAAATACCTTCTGTGGACCCCCTGTTTCCTATTTTTCTGTAATTGAATACTTTTGAAATTGAATACATACATACTCCTCAATATCATCATCAATGATCTGGACGAGGGGATAGATGGGGAACTCATCAAATTTGCAGACAACACCAAGCTAGGAGGAATAGCCAACGCACCAGAACACCCATACAAAGAATGGTTGCTGGAATTGGGTATGTCTACTTTGATTAAAAGAAGGACTAGGGATGACATGATAGCAGTGTTCCCATTATCTGAAGGGTTGCTACAAAGAATAGAGAATCAAGCTATTCTCCAAAGCACCTGAGGGCAGGACAAGAAGCAATGGGTGGAAACTAATCAAGGAGAGAAGCAACCTAGAACTAAGAAAAAATTTCCTGACAGTTAGAACAATTAATCAGTGGAACAACTTGCCTCTAGAGGTTGCAAATGCTCCAACATTGGTAGTTTTAAAGAAGAGATTGGAGAACCATTTGTCTGAAATGGTTGCCTAAGCAGAGGGTTGGACTAGAAGACCTCCAAGGTCCCTTCCAACTCTATTCTGTTCTGTTCTGTTCTGTTCCATTCCGTTCCATTCCATTCCATTCCATTCCATTCTTCCCCTCTTGCAGTTGCTCTATATAAACAATTCTCTTTTTTTCTCCCATCCTCTCTCTCTCACACACACATATCTACAAGGAAGAACATGAAATAAGAATAAAAATACAATATTAAAAATGCCCTAGGAGTTTGAATTCTCATAGATAGTACAGCTTTCTAGTATACTGTTCAGTAGTTGTAAATAAACTATACTGTACATATTATATCATATGAAAGATTAAGAACTACTATTAAACCTGAACTAAACATGAATCTCAAGAATCGTATTTAAGATAGTATAAATGACTGAATAAATACAGTATATTCAATTCATATTATTAAGAATCTGCTGGAGTTGATCAACATCCAAACTGAGTGAATGATTAAGTATTTTATTAAATTGAAGTATACATTCTATAGCATTAATAACACTAAATTTCAGGTTATCCATGTATTAGATCATGGTTAAAGAATGGTCTCCAGTTTGAGCTGCAATGGTCTCCAGTTTGAGCTATTTTTAAAATTATGTAGTTATTCTGAACATCAAAGTGTATTTCTATCAGTTGGTTAGTTGCTGTCCATCAAATGACCTTTCAGGTCAGAACCCCTGACCTGGAAGTGATTTTTCATCAGAAAATAATTTCTACTTTGGCTATTGTGGCCTGCCAGCAGCCAGTGGAGCTGGTCGAGACGAGGAGCCTGCTTCATGATTTTGGGAAGCCTAGGTCAGAACAGTGGCTGTCATGTGTAGGTATACAGTTATGATAACTGGAATAGCTCTCATTAGCTCATAAGTCTTTGAACGTCTTCCAATGATGGCTGGGAGTTTGCTTACATGAATCATGGCAACTCATGTTGGGATCTATGTGAAGATGATCCTTGCACAAACAAGGCAGGGATAATGGTCACAAGAAACATGGGTACCCCCAAAAGGGATTTGAGGGACAAATGAGGACATGTACCTCAATGTGAAGACAATGCAACTTATTAGATCTAACTCAAGTACTAAGTGGGATACTTTGCATTATGGTTTCATCACAAATCCTTTTTGGACATCAACAGGGCATTTGTAGGAAGCAATTTTTGGAATATTCCCTATTCCACTTCTCCTTAATGTTTCTCTCCTTTCTTTTTAATTTCCTATGAGCCTCAGTGGTGCAGTGGTTAGAGTGCAGTACTGTAGGCTACTTCTGCTGACTGTCGGCTGCCTGCAGTTCAAATCCCACCAGACTCAAGGTTGACTCAGCCTTCCATCCTTCTGAGGTGGGTAAAATGAGGACCCAAAATTGTGGGGGGAAATATGCTGACTCTGTAAACTGCTTAGAGAGGGCTGTAAAACATTGTAAAGTGGTCTATAAGTCTACATGCTATTGCTATCAAAAATCCAAAGTTCTCAGCCGAACTAAGAACCACAGCAGAGAAATCCTGACCCTGGAAAATTGCTGCTAGTTGTACCACTGGATACCTGATTCAATTCAAATATTCATTATCATGATCACTGAGCAGCCTTACAAAAATTAATAATTATAAACAGAGACATATTAACACAACAGGCAAGATAACAGGAGATAAGCGACAAGTCAGTTTGCCTTCTCAAACTTCTAATAACCTGCTACAGCCGAATATAGAACTGCCAGCTAAACAGTATGTGGGAGAGAGTGAGAAAATAAATGAAATGGCTGTGTGTAGGGGTGGAAAATCATTTGGCAAATTCTGCTTGCTGTCATGGAGAATTTGGCTACACTGACAATCTTAGAGACTCCATTGGACAAAAAATGCTGTACATAAAATTCATCCAAGAAATTTTTTTTTCATAAGAGGCATTATTAAACTGTTGCATAAACTTCTATATAAAGCACCATATAATAAAACTTTTGACAATTCCCCAGAAGGATATATAATACTAGTTTTCTTAAACCAACTTCTGAGATTTGCTGAGAGTAAAATATTTATTTTATTTATTTATTTGGTTTGTCAATTGCTTATAAGATAATAGATATAAGTAAAAACATAGTTTTTACTTATGGATACATATAAGAAAAATAAAAAAAATAAAAGAAACAATAGGACAGGGATGGTAGGCACATTGGTGCGCTTATGCACGCCCCCTACAGGCCTCTTAGGAAAGGGGTGAGGTCAATAGTAGAAAGTCTAAGGTTAAAGTTTTGGGGGTTTGGCGAAGAAACCACAGAGTCAGGTAGAGTATTCCAGACATTGACCACTCTGTTGCTGAACTCATATTTCCTGCAATCAAGTTTGGTGCAATTAACCTTGAGTTTGTATCTATTGTTTGTTCTTGTGTTGTTATGGTTGAAGCTGAAGTATTCATTGACAGGTAGGACATTGCAATGTATGATTTTATATACTATACTTAGATTGGACCGAAGGCGGCGTAGTTCTAGATTTTCTAGGTCTAGAATTTCAAGCCTGGTTGTAGTATAAGTGAAGGGCGTGCAAGTTCTGATATATATGTTACCCATCAGTTGGTTCCCTAACTTAGCATAGGGGAATGTCTATGGAGATTCTTAGTCATCCAGGTCACCAAAGGTGCTTTTTTCAACAGGCAACTGGTTTTTCTATGAAGACCTTTCGTTTCTCATCTCTAAAAGAATGCAAATCACCAGTTGTCTGCAAGGAGTAAATCCTTCCATTCCCTACTAGTCAGAGGTGAAGAAGCTTCTTGGATGAGAAGCAAAATGTCTTCAAAGAAAAACCAGAAAACCTCTTGAAAAAAGCACCTTTGGGTCAGCAAAGGGGAGAAGTTTGCAATATTCAGAATGAGATTTCATTTCCTCCAGTCTTAATCTGAGCTGTTTGAGAAGTATCTTATCCATCTTATACTTAAAAATTGGCGGCATAACTATTTTTCGTCAACTCTCCATATGGAAGAAGCCTGACAGTTTTCCACCATGGTTAGCAGGATTAATCCTAATCCTGTATCTTTGTGTCACCATTGATTTGCAGGTATTAATAGAAGAAAATCCCATTTGGTAAAAAATGCCACCACCACCACCACCCCCGAAAAATTCTTCAGATATGTATGCTAAATAGTCTCTTACATAGTATAACATTCATGCAGAAGCTTAACTGTATTTCATTTAGAAGCTGGATTAGCACCTTTGACCTCAAATAGTTTCATGATGAAAGAAAATATTTTTTTTACTCTTCTGAAATTAACACCCCTACTTATTTGGGAAAAGTATAAGATATATGACTGCTGCATCTCCTTGTGGCACAAAAACAGCCCCAAACACCCCAAACATGTTCCATGTTCTGTAGTATAATCATCCATTCTCTAAGCCCATTCTTGATCTCCTCTGAGAGGTCGTGATCTACATCTTGTCACAGTTAACATGCAGTGATTACTCTTTGCGGAGGAAGACCAATGCTCTTAAGCGCTTTTCTTAGCTCTGTTAATAATGAGGATCCTTCTCCTCTTGGTAGACTCCTTTGTTGGAGAGCTATTTAAACAGAGGCTGGATGGCTATCTGTTGAGGATAGTCTAGTAGTGGATTTCTGCACTGGGAAAATATTGAACATGAGGATTTTCAAGTTGGCTTTCAATCTTCACATTCAATTACTGTAAGAATTGGAGAGAAGAATTATACCTACCTTCAATAAGATGATTTCTCCCACCCCCTCCATAAAAACAGTGAAAAATGAGCCTCCCACGTGCCCTAGAAGATGGCAGTCAGCTAGGAGAGTGCTTAGGATTCAACTGTACTATAACTAGTTTCCAGAAAAATAACATAGTTGTTGCCTGCCATTATTAAATGCTGTCAAGTAGCTTGAACTATTCCCTTTTTACAATTTTTTTTTTTGTAGAATTTAAAAATCTCTTTCTATAGGTGTACTCCCTTTTGTTCAAGGATCATCGAGTAAAGAAAATGGATTGGATCAGCATGTGGCAGCCAATGCCCTTGTTATGTTGGCACATTTGTGATCAATCCATCATTTTGGTCCATGGAAACAGAATTACTTTGTTTATTTGATCATGTTAATAATTGCTACATAATCTAAATCAGTCCTTCACATCAGAATATAGAATAACAGAGTTGGAAGGGACTTTGAGGGTCTTCTAGTCCAACCCCTGCAGAATCAAACGTAAGGGGCAAAAATTAAAATAATGTTTTTAAAAAATTAATAATTAAATAGAATTATTAAACTGTCCCGCAGCGAGTTGTCCCGTGTGAGTTGGCCATGGCGAGTTTTTCTGCAGAGTGTTGGCCATGGTAAGTTGACCACAGTGAAGTGGCCACGGCAGGCTGGCCATGATGATGTGGCCACGGCAAGTTGTCCCATTCTGTTTGTGGAAGGCCAAGAAATTTGGGGCTTTTCTCAAGTCTGAGGGCAAGATGTTCCAGAAAGCAGAACATCTATATGCTGCGTGATTTTTGCAAAATGTTTGAAACCATACAAGTATATATTTATAATAAAGACATTACTGTCATTGTTCTGTTACAGATTTAATTCAGTTATGTCAGAAAAAAAAAAAAAAACCATGGTGCTCATTTTGTAATAATGCAACCAGAAACAACTCAATATTTTTATATCCCTCTCCCTTATCCTTTATTCCTTGATGTAGGACTAGGCCTGCACAGAGATTCTTCCAGACCTTGGTCTAGGTGGAAAACCCCGATAGGCAGCTCTTGAAATTGGCAGTTTCAGCCCTCCCAGACAGCAGGAAAGGGACAGTATGGTAGAGAACCACAGAAATGACCTTGGAAAAGGAATGTTAGCACAACATGATTTAAGCCCAGCACAAAAGGGAACATTAGAAAGAAGCTTTACTTGGCTTTGCCTTAACTCCCTTTGATATAAGAGGGAAGGGAGAAAAATGCTGGCAGGCTTTCAAGATTGTGTTGCAATTGCCGATATTAAAAATAGAGTTCCAGTCATTCTTGCAGAATCTGTTTTCTGGATGGCCTACCTCAAATGACTGACAGGTATCCCTATTTGTTTCCCAAATTGTCTCTTTCCAGTCATGGTCGACTGGGTGGAATTAATTTAATCCCATGCAGGTGTTGAGTCTGTTTATGAGCTAAATCTAAATCCGTGGGATAACTAATGGGTCAACTTTTTAATGTTCCCAACCATATAACAGCTCCCAATCAATTCCCAGGTAATCCCCAAAAAGCTAAGTAGAGTTGGACTTCATACCTACTTGGACAGAGCCCATCAGAAAATGCCAGAGCTAAAGGCTGGATTGGGAAGTTTAAAAAACAATACCCCAGAAGAAGGAAATGCACTCTACTACCTTACAAATGTGTGTGTGTATGTGTGTGTGTGTGTGTGTGTGTGTGTGTGCGTGTGTGTGCATGCATGTATTTCCATATACTAACCAAGAGCCAATCTTAATTCAAGGGAGACTTTTCTTTTTAAAAATAAATATAACAATATAACGTCTGGTCTCCCCTCTACCCCCCTCCACTGAACCAGTTAAACATTTGGTGGGAATATGACTTAAATCAATTGAAACTTAGCATGCCTCTCATGAAATAAAGAAAAAGCACAAATTTATACATGCACTGTCCATATAAAGGAAAGTTGTATGCCTCAGAATGCAAAATAGGAGGAGCATATTTTTGAAATAGTTTTAAAAGTGTATGCAGAAATTCCCTCCACAAAACAAAATAAAACCAAAACTCTTGAAATGTGAGATGCATCTAGTGACATTTTAATATATTTAATATAGGAATAATGTTAAAATGTCTCCCTTTTTAGTGTGTTCCAGGCCTGATGCTTGGGACACAGTAAACAATCCTGGATACATCCATATCCATTTTTTTAAAGGTAGAATGGGAGGTGACCAAAATGCAAAACAAAAGAAATGTGCTAATAAATGCCTTAAGATTTCAAGACAATAGAGTTTTTGATAAATGGGGATCATATTTACCGTCTAATAATTACGGAGTATGGAAGAAAACATTCCTCTGGGCATGATCTTTCCTCTGTACTCCAGAGGTTTATTTCTGTTTCTTTTGAATAACTGAAGAATATGCACATTTCCAAGAGGGATTAAATAAAGTTATATAAAAAATATATGAATGTTCCATTTCATTCCAAAAATTTGCTTTTCTTCCCATAGCATTTTTGGTGCCAGATTCCAGACATCTGGGATGTGACTGCTTCCAACTAACATTAAAACACGACTTGAATTTTGCAGATGCTATGCAAGAGCACATGAGCAGAGCAGAGGTCTATTTGGAGAGTTTGAAAATTATCAGCAGCATAGCAGCCAATATGAAAATGCCAGAGGCAGGTTAAGACATCAAACAGCTGAAAGATATAATTCACACAAGCTTTTCACTTAAACAGAAGGCTTTAGGAAATAATTTTAAAAAGTCAACTAACAAGCCAAGTGCAATCTATTTTTGCCTTCAGATTAGTGGAGGGATTCATTTTTTTTTTTTACTACTGGTTCTGTAGGCATGGCTTGTGGGCATGGCATAGCTTGATGGGAGTGGCGTGGTGGGAGTGGCAGGGGAAAGATACTGCAAAATCTCCATTTCCACCCCATTCCAGGGGGAAGGCTACCATCGGTTCTCTGAACTACTCAAAATTTCTGCTACCGGTTCTCCAGAACTGGTCAGAACCTGTTGAATACCACCTCTGCTTCAGATCTTAGAAATTCTCTGAATAGTTAGCTTCAGTTAAGGTATCATATTTTAGGATATGTAGACAACGTGCCACAACTTTTCTATCTGAAGTATTATGCAAAAAACAGTGCATTGTCCATGAGATAACTATTATACTTGGGCAAAACAGAATCACCCTTGGTTTCTGTTCAACCTGTTCAAAAAGGGGGAAAGTAAAATAGGAAGGAAGGCATTTGTGTGGACATCAGACCATGGTAGCAACATCCTGCTTGAGCTCCTACCTTATTGCTGTTATGTCATTGCAATGCTGACAGGGCAAAGCTACAGTTGATCCAAGTATTGCTTATTGCATGATTCTAGTACTAGTGATAATGTCAGAAACCCCGTTAAGTATGAGGCTGTGTAAGGAAAAATATTTATTCCGTCCAGATTTTACAAGTAGTCTTAGGTGCAACTTCGTGGTTGTACAAAATATAAACTGAGATTAAATTTTATGGTATTTAGAAAATATTCAACAAAACATAGGCCCTCAAGATCTTATCAAGTCCTTGAAAGCTAACAGAGAAAAGGCAATATTGATGTAGGAGATGACCAGGCTGACCCTGAGGGAGGGGTCAAATGTGTCATCAATCTCGAGTCCCTTTGTGCCCACAAGAGATGTAAGTCCAGCCTATCCTGAATTTCATTGACTCTTCGCTACCACCAGTTTCTTTGACCATTAGTAGTTCAGATTCTTGTATAGAGCATAAGTTTATAATAAACCTTTATCTTTATTTGAACTGTCTGGACTTTCCCTACGCTTGACAATCCATCTCTCAAAGACTGGTGAAGATGCTTTGTGGAAATATGTCTGATCTTGGGGACTGTGACTCTGGAAATGGACCCTCTGCTTTCATTTTCATCTTCCAAAACTCTGGCATTTGGGACAAATTTGTCTCCTTTGTAGATCTAAGGACTTCAACTATTCATACCTCCAGTTTACGTTTGAAAGATGAAAATGGTGATGATATAGGAGAAACAACCGGTTTCATGCTTCATTACTGACTTAGGCCTTTTCTCTAAGTAACCCAGAATAGTGTATTTCTTGTGTGCAGTTAATTGCTGATAGTTAAACATTTGACCCCTGATTCTTGCCACATTCATTCTGATCAACTTGTGTCCTTACTTTTTTCCAATTCCAAATGTGATCATGTCCAAAGTTTGTATTTGTCTTAAAAATGTTCTCTTCATCTTCATTGCAAAAGCAGTGTCTTGTATATAACAAAAATTTATTTCATTTTCTGTGTTATCACCGTATAAAATTTAAAAAAGTGAATTTTGAACTAATGTCATATGGCACCTGTCACTTTGTAGTTTTTATTTGATTCTATTAGCCACAATTCTTTTTTAATTATCAGGTAGTGTTAGAATTATGGATCATAAGAAGTATTATTATATGTAGGATGAGTGGGATAGGAATGTATGTATGTATGTATGTATGTGTATGTTTGTGTCTCTGTGTGTGTATGTGTATATATATGTGTGTATATATACATATGTATGTATGTGTGTGTGTGTGTGTGTGTTATGTAATTTATTATGTATTTATTAATATTTCTCTACACACACACACACACACACTATAAAGCCAGTCTTCTCCTGTTTGGTACTTCTTTCCAGAAGTTATTTTGCAATACTCATCTTTCTCTGCCATCATGGCCCGCATTATGGATTAAAGCAGCACTTTTCAAATCATAATGTGTATAGCCTGAGGACAGCTGTGAGCAAGGCAAAAGGAAAGAGATATTTTGCAATCATTTTTGGATGACTGGACCAATAAATATTAATTGACACACAGTAGACTGAAAGTTCTACAAGAGTCTGGATGATAGAGAAGATTTGCCAAGGGGAGAACAATGAAAGGTACTATATAGCTAAAAAGATTTCTAGCCAAGAGACACATGGATGTTGTAGATTTCAAATGTGAACATCAGTCCAAAGTTGAAAAATGTTACACCTATTCACACATTTTCAATCTCATTATTTGCAAACATGGTTTGAGGCAGGAACACAGCCATGATCCTAATTTTGACATGTTTCTGGTCTAACCCTGCTCTCTGTCTAGTTAATAGACAGTATATAAGGTGTGCAGCTTTTTCAAATACTCATAATATAAGCTTTTTGAGGTCAAGAAACATGAATGCTTTTTATTGTTGTAGAGTAGAATGATCAAATATTGAAAGCTTGGTAGACTTTCTCTCTGCCCCATCTTATACTATGCAAATCAAGGCAGGATTTTTTGAGCTTCCTTGCGCTCTCATCTTCCTCAGGACTGAATAACCTTTTCCAAAAGTCCTGCCTTAATGGATTACTCATTCCTTTCCCATTCCCAGCCTATGAAATCCTGAACACATGTCTCAGGTGCTATGACCATTATCCAGGAGTATATTGTAGGCAATTCTTGGGTGTATTGCAACACTTTGGCACTTGTGAGCCTCATGCTGCTGACTCCTGCTGAAAGGAGCCACCATAGGTCAGGGCATTTGTTCAGAAAGCTTTCCTCATCCAGTGAGGGATTTGAAGGGAGTGGTAGAATAGCAGAATTCTCCCATTCCTGCTTAGAGCCACAAATGATCTACACAGAAGATCATAAGGCTAATAGAATAAGAAAAAGGAGCAAATCTTTTGCACGATAGACAGCAATGGACTTGCCACTGACATTTCAAACTTCTGCAGTCACAAGTGTCTGGCATGTTCATGTCCTGCATTTGTTTTGTCTTAAATTTAAAACAGCAGAAGTGTAACTTAAAACACTGTGAAAAGTAGTCATATTGGCAGTTTGTTTGGGAAATGTTAATTTCACTGTCATTTCCATGTACATGAATGTGGTTTTTTCTATCATGAAGCCAATTCTTTCTCTTCAGAAGTTCCATGCATTTGCCTAGGCTCTTTTCTGCAGCAATTACATAAACATTAATTATTGGTTAATAATTAATGATAGAGAAACTCATCCTTTCTCTATCATCTGCCCTAAAGAAAACTCTCAGCACTACCTGAACATAGACACTATAGTCACTTGATTAATCACCCTGACAGATTAGCTCAAGTTTTACAAATGTTGGCATCTAGCTTTGATGATGTAGAGTCGACATATAGAGCCATGGTTGATGACCATTTAATTTCATTCACCAAGCTTTCTTAGAAATGGTAGTTGAAAGAAGAACTATTACTGAACGTACTTCTTTTGCAGATTGAAATGATACACTTCAAGAATCAAGGTCTTACTCTGAACAGAAAGCAATCAAAGTGGACGTAGGGGCTACTGTAAATACTTTTCACCCATTGGAAATGTGAAACTCTCTACAAATTGAAATAGAATGTTGACAGAACTATTAAAGTCAGATGAAGAAAGAAGAAACTATGCAACTATTGGGGTAGAATAGGTGTTATTTAACTGAACCATGAAGTGGTGAGATTCAATTTTTTTTACTACCGGTTCCGTGGATGTAGCAGGGGAAGGATACTGTAAAATCCCCAGTCAGAAGTGGTATTTGCCAGTTCTCCAAACTACTCAAAATTCCGCTACTGGTTCTCCAGAACTGGTCAGAATTGCTGAACACCACCTTTGGAACCATGATACAACAATGATAGTTTGGCAATGACATGTATTCCTCAGGGCATCTAACCAATAACTACCATTTCTCTCTCCATGAAACACAGAATCTATGAAAATGAATGATTATATATAGCAATTAACTTATCTAGCATTGTCCAAAAGTGACCTACTGTATGTTGTCAGGTTGCCAATGCAACACAATCTCTGAAAGAATCATGCTAGTTTAGAAGATGTAAATAATGCCATTTGACACCAAAGAGCATTTTTTTCTATCAACAAAGGATTTAGAAAAAGCTATTGTGGAACCATCTATTTAGTCACTAGCAGTCAAAATAACTTGATCAGTCAATCAACCGGGGAGGCTATACCTTGACAATATACCTTGACATGAGATATATTGGCCCTGTCAGGTGGAAAGGAAATGAAACCATCTGAGGTCATACCTGAATTCAGTATCTTCACTGAACACCTATGTGATGTCAAGGTCCAGATATTGGTTTAAGACCATGGACAGCAAGGTTGTAGCCCATCCACAGCTCCCTAGGCGATTTGGGGCCAGTCACTCTCTTTCAACCCAACCTACCTCATGAGACTATTGTGAAAACAAAATATGTCTATTGACTTGAGTTCCTCAGTGAAAGAGAGGATATGGATTTAACAATAATAATCTTAATCTAATGAATAAACAAACTCATCAGCTTAAAACAGGATAGGAGAAAAGCAACTTCCCAGGGATGCTACAAAAAGAAGCTGTCCCAAAGGTGCTTTTTCCAAAAGTATTTCCGTGGAAAGAGAGGCTGGGAGGATCCTACCTGAAAACATCAAGTCATCTGTCAAACATGTGATAAACTGCATATTTATAAAGGAATACTGCAGATAACTATAAATAGAAAGTTCCTGAAGGATTCCTAACTGCCACAAAAAATTCTGAGGTGACACATACATTAGGAAGGACACTTCTTCTATTTTGTCTTGGCTACATTGATTATCTTGCACCTTTATTAAATATAGTATACAGCAAGTGTTCTCATCAGCATGAACAACTGTCATATCAAATATTTTCTTTGTGCACTAAATGTTAGCATCCCTGAGTACCAATGACCCATCGTCACCACTATCTGATTCACAACATTCAGTTTCAAGCTGCTTGGTATTTTGTAAGTGTTAAACCACATTTGCAGTCTTCACATCAATAATGGTTTTATGCTTAACAGCTTGTAACTTAAAACCAGTATATATGCCTGCTTGTGTGAATCTCTTACAGTTTGAGAAAACAGACTTGCTTTTCATAGGGGACTCTTCCATTCTCATACTGAGTGAGGCAAAAAAAATGATGCTCCAGTTAATGTGGCAGTAAAACATTAAATCAGGAGCACAGAGGATCTTTGAGTGCTACAGGAAAGAGCCCGTTCCAATATAATTGAGGGCAGGGGCATCACGGAAGGGCAAAAAAGTCAAGATAGTGGTTACAACTGTTTGCTCAGACCATGTGTTATGGTTTCACACATCAAAACCAAGTGGGTCAAAAACAGTTGAGCAATTGCTGTGATCTTGCCTTTTTTGATCCGCCTGAGAATGCCTCCACATTGAATAGTTAACATACATGTAATAATAACTTCTTCCACATTATTAAAGAAATATCTTTTGCTGGCAACTGCTGGAGTTTATGCTGGCCACTTCCTATTGTAAGGGGAGGATCCATGGAACTCTGAAATAACAAATGTGGAACTCATCCGTCTCCTTCAAAATGCAGAGCTTTTCCTCTGGTTTTCTTGACTGCCCTTTCATTGCCCTAACCGTTCCCCCAAACAAAGAACATGAAACATAAAATCAAGATAAAGTGGTCAAAATCTATGCAGGTGGGAGGGAGAGAGGATAAATGGGAAAGTGGGAAAGTACCGTATATTTTACTTATAGAAAAAGCACCTAAGTACTCAAATAAAAAAAATGGTGACATTCATGATACCTGTTTACCTGTTTAAGCTCAAGAACCATTTCAAAAGTATTTATTTGGGGGGAGAAATGTCTATGCCAATTTGTGCTAATGTAGTAGATTTGAAAGACTGATTTTTTATGGTCCCTATAAGAAATTGCAAAAAAAAAAAATCATAACATTCATAAAGGCACTAGACAGAGTCCAGAAAATGTTTCTTGTGACTAGTGGAATGGGACTAGATTGTGATTAACGTTTGATTCAGAGAGTCTCAACTGCGACAAACATTGCTGGATTATGCAACCATAGCTGAAAATCAACCAACCACAATACCATTTAATAGCTAAAACGCTTTGCAAATGATGCACCAATGAAGGGAAAGGAATTGTGAATATTCTGGAGTCAGAGCTGATGTATCTTTCACCCAAAGGTGTCTTGGGCATCCTCCTCATAAAGTATCAAGGAAGGTTTGCTCTTCCTTTTTATTCCTTTGTAATAGTCAAAGTTGAGAAGCATCATAATTTAAGATGGCTGTGTAACACTTTGGAGAAATACTTTGCTTTGCACAGAGATCTAATGAAACAGTGCAATCCATGACATTTCTGTGGAAGAAGTTAGGCGGGGTGGGGGGTAGGAGGGGGGCATAAAACTGACATCTAAAAGATCAAGCAGTAGACCAGGAAATGGGGATGTCTGTCTTTTGACAAAAAAGTGGATACTGGAAGGATGGGATTTATTTTTTCTTCCAGTCCAAGCAGAAGGATCAGAAGTGGTGGCAATGTGTTTTTCTACCATGCTGTGGTACAGAAGATAAGACTTGGGGAATTTTTTGATATTATGTTTAAAACGAAGTGAAAAGTCAGAGCTGAAGAAGATTCTTGGAGAAGAATCCCAAAGGTGCTTTTTTATAGGCAACTGGACTTTCTGGTTTTTCTTTGAAGACGTTTCGCTTCTCATCCAAGAAGCTTCTTCACCTCTGACTGGATGGTGGGGAATGGAAGGATTTATACTCCTTGCAGACAGCTGGTCATTTGCATTTTTTTTTAGCAAGTAGTGCAAATGGGTGTGGAGCCTTCTTGGAATTGAATCCTTCCAATCCCCATTATCCAGTCAGAGCTGAAGAAGCTTCTTGGATAAGAAACGAAATGTCTTCAAAGAAAAACAGGAAGGTCCAGTTGCCTCTTGAAAAAGCACCTTTGGGACAACCATGATCTGAATGACTGAGAATCTCCATAGAAATGAAAAACAGTTTTAATATGTCAAAGCTGTACTGCCTTGCAAAAAGGTAACGATTTTATCCTGGAAACAGACAAGATGTTTAACAGCCTTATCCTGTATTGACAGCTGAATTGGAAAAACCAACATTCCAAGGAAAGAATGTCCAGGCAATGAAACAAAAGAACTGTTGTTTTGATAATCTAGAACACTTGCTTCCTCCCAGGGCCCCACATTGAAAAACAGCTAGTAAGAGAGTGGCATGCTTGTGTACTATCCAAAAAGACAGGGTGACTTCTGGTGAGGGCATGGTAAGTTAGAACTCTCTAAAAGAGTGAGGACAGCATTGTGACCAAAATTAGCAACCAAAACATAGATCCTGGCCAATGAAATATCTCTGGAGCAAGAAGAGACCATGGGATTGCCTATATATACTCTGGACAACTGCTACTCATGAGTAGGCTACAGGAATCAGAATTTTTGAAATTGGCTGGTGAGTGGAACAACTGGAAATAAGGGATTCCAACTGCACTCATGGTCATAATGTAGACTTTATGGACATAAAGCTCAGCCAAGTTTAATTTCTTAATCACCTCTCAAATTATCGTTTTGCTATTTTTCAAATATATTAAGAACCTTCAGAATAGCAAGTTTGGGGCTTTCCTTGGGAAAGTTTTCTTCAATCCTCAACAAAATAAGTTTTCAAGTACAAGTTTAAGGATTTAGTAGTTCTGAGGAATAAACAGCAGAAGGGTGATTAGAATGTGTTGTTTTTGGAAACTTATAAATGGATTAAAGGTTTAGATGGGCTTGAAATGGGATTTTGAAATTAATTGAAAGAATCTTTCCTGTGGGAAATAGCTGATGTTTTGAAAGGGAGGAGGGAGGGAAGAGATAGAATGGGATTTTGAAAATTGGACACTAGAGGGAGCCAGAACAAAGTAAAGATTTTAATTACAGGAAAAGAACACCTATTTGACCTGTTAACACAGAACAGAGCAAAGTATTTTTGGATATACTAAAGACATTTAAGAACAATGGACTTGTTCATTTTAAGAATGTCTTTTATCATAGATAGACAGTGTGTGCATTATGTCATGAAAGAGAAACAAGTTTACTGCATAAGAGGAAAATAAATTTAAATAATGACTGGCTATAAGAATGATCCAAAAATACGATGAATTAATGGATATACAAAGAAAAACAACTGATATTTTAATAATTAAAAGGAACATACAATAACAAACAAGGACAGTGACCTGGATATTTTTCCTATATTGGATTTACAAAGGAGACCTGTTAAACTTTTGAAAGATATGGTGAGAAGGGACAAAGAAAAAGAAAATAAATTAAGTTTTAGGACATTATATGAAGGAATTAAAGACTAGGTTATTAAAAGTAATGGGAAGGAATATAAGGTTGATATATCTGATTAAGTTTAAAATATATGTTGTTGTTTCTGGTACCTTTTAGTGGACTTTTGCTGATGAGGATTGAATAACAAGGTTCTAGAATTTGTCCATGTAATATGGGATAAAGAGATCATTTGTTGCACCTTAAGAAACAAGTTGTTTAAATGGTTATATTTGTTATGATGAAGGGAGAAAGTTACTTCTTTATTTTATTTTATTCGTTAAGCTGTAATTTTACCTTTCTTTTTTATGCTTTCACATATGCACAAAGAGAGATGTACTTTTCTTTTTTGCACTTTTTATTTTTATTTGTATAGTCTTTACTACTTTTTATCTTTGTAATTGCAACCCTTAATGCAATTATTTCTGGCAGAAGATGGAAACCAAAATAAGTTCAGAGGACTGTCACCAAGATGAGGAAACTAGAAATCATTTCCTGTGAGGAATAATTAAAGAAACTGAATAGGGTTGGTTTGCAGAAAAGAAGACCAAGAGATATGATGAAATGTTCAAATATCTGAAGTCTGTCAAAAATAAGAGGGAGTAAACATAAACTTTGATTCCCCCCAAAATGGACCAGAACCAATGGATTGGAAATATAGGAAAGTAAATGTGAGTTGGATATCAGGAGGAATTTCCTGAGGGCAAGAGCTGTCAAGGGGATGGTTGCCTCATAAAATGGTGTGTTCCCCTTCACTGGATGTCTTCAGAGTCTGAGTAGCCAGCTGTTGAAAATGCTTTGGCAGATTCTACACTGAAAAAAGATTGGTTTATGAACTCTGAGGTCACTTCCAACTATGTAGTGGTGAAATGGATTTTATGGTGCTATTTTAAAAGGTCATTTTATTATCTGGCAGATCTACTCTGTTCCCCTAATGCTTTCACAATTTAATTTTACGTAATTCTAATCAACAGGGCTGAAAAGAATTCCATTATAAATTCCACCGGTAGCCAGCAGATCCATCTGTCCATCTGTATTACTGTCAGCAGATCCATGGCAGGAAAATCTGATAGAGTTTCTACTTTTCAAAGTAAATGTGGCCACCAGACATGAACAGATCTTTTTGAAAAAATGAAGGAAAAGACTTTTATCAACTTTCTAATTTTTTGAAAATATTACAAATCTCGTCAGATCCTGGGTCAATCTGATACATTCTTCAATGGATTAAAATACATGTGTATATAAATACATATAAAATTGTCACCCTAAGCAGATTGTTAAATGTTCCCTGATCTCTTATCATCTTTCTGAGTTCAATCTGACATATTCCTAAATAAATATGTTTAGGAATATAATCTTAGTATAGACCAGATGTCCCCAAACTTGGCAATTTTAAGACTTGTGGACTTCAACTCCCAGAATTCCTCCGCCATCTCTGGGAGTTGAAGTCCACAAGTTTTAAAGGAGTCAACTTTGGAGACCTCTGGTATAAACCATCAAACAGTATGGATATTTTATACATGTTTTTCCTTACTTATGATTTGCAATTATCGTTTGCATTTCTATCCTACTTGTCATGACATAGAAGGAAATTCAATATTATTTCATGGCTGAGTTATGGCATTTCCACTGAGGTGTACCTTGATGTACTTTTTATTATAACATTTATATATTTGTTTACTGAATCAGTTGAATTATTTTTGGTGAAACAATAGAAATTCTACTAATGAATCAAAGGAGGGGCAATTGCTATGCTCTACTGGCATCCCCCACATTTCATATATAAATAATCCCAGTAAATGGAGAAATTTTCTGAAGCTCTATTAACAAAGCTATTTTCACCGATTTCACAATATTAATTTAAATAAGAGCTTCGGGAAGCCATTGAAGATAGCATTTCTAGGAAAATACAAGCTACAGTTTAATTAAGAAAGGGATATATTGATTGCTGTATAAAAGAGACATTTCTGCACAGAAATGTGCATAATTCAATCTTGTTTCAAGATGTTGAGTTTTGTATTATGCTGAAAATAATTTTGTTAACAAACCAATTATTGCAGGAAAACTGCTTCAAGAATTGATGTTATTGCTCTTTTGCAGAAAAATCTTTTTGATTACCTCCTATAAAGACAATAACAAAACTTGACTCTCGCCCACATAGGGACAGATTAATTACATATTGGCAAGTCTGCACCACACATACATTAGGTTAAAATGGGGCGATGTAGATTGCAGTTCAGGGTATTGTACAAATCCAGCTATTATCATATCATGTTGTTGAACCAGGCCATCATCTTGAGCAGTGGTAGGATTCAATTTTTTTTTACTACTGGTTCTGTGGGCGTGGCTTGGTAGGTGTGGCAGGGGAAGATACTGTAAAATCTCCAGTCAGAGGTGGTATTTGCCGGTTCTCCGAACTACTCAAAATTTCCACTACCGGTTCTACAGAACTGGTCAGAACGTGCTGAATGCCACCTCTGATCTTGAGCCATAACATGGTGACTTTTGAAGGAATGGTGGTGAAAGGGCAGAGGTACAGCATATTAACTCAACAAAATAATTGTGTTTTATTAAGCCAGCTTTAGGGTTTAGGATTGTTGAAAGGCCTTTTTTGTCCATTCATGAGATTAATATCCAAATAATTTCTCTCCATGGCTCTATCTATCCTTTCCATTTCAGCAGGTGCTCTGGGGCTTGCCAAAAGCTAACAAGCTACTACATACCTTCAATCATTTACATACCTTCCAGCTTGGCTTTGAGAAGATAAAAAACCTACACTGGAGACGGGCATCCTTTTGCTCACCTCCAACCGGAAGTCTTATCCATACAGCTAGATTTACTTTATACAGCCAGAGCAAGGAAGCTAAGCTGAGTAAGATAATCATAGCCCAACTACATGCACATATATACATTTACCTCAGGTAATCTCTGCGGCAGAGAATGAGATTTGCTTTTGTGTAAAGTGTTGATCCAACCTCTCCCAGGCGGCAGTCGCAGCAGGCACACTTTAAGCAATCCTCATGCCAGTACTTATCCAAGGCCTTCAGAAGGTAGCGGTCCTTGATCTTACGATTGCAGCCGGCACAGCCCTTCTGCTTTCCTTTTGGTTGCACCGATAACATTGGCACACCTAGGAATGAGAAAAAGAGAGGGCCTATTAAATGAGGAAGTTGCTGGGAAATTCTCCAAGCTGAAATTGGTGTCCTAAGCAGTCTTTCTAGGCAGTTTTGTTGTAACTTTGGCTTTGTTTGCAATATGAACAGAGAACCTGATCCTGGCAGCATGATTAATTGTCATTACAAGGACATTCATATTTTCCCATCATAAAACTGGCTTATTACCTCCAGATATTAAGGAATCTGTCTGCACTACTAAATAAAGGAATTCTTTTAGTACTTCCTGTGAAACATTGCTCTCTTATTTTGTAACTTGGTAATAATTCTAACTGTTCCTACTTATCAAAAATTTTATTATGGATAACTTTTATCTATACACACAAATATACATAAAGATCCTGGTGTATGCTGATTGGGCTGATCAGTTTATAGAGTCTGCAAACTGTGGCCTGCAAAGATTCTTCCTGATAGAAAACAATGGAAATGCAAGTCGATAGTAGTCAAGAAAAAGCTAAAAGTATTGGAGCAGCAAATGGCCACATTTCAGCTGAGGAGAATTTATTAGTTGAAAGAAAGAAAGAAAGTTCAGCAACAGAAACTGACAGTGAAAGCAACTTTCCATAAGAAAGACAATAAAACAGTGGAGTAACGTCAGTGGGTAAGTTGAAATACTAGAAGATATTCTGGAGTGCTAAAATTCAGAAACAATTTTCATCTCCTTGTGAAAAGGAGATGGAAGATAGAACATGGAGGACATGGCAATGCTTCCTTAAATGGCAGAGAGGAAAAACTAAAATATGGGAAATAGAACAATGGTTTCCTAAAGAGCAGAAAGAATGAAAATTTGCCCTGTAAGAAGACAATGAGAGTAGTTAATGATTCATGGTTGTGAACAATTGAAGCAAATATACGCCAACCATATTCAAGGGTCTGTGAAGTGTCCTTCCAAGAGTTACCAAACTCATGGAGAATTGTCCCTTTCTGCTAACACACATAGCAGGTAAATAATTCTGCAAAATATCAGCTACTATTTTATCAGTTTGAATTTTTTAGAAAGAAGCTCAAGATCCTCGGGCTCAGATAATAATTCCAATTCATCCTTCCAAACTGTGGAAGAGAACTGGAAAGAGAAAAAATAATGCAAGTCAGTCAGCAACTCCCTACCAAAATGATACTGATATTTGGTTTCTGAGATTGTGGGTTATCTAGATGATGGACTGTACCTCACAAGAACTGGTAGGGATGTGCTTGATCAAAATGTAGCAAGCTTGAGTAGGAAGTCTGGCAGAAGATGGAAACCAAAAGTTAAACTCTGAAATGAGGACTTAAGACAAAAATTACTGCGCTGTAGAAATTGGGAGCATTGATGAAATTATGTCTCTTTAAACCACTCAGTGAAACATGAGAAAGAACCTTGGTTCATAAAGCTCACAGCCTTCATTTTTTATACACTAATACTCAAGAGTATGGGAAATGAGATTAGATTGACCTCTTAATACAGGAAAGGACACATGATTTAATAGTATAATGGAGACCTGATAGGATGACTCCCATGGCTGAAAATGAAGGATACCATTCATTTAAAAAGGACTAAAAGCAATAGAAAAGAAGAAGGAAGGGTATTGTATGCAAAAGCTTCTACTCAGAAATCCAAATGAACGAACTTGATTGTAGGGAGAGTTAAATATGTGAAGGAACAAATAAAATACCATTACTGGTGTCATCCAACCAAAAGGATGTGAATGATGCCTCTCAAAAGCAAATGGCAGATCTGTGAAGGAGGCATGAACTCATAATGGCAAGAGACTTTAATTACCCTTACATCTGTTGGGAGACAAACTCTATGAAGCATGGTAGAGATGTCCAGACATCTTTCTTTTCTAAAAGATGGAGGATGGCGCAAGAGGATGAACTGCCCTTGATTTGATAGTAACTTATAAGGAGACTCCAAGCATGCCCATACTACACCCTTAAACAGTTCCTCTCCTCTATTCATACTGACCTGACTGTATGACTCTATGGCTATTCTCTCTGTTAGAAAATTCTATCAGGACCAAGATGTTCTGGCCATAACTTAAAAAGTATTTGGTTTGGATAGGAGGCTATCCTCCCACTGGACAATTCACCTAATTCAGTGTCTTTTCAACTTTCCATTCCAAGAAATTATTACCAATCTTTGTGGGTAGATTCTACTGGACATATGTATGTTTGTGAATTGTATATGCAGGTGGATGTGGATATCAAGAGGCAGAAATATATTATATGCACATATACAAAGTTAAATAGAATTTACATATGCAAACACACATACCTGCAAGTACAGCAACCAACTTTAATATAAAACTTCATTCCTGTCCTGCTGTTCTCTAATGTCTTCTAAAGCTACCTTTATTAGCAATGTGCAATATTGCAGAGATTGTAAGCTCCCAAGATGGATGGCAATACAAATCTAATAAATTAATATATAAATAAAATTTGCCTTGAGACATAAGAGTTCTAATTATTATTATTTTTTCATGACTTACCTACTTTTTCTAATAGTTAAACTTTGTCATGAGAGACAGAGGTGAAACTATTCTACCTCAAATGACTGGAAAAAATGACAAAATAATCTACTACTCGATTTATTTATTATTAACAAAGGGGAGCGAACAATGGACCAGGAATGAACTTACATACACATTAAGGCATCTCTTTTGCACAGAGACACACATACAGATGTACTTTATTAATTATGTATGCCACATGACTCCCAGTGAATCTGCTTGCTATTCTTACAATGATTTTAAGCTTTTAATCAGATTTATTAGGCTGCTTTTTCTGTTATGTGTTTGCAGCCAAATCGGCAATGACTTTGGTTTACTTGGAGCGTAAATTGAAGTTTGCACTGCAAAAGCACCTAGGTGATGGCAGGTAAAATGGGAAAGTTATTTCCCAATGAGCAGGCACAGAAACGCAGATAAATTTTATTTTCTCTACCCCCAGTCACTCAACAGCTTCTTCTTAGAAAATCTATTTCCCAGGATTTTTTTTCCTGTGGGTTTTTGGTCAAAGAGATACAGATATCAGTAAAAGCCTAAGAAGTCTAAAAGTTTAATAGGTAGGAAATCTTGAACTAGCTGAACGCCCAGAAGGATAGCTAAGGAAATGGAAGTGAAACACTGGATCCCTCCAAAATCTGAATTGTCATTCTGTCTTGAGCAAATCTGTGAATGAGGTGAAATGGTAGATCAAAAGTCCACAGAACCCTTCACTGGAGTGTTATCAATGATCTGAGTGGAATTTCTACAGCGGCATTAAAAGGGTTTCAAAACATTTGTCTCAAATTTCATTGCAGGTGCTCATTTGCCATTAAGTCCAAGGGCCTGGGGTAAGTATTTTCATATTCTTCAAGATTTATTTGAACACCTCTTCAGCCTCATAGCAGCCAGCTCTAAATGATAAATCTACTTGTTGCTGGGAATTAAGGAAGAAATTGATTGGATTTCTCCTCAATCATCACTGGTTTTCCTTCTGCACTTTTAAAAAGGGAAAGATTAAATGGGCACTTTCTTTGAGAGGCACATCAGTCTATAGATTGTCTGAATCTTACAGGAGAATCCCATATAATAAATTAATGAGAAAACATATGACTCAAACTTTCATTAAATCACACTACAGATGCTGTATTCATGCTTTTGGGTGAATATCAAGAAGAGGGATTATTTGTTTTGTACTGCATGGCTCATGAGGGGAGTATGCTGAATCCGTGTAAACCAGTTTAAAAACCCATAAATGATTCTTCCTCCCCAGTTTCCCCTTTCAGTCATGTCTGATTCTTGGAGACTGCCTGGACAAGTCCCTGGATTTTTCTTGACAAGGTTGTTTCAGAGATGGTTTGCCATTTTCTCTTTTCTAGGTTTGAGGTAGTGGTGGGATTCAAATTTTTTTACAACTGGTTCTGTGGGCATGGCAGGGGAAGGATACTGTAAAATCTCCAGTCAGAGGTGATATTTGCCGGTTCTCCAAACTTCTCAAAATTTCCACTACCAGTTCTCCAGAACTGGTCAGAACCTGCTGAATACCACCTCTGGTTTGAGAGAAAATAGGTGGTCCGAGGCTGCCCAGCTGGCTTCATGTTCAAGATAGAATTATAATTCTGGGGGAAGTGAATGCCCACCCTTGGGGGGAAGTGAAATCTTAACAGATTAACAGGTTTATAGGTCATCTAGTCCAGTCCCCCACCCAAGACCCTACACCATTTCTGACAAATGGCAGTCCAGTCTCTTCTTGAATGCTTTAGGTGATGAAGCTCTCACAACCTCCGAAGACAAGCTGTTCCATTGGTTGATTGTTCTCACTGTCAGAAAATTTCTCCTTTCTAGGTTGTTCAGTTTCCATCCATTACTCCTTGTCTGGCCTTCAAGTGCCTTGGACAATAGCTTGACTCCCTCCTCTCTGTGGCAGCCCCTCAAATATTGGAACATTGCTATCATGTCTCCCCTGGTCCTTCTCTTCACCAGACTAGCCATGCCCACTTCCTGTAACTGTTTATTGTATGTTTTAGCCTCCAGTCAGCTAATCAACCTGGTTGATCTTCTCTGGACTTTTTCTAGAGTCTCAACACCTTTTTTATAGGGTGGTGATCAAAACTGGATGCAGTATTCTAGGTATGGTCTTACTAAGGCTTTATAGAGTGGTATTAGTACTTCCCTTGATCTTGATCTTTGCCAGAGTATTAGCTATAAACGGTTCACAACTGGCTTTTTAAGTATGTTTGATTGGTGCTTTAAAGGAATTTTAGACAGTAATGCTAAATGTTGACATTTTAGCCTCAGTCCTAACCTCTTAACCTGGAGATGTCTAAGGAAACATCAGGATTATCATTTGAAAGAAAGCTCTATGGGTATGGAGCTTATGGACCACAATAGTACTAAACTGACTTGATAGAACTAGAACTTCAGACTTTCCATGGAGGAAGCAATACTTGCTATCCAATTCTGCCTCCATGTTGCAAACAGATTACCCAGTATAAATGCCAATAATTCCAGATGTATTTTTGTCTGAGAATACCTGTCTCTTGATCTTTCATATCTTCTAGGAGATTGATGTTCCCATGGCTTGAACTTTAAAAAATTGTTACTTTGAAAGGTTGCATATTCATATGTGATTACTGAGCTTTGGAAAGGTCTTAACAAAACTGTTCAGGGAATTCTGCTTTATGAGACAGGGTGGGGATTGAAATGGCAATATCAATCTCTAAGGAAATCAATAGACTTAAAAAAACATACACAACGAAGCAGGAAGGAGCATCTTGAACGATCCAATCCTGCACAGCCATATGTTTTGGTGATTGTGGAAAGGATAGGTGGAAAGTAGATGGTAGGAAAGCACATTAAAGTTGCTGTTGGGAAAGTCCTAAAGCTGAGTAAAGTCAAACATGTTTTGAAGTCTTGGAGTTTTTAATAAAAAAAGGCGGGGGGAGGATTTTAATGAATGAATGTTGAGTGTAATCTTTTGGCAGGAGAAGCTAGTGGAAGAAAAGATGAGAGTTTCTTAGAAGGAAATATTAAAACAAAAATGCAAACAATTTCTTTTAGGTAGACAAACTATTGTGACTATGCAAAAAATAGTAAATATTTGAAAACAGAAAAGACGGTAAATAGGAATTAGAAAAAGAATCAGGTCACAAAGAAAAAGTATAGAAACATAGTTTGGCACAGTAAATACAACTGGTTTTAGGCAAGCAAAGATTCAGAATGAACAATTCTGAAAATATTTTTTTAAAGTACATTTAGAACAAAAGGAAAGGGGAAAAATAGTATGCCATCTGCTCAGTGAAGAAGGCAAAATGCTAACAGCTAAGCAGACCTACTCAACTCTTACACTGGTTCAGTCTCCTCCAATAAAAAGTCTGGGATCCACCCAAAAAACTGCAAAGAGGCAGGATGGAAGATTGAGACGGAGAGAAAATGGGCCATGGATATTTCTTTGCCTTGAATGAGTTTAAACCTTCAGAGCTAAATAAGTTAAATCCTAGAACACTGAAGAAACTGATAATTCATACGGATCTGGTTTGACTGGTCTGAGAAATCCTGGAGACTACGGGTGGATCTGCCCCATCTTCAGAAGAAGAAAGGAAGAAGATCCAGTTATCTACAAAGCAGTCAGTCTAGAGCAGATAATAAAGAGATCCATCTGTAAGCCCTTAGAAAATAATGCAGTAATCACTAGAGGTCAGCAAGTATGTATCAAGAACAAATCTTGCTTCGCTAACCTTATCTTATTTTTGGATTGGGTAAACTTCTGTAACAGATTTCAAAATTGACTTCTTTCAAGACAGTTGCCTTGGCACCATTGTTCTTAGTTACAATTTCTCTCAGCTGAAACAAACATACTTCTACATAGTTAAAATCCAATAAGTGCCCAAACATTCTTAAATATTTGGGCAAAAACTGAGACAGGAAAGCATCCCTAAAAGTTCTAGTAGAATGTAGTGAACCTGGTAAACCACAAGTCCTACTGTTTAAATCTTACGTTTTAAAATGTAGACATGAAAATAAATAGTTCTGTAGACTGCATGCACAAGAATAAATATATTTTCACCCCTCCTTCCTTCAAGAACCCTCCATGTATGTGGCAATACATCATTATTTTCATATACCATATAATGTCACTTGACTTGGTTTTATACTTGGCACCAATTAATAAGGAAGATTTAATTAGGGAAAAATAAGAGGTAGAAGTGTTTTATTTATTTATTTATTTAAATGATAAAGCACCTCATGCTTCCAACACAAAAACAACAACACGTAAATGATGCATAGAACCACTGGGGAAAAGTGATCATAAAAAGTTGGAGTTTGGAGTTTACTTAAGGCAAACTAGAAGAAACTGTCAAATGTATATTTTAGATTTCATAAAACCAGATCAATGACCCATAGGGTACCTTGACAGGAATGAGGAAGAATGAGGGAAGAATGAGAGACTGAAAGCACCACTACAAGTATTTTTGATGAAGAGGGGGAGGAAGGGTGAATATTCAAAGAAGTCAACGTGACTACATAAAAAGCTTAGGAAGAATATGGGGATGCTATAAAGCAGCATTCCTTGCATTTAGTAGAGCATTTGACCAGTATCCAATTACATTTTAAAAGTATTCCATTATACGCTGATTAACAATCTACTTAATTTGCTCTATGGCATGACAATTACATGGGATGTATAACTGGTTTGAAAATAATATTCATTGTATTCATGAAAATCACCCCATCAAATTGGGAACAGGTATTACATTGGGTGTCATAAGGATCACTGCTGGACTCTTTTACCCCCATATTATTTTTATTAATGATTTTCGTATCAGATTCCCAAATAATTCAAAATTGGATGGGATAGCTAATCTCCTGCCATATGTAAATAAAGTTCAAAACTGTCTTGCTAGATTAGAGAAATTGGCTGACAGTAACAAATGAATTTTAACAGTGACAAATGAGTCATCTTCAGTCAGAAAGCAAAAATTCAATGGAAAACTCTTTTGCAAGTAAAAACACGTTACTTTCTGACTAAGTAGCTACACGTGCCTCCCCCCCCCTCAAAATTATTAACAGATCTTTAACCACAGTGGCTTTACTGAATGTTGCTATAGCAAGTGACATTTTCAGCTTTCCTTAAAAGCAACAGTGACCTGAGGGTAGCAAATGTTCAACACATAAAACCCACCACTCTTACAGTAATAATTGCTTTGTCAGAACTGCAAGGGAACAATAACAGCACTTGAGACACTTCAAGACAAACAGGGAGGTATTGATCTATCCCTTATCAAAATAGTCTTTGTACTATAGAGACAGGTTAAACAACATTATAAAAACCTGGAGGCTTAAACAACACTCCTCACAGAATCTGCCAGAGACACAAGAACTACTTTTAGTGTTAATTACAGCTACTTTGGGATCTCTTAAAGGAAGAAAAAAAAGTAAAACTAAACCCAAACTCATACTAGCAACTAACGATGAAATCCTGTCCTCAAAAGAACGGACACAATCAAGAGTGCCACTCCATATATGTCAGTGATTCAAAATGTTCAGATACTGACATAACATAACAACATAACATAAAACATAGCATAACATAAAGTTTCCCTTTTGAAAATTGGCTGTGTTGATTACAATTAACTTTCCACCTAATGGATGATCAGTATAATGTGTATAAACTACAGCAGCATCAACAAAATAAAACAATTCTCAGTTGATTTAAAAATAATCTGCTCTTGTCTCTGAGATTATCAAAGAGAAATTTTAAGATTTTTTTTCCTTTAAAAAAAAAAATCCTGAAACAGCACAGTACTCACAGTCTGACTGAAAGAAGACCAAAAGTTGAAAGCAATCTAGATTTCATAAGGAACAAGTTGCATTACTTGAGGTGCTGCTCTAGAAAAAAGACCTACCTTATGGACTCAGCCATCTAACCTCTAAATGACTGACATGGTTTTTGAACTAGAAAATGGACTTTGAAATGTCTTTATTTGTGTTCTAACAAATTCATGACTTTGTATGCAGCGGTTTTGCTGGTGGTGAAATGTAACCTTGTGACCAATACTAACATTTATAGCCTTTGCAGTTTTGTAAAGCAAATGAAAGTTGTGATATGATTATAAGCATGGTCAAAATTTTTCTTAGTGATCACTTCATCTCATAACAGAGTTGTCGAACCCAACTGTGGTCACTAAAAAGGGAAAGCATGTCTTTATCTAACCTCATATTCTCCATTAATACTGCAGTTCACTGCTGCAGTTCCCATTTTATTGTTGCTGTCGTGAAAAGATGCTTTGAGATGGAACACACCCAGTAAGATACCTAAGTGAGTAATATGCTGCTTATATTGCTTATAAATTCCAGCAGGTTCAAGTACACAGAAATATTGTTATATTATTACTTTATATACTTGGATTTCCGAGCAAGTAAGGTAGGAATTTTATAAGCAAGAACCATCAGAAACTTGATTTTGGTTCTGAAACAAACTGTAAGTTGGTGGACATAGTTTAGGATAGATATTATAAGACCTAGCTAATACTTTTTGCATTAGCTCTGATTTCTGAATGCTTTTAGAAGACAAATCCATGTATAGTACATAATAACAATAATGCAAATGACATAAGAAAGCATGGATCACAGAAGCCAAATCTCCCACAATGATTCATTTCATTTCTATATTTCTTCCCCTCTAAGATTATCTCTAGTCTGGTGTTTGATTCTGTGAAACTGATCAGATTGAATTACATTTGATTTGCTCCAGGACCATCAACTTCACAATATGGGGAGCTAAAGCCAACTTTCCCACAACTGAATTCATTATTCTCTTCTTTCATCCTACTATCTTTGTCTGCTTATGGATGACTTTGTCCTTGTATATTTAGGTGTTATCCCAAATAAATTAGTTTAAAAGTCCCACTGAAATCAATAGGAGTTATTTTCAATTAAAATTACTTGGAAAGGACTCAGGAGTCCATTTACATTGCAGCATTTACTGTGATATTGAATTATTTTAGTTGGCCTAATAGAACAAGAGCCTATTTTCTATGGAGGATGGTCTTCAATTACACATCCTGTTGGGTGTCTTCCAACTCTAAAACGTTCACTTGATAACAACTGTGAAGTAGAAAGTGCTGATAGAATGCTTGGGATTAGATTAAAAAAAACATCCATTGTTGGATAAAAGAGGGGAGTGAGAGAGTTCAAAGTTGGCACCAGCAATGCCTATATAAAGGGATAACTTCCTCTTCAGAGATGAATCTAAAGTCAAGGAAAAGACTTAGATCAGAGCCATTCAAACTCAGTCCAACAATTATGCACAGCTGGCCCAGACCTGAATATTCACTACTTTTATTTCTGGATCAAGTTGAGATTATCCAAAATGGAAGGGCTAGCCTTTTATTGCTGTTCCACAGTTATATTCAGATTTTATCATCTAGGTCTGCTACAGTAAGAAATAATTGTTTCCTCCAATAACATTCAAAGCTCTAAAGCAAGGGTGTCAAACTCGCATCATCACGGCATCGTCACGTGATGTATCATGACTTTTCCTCCTTCGCTAAACCAGGCATGGGTGTGTGGCCAGTGTGAGACATATCCAGCCTGTGGGTCCTGAGTTTGACAGCCCTGCTCTAAAGAAGAGCAAGAAAACATTTAGCATGTCTCTGCTGCATGAGTTTCCTTTTTGAGCTACACTTCTATCGCATCCTTCTTCTAGGCAACTCCATGCAATGTGTAGTAGGACGATGCGTGCTTTGATCATTCAGAAGAAATGCTCCAGGCCTTGTACTAGGGTAGGAATAGAGCCTCCCTGTTATTCCTTAAAGTGCTCTTAGGCTTCCACGCAAGTTTACCTCTTTCAAATATTTCAAATTTTTCAAGCCTTTACAACTGCACAGAAATAGAAATACACCTAAGCTGCAGATAAATAGTGGAGAGGTCCTCTACTCACATATTTAAAGCACATCTTCTGAAATATTTTGGAAGTGCACACAGTCCACCCCCCCACCGTACATGGATCTTTCTATATACCAACTTTCATCACCTTTCATTAAGGTAGTTAGATGAAAAGAAAATTGGCCGGAGATTGGAACCCTGTTCACCCCAGTCCAGTCTTACCATTTAACCATCACAACATTGCCCTGGCAAATGTGGAGCCAGGTTAAGAAAGCCACAACACTGAGCTTTTAGCTAAGATGAAAGATTCATATATTTTGCAATTTAGACTGGAATTTCTGAGTTGATTTGCCATTCATTGCTTTTCTCAAAATAGAGCCTCTTTAGAGGAGTGCATATTTTGATTCATTTTCTACCTGGGGAAGGAAAAATAAAGTTAGAACTTGCATGATGAAGTATTTAATTTTTGTACCATGGAATTACTCTCCTGTAGAAAGGATTTCCCCATTCTATCTGAAAATACCTTCGTAGGATTTACCCCCCTCTCCATTCCTGTGAAATCAGCATTTTTGTATTTCGTTCCAGTCTTAAATGAAATCTAATTTTAAAATGACCACAAATTTAATGTAAAAGGATTCCCCCCCACCTTTTTTTTTTAAACAAAAGTAGCTCCCGTAGTAGAAATGCTTCCTATAATTAGCAAGGTCTGGAAAGGAAAAGAGAAAACAGTTACCATAATGGCAGTTCAGCATCCTCTTACATATATGCTAAAGTTACAAATTGTGTCTTGAGAGGCTGATGGAGTTCTTAAGGCAGAATGATTCCAAATGATACTTGAAAAGAGGAAAAAAGTTCTCTCCTCCAAAAATAAAATGTCTTTTTTTCCTGTCATGGTTATACTAAAGAAAAAGATAGTGAGAGATAGGAACTGATAAGAAGAGGAATCAGAAGGGCCTCACCAGGACTCATAAGTACTGTAGGGAAGATATCCTCCAACTCCGTTTCCACCTTTTCTGAGACATAGTTGTCTTGGGCACCGTAGGTTCATATTTTATATGTTTTTGTATTAAAACCTACTTAATTGAGACTAGAAGAACACAAGCTATTAAAATCAATGCAGCATCATAATTAAATCTGAAGAGCATCATCTGCAAAAATTAGAAGTTGCCATGGAAAATTCTTGGCAAGTTACTTGAAGAAGGGAATTCCAATTTTGTGCCAGCTTTCTCTTTAGGAAGCCTGGCTATCAATGTCAGCAATCTGCCTCCTGCACATAATGGAATGCAGAAGTGTCATCACCTCCAGATCTTAGGGACAATGGCAGGTTATATCATAAACAGACATGAGAACCACAGCAATTTCCCCCAAACTATGGATTGAACTGTCAGACTCCTTGCCAAAAGCAATACTACCTGGGGAATTCTGGAATCTGAAGCCCAGATATCTGGAAACCACACAGGCATAGGAGTCTAGTACAAATGGTGAGGATGAAAATTTGTAAAACATACGTTGCAATTTCATGGTATAAACATTGGACTTCTCTATATGAGATTTGGCATTAGATGCAAGTATGTAAGTCATCTGCTTCATTATTTATTTCTCTCTGTGTTTGCCCATGTAACGCAGGTTGAAGTAGACTGATCCAAAAAATGCTGACATATAGAAATGGAAAGTGGTTTTGATCCCTTCCCCCCATCCTCCTCCTCTCCAACATACATCTGCCTCCACATTAGATTAGTAGTGGAGCCCTTTTATGACTTGTGGACACCCAGAATTCCTGAGTCAGCCATGCTTCATCTAAAAGTCATTGGCTCAGGAATTCTGGGAGTTGAAATCCACAAGTCATAAAAAAAGCCATCATTTCCCACCCCCGATGTAATGTGAAGGCATATGTATGTTGGAGGGGAGAATATGTATGTTGGAGGGTTCCCCACCCTTATATTATATGGACCATTCCCAACTAGAGCCACATTGGTGATAGATGATGGAGGTTTGAGGAGTGAAGGATATAAAGGCCTGTAGTAGACAACAGACAATTTTCAATAGTATAGATTTGAATAAAGGTAGTAATAGATTTTCCCATCCTAGTTTAATTGTGACTTTTAGACAAAGTGCAACTGCTACTAAGTTAAGGCATTACTTTTTGTGTTCTTCTTTTCCCACTCAAAAGTAATAAAGGCATTAATCTATAAAGAAGACCATTTTCTTGGATACAAAGCAATTATGAATATGAACAATCTAAAGAATAGCTTTAAGAATTTGAGAATGGGCCATAGCCAAGTTTCCTGTCTCAGCTATATTGGGCAGACAAAAACAATTTAGATTCTTTATCATTTACTTTAGAGGCACAATAGACTTCAGAAGCGTATGAGACAGGTAAAAGAGGAACGTTTTCTGTTTCTTCTAGTTATTCGCAGAAAAGGATCTTTTTGCAGTTATCTTTGCAAGATTAAAAACACACACACGCACTCACTTTTGGTCAGTTTTCAGCAGGGGGTTTTCTAATGAAAAAACGCTCCTGCTTCAGACATCATACGATGTTCAAAGCCGCTATTCCCACTCAGATAATAACGAGCAGGGTCAACCTGTGGCAGTCAGGTTCAGTTTTTTGAAATTACATTTTGGTCTGGAAGGCTTTCCTCCCTGGCCAATCTGGATATAGAACATATAGAAGCACAGAAAAGTTAAGGCTGTAATTAGCTGACAAGTTATATGGGAAGGGAGGTGTGGAGCAAATTTCAGCCCTGCCGGAATTAAACCTATCACCATGGATTTGTGCTGAAAATAATGAATGAAGACAGCTGCAGTGGCATTGTAACTCCATAGTCCTAGCATTTTGGTGAGATGACTACAAAACAACAACAACAACCCAAAATACAGAGTTGGTAAAATCAATACTTAACTCTTTTCCAGGGCTCTTTTTAGTGCCATAAAATTTTAACAGGGAAAGCACTTTGGTGTTGGAAATGCAAGTGCAAACGGCCAGCCATACGCAACAAAAGGCAGACATTACTACATCTAAGTATATGTGGGGTGTACCAGACTCATTCCTACATGAAATAGCTTTTACGTTAAGATGCTTTTAACATTTAAAGTGCCCTGAGCAAGATGCAGGAGGAAAGTATTCTGCATGGAAATACAAAGGTCCTAATCTACTTTCATTTTCAGCAATACCGGGGGCTTCATTGTTACCTATGTAAACCAGATACATAAGGGATGGTCAAAATTGGTGGGATCTGCCTTGCTTCTTCTCAAAACCTGGCACTCAACCAACTATAGACACAGACAATTGGAGAATATCCACTGAGGGGAAAAAAAGGGCCATGCCAACTGGGCAATAATGGCCCTTCCATGCTTCTGCCCTTCATCTCCCACCATTGCTAGCAATCTAATGAACCTTTCAAAGAAAAAAGTAGAGATTTCTCTATTTTTGGTTCCCACTGATTTCTAAACAGGCTGCTATTGTATTGGATAAGACTAGCATCCAAAGAAGCCCAAACAGAACCTTTTAAATTCCGGTCCTTCCAACAAGAGGCTACTTTCAGTTATTGTGAAGAATCGCTAGGGCTAACCTAATGCAATTGAATGTCTTGAAGCCTTATCAATGATGTAACCTTAAAATGATGGGTAATTTTTGCAAATCTTTTTCCTTTAAAGAGGCTTTCAAAGCTTTCAAAAAATGGGGCAGATGTGGGCAGGACAATTTTTGTAGTTCATCAACGAGCCGTCAAACTGTGTTTGGTTACAGACTGTATGTGCAAACATGGAAATTTGATGCCTAATTTCTTTAATGAAAAGTCCAAAGGTTAATTGACTCCAAAGAGTAACACGGGAATGCTAACTAATAAAACGCACAGCCAAGTTTCTCTGCTTTTTCCTCTGCTTTTGTGGAAGCAACAACAGAGATGAGCACACAGCTAAAATAGCTGCACTTCCCTTTGTTTCCCAGGACATCGCCCACTTATGTAGTTTAAAACAAGGAGGGGGAAAGATAGGTTATTCCCATTAAAGCAACAGTTTATTCCATCTGCTTTTTATGTCATGTAAGAAGGGAGTCTATAACGTTCAGTAAATAGCATTCCTCGTTATTATGTATAGGAATCAAAGCAAACCTAATGAAGAAAGGACGGCCAGGAGGGAAAGACGAAGATCCTCCCACATCTTATAAGGAATCTGTCCAAAAGCTTCAGTTTGCCAGTTATGACAGCTAATTAGTCAGTCTATTCAAAATCGTTGCTTTAAATAAAAGAACTAATTATACACAAAGGTCAGTCCCCCCCTCCCCTTATGAAGCACACATAATTGGCTTATTTCCCCAACACACTGAGTGCATTTTACACAATGCTTTGGGGCAGATGGTTTTAACTCTTTTGGCTGAAACTTCCTTTGAAACACTTCCACACAAAATAGTCATTGGAGTCTGAATAGCATTAAAAAAAATAAAATAATTCAGATCATTTTCGGGATATTTCTTCCTCCTCCCTAAAATCAGGGAGCAAATAATTATCCACCAAGAGACAAGGAATCATTTTTTCTTCTACTTTCTAGAGCACTGTTGTTGTGGGTTGCCCCAAAGCTTGTGTCTTCTAATTAACTCTATAGAACATCACCTAGAGCTATCTTCTGATAGCAAAAATATGTGAAAGATCTCATAGCGTGCAGCTAGCAGTACTGCTGAAACTAGAAAAGTTGGGTTACACAAATTTCAAAATTCACAATAATTAGGTACTTGAAATTCTAGAGCAGTGGAATTCTTCTTGGCCAAGTACACACCCAGTTTTGGTGTTTGAGTTTTTGGATTTTAAATCTCCTGTGAAACCTGGAACCTCAACTTTGAGCACTATGAAGGACAATCAATTCATGCATGGATTTTAAAACCAGATTTTACACCAAATTTGGGGATCATGGAAAAAGGGAAATTCTTAAAAGGGAGAATAGAGTAGAAGAATTAAATGGAATGGAAGATAGAATAGGATAGGATAAGATAGGATACGGTGGGGTAGAGTAGTATTCATATTTTTCAATGCTCTCCACCAGTTTAAAGCTGCATAATATCTGAGAGAAAAGAAATAAACAACTGGTTTTCAGAGACGGCATTCCCACTCCCAGTTCCATTCAAAACTAATCTCCAATATACTAAACATTTAATTCAATTAAAAAAACAAACCGCTTGCTTTTTATATGCTTATTACAGAGAGCCATAGAAATAGTTTTCAACATGTTAGCTTTGAGCCTACATACACATATTTCGCTAAATTGTGACCTGTTTTTTTTTGCCATCGGTTGAATAAGCCACAATTGGCTAGATTTATAAACAATGCTAGGTAAAGCTAAAATTGTGGTTATTATGATTCATAAAGCAGTCTGGTTGTGTACAATAATAATTTAAGAAAAAAAGCAAGCAAAAGGCCTTACAGTTTAAGGTATATCTAATCCTAACAGCTTAAGTCACCTCCTTCCCAGTTTATACCTATCCGCAAAATGCATTGCTTGAATCTCAGAATGACCTCAGACCCAACAACAGTTGCAAAACCTTACAGTAAGTGATTGTGGGCTTGAGGCTGGAGACAGGATAGAGACAGCATGGCACGGAAAAGCCCACGCTTTAGAAAATTTTAATTCTAGCATTTATAGCTCTACTACCTCATTCCAGTAAAAGACTGGCATCCAGGAGACTGGCAAAATTAAATGAGTGGCCAAGTAATCTCATTAACTTTGGTCAACCCAGTAAACAAATCACATTTCAAAGTTGTCTCCAATGGTTGCAAAATGTCAGGGCCCCCTTGCTGCCTGAACAGAAGGCAGGCAATTACAGAAAATGCAATTTTTGTCCATCCTTAAGCAACATTCTTGCAATCTTCCTGGGTTTGGGGAATGTTTTAATGAACCCCTTTTCTTGTACAGAAACTTGTACAAAACAGTAAATAATCAAAGTTTGTGATTTTTTTAAGGCTATCTATCAATCAGGCTTTAGAACAGATCTTGTGAATCACACTGGACTTCAGCAGGCATGTGGCTTGACACGAATGTCAAGGAAGATGCATAATTGCATATGGCATCAATGTTATTGTGAACATCCACCCAGGAGATCAGTTTTACCTTCAAGGTTTAGCTCAGTATAAGCACACTAAAGGCTTAGCTCAAGGCCTGTCCTTATTGCTGCCTACTACAAAAGCCTCTGGTCACTAAGCAAGGGAAAACTCCAGTTTGTGGCCTAGCGTGTGATAGTAAAGGGACAGGTGGACTGGCTCACATGCAGCAGGAGGCCTCTCATATGAAAGAATTATTACTAGCTTCAGTGTCCTATTAATTGCTACGATGTGGTCATTTCCCCCTTCACAAGGTCATGCAAACTACTATTTGAATTAATTATACAAATAAGTAGGTCAAATAAATAAAATCCAACTATCTAAAATCTAAATAAAATCTAATCAACCTAAATAAAATAATCTACACTTGTAATGCATAAAGACAGGTAAGGCCATATTATAGCTAGGTGTGTTGCAATATGGGATTTTTTTTGTTTTTGTTTAGGCCAGCTTATTGACTATGCCTAGCATGAAGTGAGAACCCAATTATTTTGGGTTCTCTGATATTACCCAATCTGATATTGGGTACATTTATATTATGTGATTTTATCTTTAGACTATCTCAATATTTGAATAAATACATCTATTACATAATGTACAGAACTAATTTTTTATCAGTTATGGCACCCTTCTCAACTACAGTAGGTCCTTTCTTCAGCCATTCAGAAAGTTTATACACAGTTCTTTAGATGAAGTTGTTTCAGTAAGCTAGCTAGTAAAATAGGCATCTCTTAAAGAAACAAAAAGCTTTTCACAACTAATAATTATTTTGGCTTTGGACAACTAACATCAATAGTCTTTATAGGAGTTTGAGCATCAGTTGAGACTCTTTGTTGGGAGTTATAAACCCAAACTCATCGTTATTATTTTATAAGAGACTACAAATATTTTTCATTGTCTTCTTCCTTTATAATGTTTGTACTTTTGATGCTAGATCTTTCAAATTGTTTTGGATGATCTTCAGCTGGCCCTAAAGGTGCTTCCCTCCACTTCTTTCTGTCTTACTTTCCAGGTACTGGTTTTCTTTTCATTTTTAATACATGTAACAGTGTTCTGAAGTGAAAAGAGATCTGTCATTGCAAGATGGTCATTTTTTTCCTCTTTCCATCCTATGCCATATACAGACACAAACACAGAATATCCGTTCATCCCTTAAAAGAATTTCAATATCCATTGCCAAATGGCCATTTGATGTTCTCTTTTTGTACCTATTGAGACAGTCATTCACAGGAGTTCTTTTGCAGCATACGGCAACTTTCCAATGTAAAGCTTTTACAGGCCTAGAGCCATTTTGGAGACCAGAATAAGTAAGGTACACAAGTGAGGCAAGCGTTCTTCCCTTAGTTCTATGTAAGACAGTGGAATCTACATTCCTTCAACTTGTCCTTATGTCACTACCAAAAATTGGCACGTCTGAGGAACTGTCTTCACTCAGTGGGATCAACCCAGCCCACTCGCTATGGCAGAAGAAGCCTACTGTGCATCCCATCAGCCAACAGATTTCTGTTTCTTTGGAACACCTTGAGATTTGGCTTCCTCTTTTTTTCTTCCTTCAAGAAAAGTCTTAAAACCTGGCTCTAGGCTGGAGGTCATTGGGGGAATAACCCCGAAGGCATGAACCCGCTCTGCTCCAAACCCATAATTTTGCAGATTGCTCTTAATCCTCTGTCATTTTAATCTTTTTATATATTAATGTTTGATTTTTTAATGTATATGTTTTTATTGCATATAGATGTCCAGAGATGCCTCGAGATGCAGCATATAAATTTAATAAACCAATATTTTAATAATTAGTATGTGGCTTCTAATGTCATCAGTGACAAGAGAGTTGTGGATATAAACCCTGATGATGGAAGAACTGTAAAATAAATTTCATGATATTTCGAACAGATTTGTACTGTTACATGACTTTGCACATTATCATCATTTCATTGCTTTGTGTTTGCAGGATGGAAGAGAGACTTACAAAGATCAGAAAATCTTTTAGCTGGCTCTTCAACCTTTGTCAACGAGCATGTTAAAATTTGTCCCTGGGAATTTCATTTACACTTTCTCTGCATCAGAGAAGGCAAATGACATTTTTAAGACTGTGCTAATAATTCTATTCCCGAAACTAACAATTGGTATTGACTTTCTACGGGTCATGAAATGTAGACTTCCAGTGATTCAAAATATACAGTTACCGTCCAAACCAACAGCCCTTTTGTCTCTGTACAAATAATAATGAAACTAAAGGATAGTCTATTAAGAGTTAGAAGATTTTTTTTTTACCAAAGTCTTTTCCTCAACAATAATAATGCCCCCCTCCAAGTTCTTTGCAGGAATAACTGCAGACCATTTACATGCTGAGCTGTCAGACCATGCACTTTCCATTCAAGAGATAACATCCCTTTTCATAAGTCCATTTGCAATCCATTTTAGAGTTATCTAAAAATCAAATCTACACAGTAATCCTTTTAATGTACTCTTGACTTTTACAAAACAGCTTTATGTTCCTTCAGGAAATGTTTTAAGCTATTACTTGGTAATTACTATTCACCCATGAAAACACTGATCTTTTACAATATATAATCAGTTTGCAGACCAAAATAAAATAAAATAATAAAATAAAATAGGCTACAATTTTGACAAAAAAAAAGCAGCAGAGGGGGAAAAATATCCAAGAGGTTATGGGAATGAAATCATTTTCTATCTAGTAGTTTTAAATTTTTATTATTTTTTTAAAATAGCAAATGTGGTATGTTTCAGCACTATTTAAGTAAACAGTGTCTAGAAGCGAGGAGAACTTGATGGAGCAAATACAATGGTAATCATTTTGTTTCTACAATCAAAATATAACTTTAGAGACATGAAGTGAATTATTCCCAAACACAGTTCTGAAATACACCACAGCCTTACTCTAAACGCAAGAGTAACTGACAAAGTGAAAAAAAAAAAAACCTAAAACAGTTGGACAAATCTCTCTTCTTTAGTACTAGAACCTCTATAATTTCAGAGCTCAGCAGACCTAATAGAAATTCCATCTTATTAAAGTTCAGGTAGATATCATTAACAATATGTAAGTTTTCAAGTTCACAGAACCGGTCTTCGGGCAAGATAAGAAAAAACAGGGGATGAGAAAGTCCAAAAAAATTTAGGCCAAATGCTTTGGGTGACAGATCCACACTACAAAACTCATCTCAACTTTTATGCTAATTTGGCTAATCCTCACAAAGATATGAAAGGCACTGTGGTAGTGTGGTGAAGGCATCAAGATACCCAGGGATACCCAGGGCTGCCTTAGGGCCAAAGACAGGAGGCAACCTTGGGCCATTCACTTTCTTTCAGTCCTAGGAAAGAGGCAAATCACTTCTGCAAAACCTTCCCAGGAAAATTGCACGGGCTTGTTCCAGATTGTCTCCAAGAATCATACATGATTGAAGGGAAGAAAACAAAAAGGGATCAGTCAATTGAATTATTTTTCCCAATAGACCAATATAGATACATTTGCTTTCTAAATAAGTTATAGGGCCACTGATTTACCTCACAAGAAACTATTCATAAACTCTGTATTATTCTTCCTTCAGTAAATGAAGATTTACTCTACTGTACTGTTGCTACTGACTATATAGATGCTGTTCCAAGGTCTGAAAAGCAATGGTGAATGCCCATTTCTCTCTTATTTTAATGCTATGGTGCTAGATTGAGAGCACAAATTTAGTTAAGACTTAAGTATCAGAAAAAGAGTTTATATAAACTAGATGCTTAATGCAAATCAAACTAAAGTGCACTGGGACTTTAGAATTCAAATAGACAAGCAACCTACCACATAGAGACCCCAGGATTAACAATTGTTGATCCGAAAGACAAAAAACTTTGAGTAGTGGATGTTACAGTACCTGGAGACATTATAATAGAAGAGATTTTCTTTGTGAAGAAAATCACAAAATACAAAGACCTGTGGATAGAAATTGAAAAACTGTGGTGAAAGAAAGCAAAGAAAGTATCAATAGTATCAATCTGGGATTGCCATGGGTTCAATCCCAGAACAACTGGAGTACCATTGGAATTGACAAAATCACTACCAATCAATTGCAAAAGGCAGCTTTATTTGGAATAGATTACATCATATGATGATACCTTTAACACCAACAGCATCTGCACATCGCAAGTCCTTGGGAAGGACTCAATAGATAACATGCCAAATCTGGTCTAAATATGTGGCTGACTGTGTAACGAACCACAATAATGATGTTGTTGTGGACAGGAGGAATGTACTCTCATCAAAACAGGACTATAGGACTACATCCAAATTGCAAAAATCCAGATAAAGGCTAGATGGCAGCAAAGAGAGGAGGAAAATTTTCTTTGCCTCCACTGGGTGGCTGTCTTCAGCCCAGTTCTGGTAGCTGTACCCAAAGATATTCACTTTATTGTTAATTTAAAGTTAATTTAAGCTCTTGACCCAGATCCCACAACTATAACTTTCACACAGCTTGTTGTATGCTTGTCACAGCGAGTTGGATCTGGTGTTTAAAGCATTAGGATAGAAATCAAGAAAATATGAGTCCTAGTCCCACCCTTGACATGAAAATTGTCTGGGTGATCTTGGGCCAGTCATGGTCTCTCAGCCACCTGACACAGTTTCACAGAAATAGGAGAAGGAAAGGGTATTAGGCATGTTTGCTGCCTTGAATTATTTATAAAGGTGGGATCAATAAATAAACAAAATATTAACTATGACTTGGTCTGAAAAGGAGTGGGCTTTCTATCTGATATAACACCGAAACCCAAAAGATGTAAGGATGCCAACTATCTTCCCTCAGCTCTCCTCAAGCCAGTATCTTCCAGACATCTTGGACTAGAATTCCCAGAAATGTTCCCCACCCCCAAAATAAAATCTGACACATCTATGAGGTACCAAGTAGGGGGAGATGGAATAAGAAATGGAGGATTAGCGGATAAATTATTGATCTACAATTGCATGCCCACTTCATCCAAATCTCTGAAGCAATTCCACTGTAAATGTTTCAAAGGCAGCTTGTCCCCAAATCTTCCATCAGAAAGCAAGTCGTCTGTTCCCCTCCACTGCCAAGAAAAGGAAAAGAAATGGCTATCAAAGTGTTTGCTTAAGTGCTCGCCCTGAGGGCTCTCCCCCCATTAAACTCAGACAAAATGCTTTAAGCAACTTATTCCGCCTATCCTGAAGTCAAAGATGAAAACAGAGCAACATATCATCATTAAAGCAGGTTTTGGCACATTTGGTTCTGAAAAGCCCATTAACTTAGAGACCTTTGAAACTTCTAGTTACTTAATATGTGCCTCAAAGGAATGAGAAAAGACTGTGTTTGCAAGAGCAGCCTTAAGCACAGGAAGGAACCCATAGCTTGGGGGACGGTTCATTATAACTTAATAATGAGAGCCTTCCCTGAGTTAGCTGTCCAAGCATCACTACAACATTTCACCTCCAAAGAAGAATTTCCTTAATGCTTCCATTGAAGTAACTCATCTCTCTGCAGTCTGTGGTCAGTCTGGGTGGGGATTCTGGAGATGCAATTCTTCTATCCATTTCCTCCTTTCTCCAATAATAGTCAGCGTTCCACTACAAAGCACTTCTCCTTTATGCCAGTTGGTGAGTTTTCTGTTCATCTTGTGGCCTGGATGGATCGAACCCTCTCTTTTTTTCCCCTTTGGGGACAAATTATCTGACTTAAAATAATTGCCTTTAACATTTAGTATTTTTTAAATGTAAACTTCAGCCATTGGGATCAGTGCAGGCCTGGAATGGGAACGGCTGCAGGATTTGGGTTTGGCTCTTCTAAAGAAAAGAATTGGGGTGACATGATAGCAGTATTCCATTATTTGAGGGGCGGCCGCAAAGAAGAGGGGGGTTGAATTATTCTCCAATGCACCAGAGGGCAGGACAAGAAACAAGGACTGGAAACAAAGGAAGGAAGCAACCTGGAATTAAGGAGAAACTTCCTAATAGTGAGGACAATTAACCAGTGGAACAGCTTGCCTTCAGAAATCATGGGCACTCCATCACTGGAGGTTTTTAAGAAGAGAATAGACAGCCACTTGTCTGAAATAATATAGGTTATCTTGCTTGAGCAGGGGGGTTGGACTAGAAGATCTCCAAGTCACCCCCCTCCTCCTTCTCCTTCTCCTTCTCCTTCTCCTTCTCCTTCTCCTTCTTCTTCTTCCTCTTCCTCTTCTTCCTCTTCCTCTTTTCATAGGTTTAAAAAAGGACTTGTGCCCGATCCCTGAGTTTGTGGATTCCTACAGAGCTAGATGACATTTTTCAATTTCCACATGGAATGTCGGTGGAGATGATCCAGAAATAGGTTGCAATGCACTTGTTTCTTGAGAGAGACTGCTGAGTTGCTTGAAAGCGAACAAATGCTAATGAATCCTGGACAAAATGGAATTGCTACTGGCTTAGAAGCCTTAATGGTTTAGAGATAATGAACCTCCCTATTCTGGATGGAATTGCACTTTTCTTAAATGATCTAATTTATACCTTTGAAGGCTTTTTTTAATTAGATGCTCATGTGTGTAATAACCTTTTTTTTAAAATTAAAAAACACTTATGTAAAAGTTATAGCCTGAAATGTTTTTATTCAGTTTTGACATGTACCAGTGATTCAATTTTTATATATACTCAGACTTCACTATGATTCTACATGCATTAATTACGACATGTTTTGAAAAGGCAGCCATGTAGGTCATTCACAAATCTCCCATTTCACCCCAAGGCAAAATAGCCAGTTATGTGCTTACTCTATAAAATGAGATACAGTAAGAGGTGTGGCAGGGACCAAAGGAGATGTCCATAGTTGTTGTACACTTATGTTTCTATTTATTTATTGTCCCTTTAAATGAGGAAAGAATAAAACTAAATATATAACTTCTGATTATTTGCTTTCACAGATTGATGGTCAAATATCATTGCAAAGAAGTGCAAACAGTAGGCAAAGGAGAAAGACCAAACATGTGTCCTTGTATTGCAGAAACTAAAACTTGCTTTTTGAATTGCCTGGGTGAAAATGGAAAAATTTATCAGATCCATTAGCTAGAAAGCTATGCAAGAATTTAATAGTTCTTCACAAAATTAAATAAATATAGCAATGGAAATTTTCTGACTCCACCTACATATACAACCCAGCTGTTTAAGGTGAGCCTCTTTGTGTCCTGTGTTATGGCTACCAAATTCAGATCGGCCCACCTGGATATTTGCAGCTTAAATATTATAATCCTATATTTTGCATGACTTTAGATTGTCCCTGTTGATTTACAGATCACTGCTTATACTACCTTGGTGCCATCTGCGCTCCATAAGAACTGATGTGTGAAGAATTAAGCATACCATTCAGCATGTAATGCTAAAGTAGATGAGTGAATAGCATGGGGTTATGTATGATTTTTTTTTTTTTTTGCAAGTGCCTTCAAGTCTTTCTTGTATCCTGACAACTACCTGGACAAACCCCTGCTGCTTTCTTGGCAAGGTTTTTTCAGAAGTGATTTGCCACTGCCTTCTCCCTAGGGCTGAAAGGGAGGGGACTGGCCCAATGTCACCCAGCTGGCTTCATGCTTAAGGCAGCATGAGAAACCCTAAAGCACTATTCCAAACTGGGCTCTCACTGTGTATGACTATTCAGTAATAAATCCCACTGAATTCAGTGAAGCTTACCCTATTGCCAATGAGTATCTGAAGGAAGGGTAAATCTGTCAGTGGCTATTAGTTCAATCAGACTTCATTAATCCTCCTTGATTAGAGAAAAATATATTGCTAAATAGAGGGTTAATCCAAAGAGAACAACACACCCTGACAGCAAACTTTCCATGGTATGCATCTGTATATAGTTGGAGGTAAAATATGCAATCGGAAGGAGCCTAGTCTTGCCAGGCAAATATCTCTATATATCCATTTCCCTTTAGTCTTGCCTCATGCCTTTTAAGTAATTACTGGTTGTTCAAAAGGCCTATCCCCTTATTCCATGGCTGGTAGCATCTTGGATTCTTGACTGCTAAAGGAACCTGGATTTACTGAACTAATAAAATAAGGCATTCGTAGAACCTTGCAATCTTTTTAAAACAGTCCGATTCTCTTGGCAAGCCTCAATTTTATTGCCTTGGGTAACTGTGTGCCAAGGCACTGAACCAGAAAGCTGGAGTTGAGCAGGACTCAGAGACACTTTGCTAACATCAGGGTTATTTTAAATTAGGATACTTCAAAATCAATTTCAGATTCAAACTTTTAAATGCAGTCACTCTCCAGAACACTGAAAATGAACTTGAGGTAAGTGGATATTTCAAGACTAATTTGCTACAGATTTTTGGTGAGGCTCAAAACTTTTCAAAAGAAAAGAGGCATCTTGGATTTCCCGGTGCTCAAAGGCCTTGTCCAAGCAAGAGAAATTAAACCGCAACTTCTGCAGTAAATTTCTGGCTTTCTCATACATTTTTTATTTTTTATTTTATTTGTTTTGTCAATTGCTTACAAGATAATAGGTATAAGTAAAAACATAGTTATGAATATATGGATACATATAAGAAAAATAAAAGAAACAATAGGACAGGGACGGTAGGCACGTTGGTGCACTTATGCATGCCCCCTACAGACCTCTTAGAAAAGGGGTGAGGTCAATAGTAGAAAGTCTAAGGTTAAAGTTTTTGGGGTTTGGGGAAGAAACCACAGAGTCAGGTAGAGTATTCCAGACACTGATCACTCTATTGCTGAAGTCATATTTCCTGAAATCAAGTTTGGTGCAATTAACATTGAGTTTGTATCTATTGTTTGCTCTTGTATTGTTATGGTTGAAGCTGAAGTATTCATTGACAGGTAGAACATTTCAATGTATGATTTTATATACTATACTTAGATCGGACCGAAGGTAGAGTAGTTCTAGGTTTTCTAGGTCTAGAATTTCAAGTCTGGTGGCATAAGGTATTCTGCAACGAGTAGAGGAGTGTAGAACTCTTCTTGTGAAGTATTTCTGGACTTTCTCAACTGTGTTGATCAGATACATAATGTGGGTTCTAGACTAATGAGCTGTATTCGAATATTGGTCTAGCAAATGTTTTGTATGCTCTAGTTAGTAGTGTAATATAGTCAGAAAAAAAAGCTACGTAAGATTAGGTTAACAGCTCTTAACACCTTTTTGGCTATGTAGTTACAGTGGGCTCTAGCACTTTGATCATTAGAGATGAGTACTCCAAGATCCTTGACAGAGTTTGGATCATCAACAAGGTCTTGATTATTCAACTTGTATTTTATTTTCTGATATTTTTTTGCCAATATGTAAGACAGAGCATTTATTTGTTGAGATTTGAAGTTGCCATTTGTTTGACCATTCTGATACATAGTCAAGGTCTTTTTGAAGGGTAGCAGTATTGTCTGTGGTGTTGAATAGCTTTACATCGTCAGTGAAGAGAACACAGTTGCTCTTAATATGATCACAGAGGTCATTTATGTAGAGTATGAAAAGAGTTGGTCCTAGAACACTGCCTTGGGGGACACCTGTTGACAGGTACAGAATTTGATAGGGCGCTCCCAATTTTGACCATTTGTTGTCTGTTTGACAGGAATGCTTCTATCCAGTTATGCAGGTGTCCAGAGATACCATAAGATTTTAGTTTTAGGAGTAGTCTGCCATGTACCACTGAATCAAAGGCTTTACAGAAGTCTATGTAGATTGTGTCTATTGCTCTCCCCTGATTGAGTTGTGTAGTCCATATGTTTTTGCAGTGTAAGAGTTGCAGATTACAGGATAGTTTTTTTCTGAAACCAAATTGTTTATTGAAGAGTAGGTTGTTTGTCTCTAAGTGGAGGATAATGGATTGGTTAATAATTGATTCCATTACTTTACAGGTGACGCAGCATAAAGAGATTGGTCTGTAATTTTCAACTAGGCTGGGGTCTCCCTTAGAATTGCAGCTCTGGTACTTTTGGGGGGAAATATTGTTTGAATTTTTACTCTAAGATACCTTTGGAGCTACCATGTTATTTCACCTTTTTTTCAGTAATCAGTTACAATCCTGCTACTGGAAAGAGATTAAGGATTCTGATGGCTCAACTTGGAGGATGATCCCAAGGCTTAAAGTAACTGCATGGCAGCAATAAGAAATGCAAGCATAGAGGTAGGTTTTAGATCAGTCAGTAGTTGCACACATTGGCACAAGACAGAATACAATCTACCATCACTTCTGCTGGGTTGAAACTAAAAAACAAATAATGTGAAATCCTGACTAGTTTCAGAGCAGGTACCCTGGATCAGGTTCACAGTACTTTGCCCTCTCTGTATTCTTAATCTCTCTGTATTCTTAACCTCTCTGTATTCTTAACCTAGATGCACCACCCCGCAACTGTTATTTAATGAACAAATCCCCAACATAGGAGCAGCCTGTCATGAATTAACTAGGCCTTGAGAAAGGGAGAGGGCATGTTTATATAACTGAGCTTACTGCCAAGGTGATATCAGTTGGGTGCTTCAGAAGATACTGTGAGGTAGGTGTATAGTGAAAGCAAGTGATTCATAGCTCCTGTTGACCTACCAAAATTGATGCCTAGACTAACCACAACCATATCTGCTTTGATCTTATGCCTGTAAGTCAGCCATAAGTCAAGTCTGCCTGGACTTTAAACTATTTTATCAATGAATTCCTCACAATCCTCTGTAATTCCATGGAAGGCTTCACAAGGGGCAGGGGTTGGGGTCAGATATGGAAATCACTCTTGATGTACATGAATTCAACCAGTTGATCTAAAAGAAAAATCTAAAAGGAGTAATGTCAGGTGTGAAGAATCAAGATCACATGTAAGCTCCAGTTCAGAAGATTTATTGCTGAAGCCTGCACAGAAGAATCAATTAATCATCGACATTTAATTGGCACTGGATAAGAATTAATGGTATTCAAGAGGAATTGAATTTTGAGTGTTTATGGACATGTAATGATTCTAGGCTAAATGGTCTTTTGACTCCACCTCTAGGCTCTGCCTGCATTTCTATGTGTATTCATTTTAAGTTGAATGGAACTACAGCTTCTCCCAGTCTAGGAGAACGAATTCCAGTAACAGCAAAGGCAGCTTTTATTCAGAACATTAGCTGAATGTGTGGAAATCATGGAAAGACCAAGAAACACATTATATTCCTTATCCCTTTGAAGAGGGTCTTGGAATGTAGAGGCATATCTTGCTGACCCTTGAATACCATTATGAAGAGCAATGACATATTTTCCCTAGACTACTCAACATTACTCAAGAAAAAGCCTTGTTCAAGGATATCCCATTCCACAAAAAATCCAAATCTATTAGACTTGCTCCCAAAATTTCAGAACTATGGAATTTAAGAATAAGGATGTAACATGTTCTAGAAATAAGGAAAGGTGTAGAAGTAATCTTGGCCATCCAAATTGCTAGCTGATATATTTTACCCAACTGGTTTATAATTCTATTAATTTCCTGATCTGTTTCCCCCTCTTTGGTTTTTGTCTGACTTATTGTAATGGGTTTCACATTTGGTTTTTTTATTGTAAATACTTCTTAACTAAATAATTAAAGCTGTGTTCAATTAATACCTAGGACAAATGGAGAAGTGATTCTTAGAGTGCTTGTGAGATGATTACATAGTGCAATGCATTTCAGATACCGGCTGAAGGGCAAAGAAATGTCTCCATATTTCTTGCTTAGTTTATCTGTAGTTCTATCTTATGAATTGTGTACGAATAGAAATAAGGGAGCTATCTGTATTTTTTCATAAAGGGTATTGGGTCCAAAATGCAAATCACCTGCATCACAGGCAATTTGAAGATTATCACCCATTTATCTACCTATTGCATCTGCAGGATTCAATCTGGGTTGGTCACTGAGACCAGAGGTTTTGTCCTCTGAGCTTTTGGACTCATGCTGGAGCCCATCTTCAGAGAATGCCTCTGTGTAATTAGGGTATTGATGGCTGGCTATTAAGTCATTGGCTGTTGTTTATTTGCGTTGCCCAGCCCTTGTGCCCTAAGTACTTGATAAGCTGGGGGTAAATCAGCACTCCTGTTGATTGATGCGGCCCCATTTCCCAGGCTTCAATTACTTTCCTGGCTGTTTTTGTGCCTGCTCGTCCAACAATCTTAGTAGCTACAAAATTAAATGCATGTCCTTGTTCATTGCAACGTGAGGCCACCAATGGGTTTGGGTCTCCTTGTCTGACCACTCACTTGTGTTCTTGCAATCTGGTGGTTAGCTTCCTCCCTGTCTGTTCCTACATAATCACAGGGACAATCAATGCAGGGGATCCAGTAGGTTACATTGGAACATTGGAAATATCTCCCACCTCCGACCGATCTTTACAGAGCATAATTTGTCCTAGTATAGTAGCTTCTGAGTGGTGTGTGAAACAGGTATCTGTGTCTACCTGCTAGCTCTAAGTTAGAGCTTATCCCTTGTGGGTTCCTGTTGTGCTAATCTTTGATCCACACAAACTATTTAAGCAAAGTAGTTTTGATTCATATATTGAAATTTGCAAAATTGGAATATGTTAAAAACAAATTAAGGCCTGGGTTAAAAAAAAAAGTAAAAAAAACCCTAAAACTTAACAGAACATTTTGTACAGAATAAAACCCAAATTTTATTTATATAACTCTAAAATTAAAACAAAGCCTTCCTTCTAACAAGACCTCCCTCTAAAGAAAATCATAAAATACTTGGATAACTTTACATGAATGTATATGAATAGACAGATGTACGTTGTATATATTGTTATATATGAGTATGTTCAGAGACTTTTTTAAAAATGAGGAAAGGAAATTTGCAAGACATATATATGAGTGCACTGGCTCAAAGTTCAGTCCAAAAGCAATTAAGATGGCTAATGCTCAGCAACTTGACACAGTTTGCTTTGTATTCCGAACTAGCAAGAAGCATCTCAAGAGATTGTAATTAAAACCTGTCAAGCTCAAATTAAGTTGTTTAGAAAGACTCAAGAAAGCTTTTAAAGCACTAAGCGCCTCCGTTAATATGGAAAAAGTCAGGAGATAGGCAGAGATTAGATGGTTTAGAGTTCTGTGGGCACACATTTTAAGAAGGCAAAATGTGGCAATTAGAAGGAGGACATCAATCAAGAGACTTCAGCTTATGAAGAAATAAAGTGAATGGACCCGAAGATTGCAACAACAATCTAGAGGTGGTTATTTCCTGTCTGAATTTCATTTTCAAAAACAAACCTATTTAGTACGTATTTATGAATTGATTCGGTATCAGTTATAACCACGAACAAGATGCAGTCCTTGTTGTCAGAACAAGCAAAAAAATGAGAACACCGAAAGATTCTGGCCAAATCCAATGTCACAACTATTGTTCTCTGGTTCTCAATTGCTCCCACAATTGAGAAATTGCTCAATTGCTCCAACAGCTGCTTAATATACAGCAGCCCCTCCACCTTGCTGTCGTTCAATTACATCTTCCAGCATCCATATTGGTTTATGATTCTGGGAACTGTAATCCCAATGCATCAGATGGTCACCAGGTTAGGAATCTGCACCCTAGAACAGGAGTGTCGAACTGATGGCCCACAGGCCAGATGCGTCATGCACAGGTCACACCCACCCCAGCTCCATGAAGGGAAAAAAAGTCATGAAACATCAACTGATGGCAATGTGATGCCGTGAGTTTGACACCAGAGCCCTAGAATATTCTACCATCTGAAACTTTCTGAAACCTTCAGTTTCAATAGCAGATGCTCTGAGAATTTTCAGTAAAAAAAGTAACCCAACTGTCATGCCCCTGTCGGAATCTGATTCCAACGGGGAGGCTGAGCAGCTGACAGGGAGTGGAAGTGTGGCTCCATTGCCTGTGGGAGAAACTGGGGAAGGAAACAGTCCAGCTGAGCAGAGCAGGGGAGAGGTAGAGCAAGGCAGAGGGAATTCAGAGGAAGATCTAGGCCCACGCCAACTTCATCCTACGGCATGCAGGGAGGAACGGAGAAGGGAGCAATATGAGTTGTGTGGCTTATGGGGGAGGAAAGGGCCCTGATTCCCTTCATTAACTGCAGTTGGGAAAACAGTGTTTAAAAGGAGAGTTTGCACACAGGAACTTGTTGGAAACAATAGCATATTATCTTGTTTTGTTGAGGCTTATCTGGGTTCCTGGTGTTTTCTCAATTGTGTGTGTTTTGTTGGCCTTTGAAGTCTGCAATTCCTTATCCTGCCCTGTCCAGTTAATTGCTGCAGTATGGTTTATGTGGATTTTTATTTACAGTTTATATGTACTTTGTTTTTGGACTGAATTTCCTCCATTTAAAAACTGTTCTTGGGAGAGTTTTTTCTCCAGTCAAAGGTAACTGGACATTGGGAGCAAAGTTGGAGGCATTAAAGGGACTTTTCTTACTTATGTGACTGTGTTGCCTTTGTGCCACGCCTCGGATCATCACATCAATATTGGTTTAAAAATTAGACAATATTAACTGAATTTTACTTTACACCAATGTGAAAAATAGTGCTATAAAGGAGCAGTTCTGAACCTGCTTGTACGTCCTGCACAAAGAAAGAGAATTCCTGTTCAAAGTCACAACACACTAGAACACATCATCTTTTGGTTTAGACCAGCAGACAGCAGAGTGAATTCCTGGGACAGTCAGATTCCATGTTTCCTTTTTTAACACAAACATTTGCGGAGAATTAATGAACCTAGAAGAAATGACCTTGCTCTTTACCGAACAAAAAAGGGAATTAGCCACAAAATGTCAAACGGCATCATGAACTAATCAGGCAATATATTAACCCACACAAAAAAAGATCAGCTACAGTTATTTTGAGAGATTTTGAGAAAAGTTCATGGATTATAAGTATCTGGAAGCCTGATCTGAAAGAACAAAATGATCTCAAGGGAAGAGAAGGTTGCATAGTCCATGTTATTACTTTTGAATTAGGTTGAATTATTTTTTTTACTCCACCCTCCCTCCCTGCACTTTATTAAAGTGAACTTAGTGCTGACAGAATAGGTTTTAATGGATTCCAAAGAAGGAAAGCAGAAATAGACTTAACCAAATCCAACTTTGGTTTTTTTTGATAGGTGAGGAAGGTCAATTCAAGTTCAAATGGAGAAGGTCACACACAAACTGTTGTACAAAAGTAACGTTAAGCCAAGCCATAGAAACCTGGTTACGCTTGCACTGCCCAAAGAAAATAAACTGCATTGAGGGGTAGGGTGACATGTCAGCATTTGAGTAAGGGGCAGCGATTACCTCAGCTTGAATGTTAAGCAGCATTGGGCTTAGATCAGGGATGAAATTCAACCACCTCGGCCCACCTCAGGAGAGGTGGTAGGGACGATATGAATTGGTAAAAAACCACTCCTGGTTGCTACTATTATTATACCAAGTATACCAAGCCATGCCCAAAGCCATGCCCACAGAGCCAGCAGCGAAAAATTTTGAATTTCACCCCTGGCTTAGATCAGAGACTTGCAGGAAATATCAGGATATGGGCTAGATACAAAAACATCTTTGAAGGAGGCAACCACAACTATTATACCACGAAGATAGTGTGGCTCCACTATTTGGACACAGATCATGAGGCAAATCCCTTTTGGATGCACACATCATAATGCACATACAAAATGGGTACAGTTTGTACTGTGACAAACATGTTGGATCCTAAATGTGTTTCTGGGCAATTGGTTTCCAAGATAAATCCCCCAAGTGGGGGAATTATTTGGAGAACAAGTTTCCAAGGAAAACCCAAACAAAACCACATTTGTTACATTTTATCAGTTTACCAATTCATCAAAAGGAAGAAGGTGGTGGGCACTAAAAACAAATGAACCACAAAAAGATGGGGAAATATCTTGAGTGCCAGAATGGAACGTTTTAATGCATAGAAGCTCAATGTACTTCAGAAAAACTCTTGTTTTCAAGGTCCCTGGGTTTAATAGTCAAAAAATTGTGGTTAAAGGTAAAGCTTCAGTAAAATACTGTATTTCTTCCGGTTGCATATTTCACCCTTTTAAACCAGTTAATCCATGTATTTTTTATTGGAAAAGTATCTACTTTTGTTAAGAACAATTTTATGATCAAGCTAAGGTGCCCAGTGTTGTGTTCAGAAATTATTCTAATACAACTAATCACCACTCTGTGATGACTACAATACAAGAGAAGGACATGAGGAAGTAAATATGACAAGCTTCTCTAGCAATACAACCACTGCAGAGGTGATATTCAGCAGGTTCTGACCAGTTCTGGAGAACCGGTAGTGGAAATTTTGAGTAGTTTGGAGAACCGGCAAATACCACCTCTGACTGGCCCTGCCCCCATCTATTCTCTGCTTTCTAAGTCCCAGCTGATCAGCTGGGTCATCTATTGTTGCCCTACACAGGAGAATGGAGCTGGAAAGCAGGTTAGTGGGTGGGGAGGGAATGGAGATTTTACTGTAACCTTAACCTGCCACACCCACCAAGTCACACCCACAGAACTGGTAGTAAAAAAATTTGAATCCCACCACTGCGTCACTGCCTACTCATCCACAAGTTACTCTCGGTGTTGTTTAGGATAATCCTCTCCACAGAAATTCCCCAGTAGGTAACAATGCTGGGAAGACCACAGTGACACTATAAAACCCAGAGTATGTGGTGGACTTGTGCAGATGTAAAAAATACCGGACTAAAATCCACATATGGTTGGAAAAAATGACAAAAAAACATATAGACTTGAAACCAGAGATATTTTTATTGGGAATTTTACCTGAAATATATAGTAAAGACTTGAAATACCTGATTGTAAATGTATTAACAGCGGCTGATTGTATTTGCTAAAAACTGGAAAAATGAGAAAATACCACCACAGGAGGAAATCATTAAGAAAATATTGGAATGTGCTGAAATGAGTAGATTGACATTTGAAATTAGAGAACAAGAGGATAAACAATTCTATAAAATTTGGGATCTTTTCTATCAATGGTTAGACAATAAAATACAGTAATGAAATTTGTAGACTTTTAGAAAATAATAAATATATAAAGATGTACTTCTTTCTTATTATATCTACAAAATGATTTTAGGATAGATTTGGGGTGATAATATGAACTGTTATAAAATAAACTAAGTAAATTATGATTATCTTGTAAAACATGAATGAATAAAAGTATAGTCAAATGATTGATAATGATACTAAGGTATTTAATTTTTGATTGAAAATATGAGATTATATGCAATGTAATTGTAATTGAAGACTACGAAATGGAAGCACAAAACAATTTGTAAACCAACGGGCACACTGTATGTACAGCTATGGAAGATAGCTTGATGCTTTTATGTTTTGTTTGTTTATGTTTGTTTTTAAAAACCAATTAAAAAAAAAACCAGAGTATGTGAATGTGGAATGAAAAACTCCAAATGAACAGTTTAGGACATGTTTGTTTTGTTCCTGAAAGGAACAAAAGGAAAGATGAGAACACAGTCCTGCAGAACTGATACAATATTTCCAATTTGGGGGTAAAGAATATTTGTAATCTGACAGGCGCTTCTTTTTCTTTCTTCAAAATGCTATTTGCTACTCCTAGTGAAGCTTTTGAATCTTTTGCCCCTTGGTGTTTCTCTCTTCCCTCTCCTCTCAATATCTGTTTTTGCTCTCTTTATATTAGAAATAAAGTAACCACGGTAATTGGTTCGTGAGGTTTTTACACTTGTATAAGAAAAAAGATTAATTCAAATATTGGCAAGTTATTCATAGTAGTAATCCATTGTTAAAATTCACCTTTAATTTTATCTTTCCGATACGATATAAGTCTTCTGACTATCTTTCTTCCTCCCTTAGGCATAGTGGCCCTAACTGGTAAATGCCTAGATAAATTCCCAGCACTGAATATCTCTAAATAAAATATTTGTATTTTTGAAACTGATTTGTTTTAAATCTAAAAATAACAATAAGGCAGGCTCAAATGAATTAATATTCATTTGAATTAATATCCAAACTGCACCTGCAATAGCAGGTCGAGCATAATCAAGCATTACTGGACATTGTCAAATATGAAGACAAATAAACGTGTCCCAGGATAAATGTTGCAGGATCTAATCTGAGTACACCTTTGGCCCCAGGGACTGACTCAGTATGTCCAGTATGCACAAGGCTATAATTTCTATTGCATTAACAAGGAGATGGGTCTTCTCTGCCATGGCACTTGCCCATTCTCCCCACTGAGGTGAGGTTAGCCCCTTCTAGGCCAATATCCCTGAAGTCCTTCAAGACCTGGCTATATCATCAGGGGACTGGGGAAACCTTGAGATGGCTTCGTGGTTGACAACCACTTCTTTCCTGTATTTTGTGGATATTTTAACTGTTTTTAATATAATTATTGTTTTAATTTTAACAGAGTTACTGATATACCATCCCAACATAGTTTTTTTCACAGGTTAAGGGATACAAAACATGTACTTTAAGTGCCCTGCAGAAGTTAATGTAGATTTGCCCAAAGCACCACTAGGGAACTACCAACAGTTGTCTCGATATATTGTTCTCATCCATGTCTCTGTAAAACCACAGTGAGACAAAGTGATACTGAATTAAAAGTAACAACAAGCTGCTTCTAAAAAAGGAGGCACATGAACATGCTTGTCAGCTGTTTACCCAAAGCAGAAAGTTATGAAACATAATCCGCATGTTTGCTTCCATGAAATGGGACTATCAAGTTAAGTATGAACTTTAGCCACATATGTACAAAACATATTGAGTCTTCCAAGAAACCCCTCAAGAACTGTTTCCAGCATAGCTAAAGCAAGGCCAGTAATTTATGCTTATAGTCCAATGGCTTATAGAGTAAGGAAAAAAAAGTTCAAAAGTTCTGGAATCCCAACATAAATAGGAATAGAGTATACATTTTAACAGGAAAAAACACCAGCACCAAGAAGTTTTTACAATTAGTAAGTGGATATAACCAGTGTCAGCAACCTTTTCATGCACCCAGGATAAATCTGTAGATTTGGGGGATGTTGGAAGTAGGAGCAGAAAAAAATTAAAATAAAAAATTTAAAATGGAATGGTCCAAATCTCATGAGTTCTTGAAAGATCTGGCCATCTCACAAGAGACGGAGAAGGAGTGAAAGGGAGAAAGAGTGGGAGAAGAATGAAGTTTATGGGTGTCATCATTATTATTCTGACTCAAAGATTCAAATTGTGGATCTTTGGGTCAGGAAGATCATCCATAGAGCACTTATGCCAGAAATCTGCCAATTCAAATTTTCTGTGATACAAATAATTCCATGAAATGTTGAAAACATCCAAAAGAATGTAATTATTATTCTAAATCATTGAAATAAATACTTTAAACTGTAGCCAGCAGGGAAGCAAGAAACAAGCTCTAACAACTGGCTTGGAGAAAAGTAGTCCTACTTTTTTTTAGGCTATAGTGCATTGGAAAGATCGAGATCATGGATTTGATCATCATGGATTTGAGAAGAACATTTATACCTGCCATTCTCTCGTTGTAAAAAAACATTTTAAAATGTCTTCTGATATGCAAAGCAGATCTCAAGAAAGGGCTGTTGTTCCTGGGCTCATGTTGAATTTGGTGATATTTAAACATTCAGAGGAGCAATATTTTTGCCACATGGCTCCAAAACTCAGTGTAAGATAACTCATAGGATGAAAAGTTATTATTTTCCTATCACATTTTGTTGAAAGCAAGATTGGCTACCTAATAATATATACAGTACCCCTGGAATTGATTCCCATTCTGTAAGGTGTGCTCCTGGCATCTATATGTTAAGCCCTATCTTGGGAAGTCTTGTTAAAAACAGTCGTTTCAAATCAAAAAGATGAGACAGTAGGATGAGAAGACAGTCTTCTTGCCCAATAAAAGTAACATTGCAGCCACACGGAAAATTAGTCTCTTGAGGCTCAGTCCATGAGTAATTTTTTCTTTTTCTTCCTGTCCATCATCATGCACAAGCAATATAGTTCTGAACTGAAGGAGCCCAATGCAAGTCTGAAGGCCACTGGGGTAAAAATGTCACTTGGAAAGGTCTAAAGATTAATCCAATATATGAACAGGAAAAAAAAATACTGAAGAATTTCATATCCCAAGATAACAATGGGATGAAAGATGAACACATTTATAAAAATATATATAGATTTAATACTTAACTCTGGCTTAAAAAAATAATTGAAAGAAACCAAACTGTTGGAGATAATGGTACAAAGCCTATAGATGCATAAAGGGAAGGGCCAGTCCCATATAATTCCTGAATCACAAAACGCAGGGTGAAAACCAACATAGAAAGATCACCTTTTTCATTATGAATCTCTTCACTTGCTGAGGTCCTCTGGCAGGTCCTAAACTTACAATGATGCAGGCTCTTAAGCAGGTCGTTTTAGTGACTGTACTTAAGCTGCAGCTTTCTTCAAAGGAAGACCCATCTTACTTTCCCTTTAATAATGTTCCAGAAGTTGTTAAAAACTTTTCTTTTTCAGGTAGGGTTTACCTTAACCCTATCCTCCTCCTTTAATCAGTCCCTTTTTAAAAAATTGATATTTTTTTGCATTACATTATATTGTCAATAGGACGGATGTTTTCAATTGCTAAATTATTGACTATCTTGCAAACTGCCTGGAACTCCTTGGAGATAGTACACGTTTTTCAAATAAATAAACAAACATGAAATAAAATGGTTGTAACAACTAATCAATAAACAAAAACCTCAAGAGGACAATAAAACATGGTTAAGTAAAGATCCTCTTGATTAAATTTACCTGTGCCACTCAATCAAAAAGCCCAATGGTGGGGAGAACGATATTGTGATATCAAAAAATGAGGCTGAAAAACTTATGCAAAATCTGCAAAGGTGAAAAAAAAAACCCAAATATTCAATAACTGATTGAGACATTATTTTGGCCAAAATGTAAAGCAACCCAAATAAGCCAGTGCTGAAATAAACAGTTGTTTTTAAAAAAAATAATATCAGTTATTCATCCAACACTTTGCTATCAAGCTACCTAGACCTAGAGACTCACCCACTCTCCCAATCCTGGTTCTGAATCAGCCGGTTTCTGGAATGCACATCCTCACAACTGAACCTCCATCACAGGGCCAGCCTGACATGAATCTGGCAAGAAACTGGTGTTTTCCACTGGAAAAATAAAAAAAGCTCTTCTCTAGGCAAAATTCTAGAGTGAGAGAGAAGGACATGCAGGGTTCCGATTGGCTCATTGCCTCCATCTTTCTTTGGCCCCAATGGCTGTTTCTCCTACAATTGCTGAAGAGACCAGAGCTTCCTCAGCAACTGGTTTTCTTCTCAAATCAGAGGAGTACTGACTTCAGGGAAAACCTTCCACGAATTATTCCTAGTGGTATTTCCCCCTGCACCATTCACCACAGCCTCTTGTAGCAATCTTCCTATTGGTAACTCTTCCCATATGTGCTGGAGACCACTGCTGATGTTCCAGGAGTGGAGTGACAGACAATAAAGAAGGGAAGGAATTCCTTTCTTCTTCCTTGTCCCCTCAGCAGGAGCCACTGCAAACCATTATTCTTTTGCTGGCCTTGGTTTGGAGGTGTCTTAAGAGAAATATTTTGGGGCAATCAGGGGTGGGATTCTACCAGTTCACACTTATTTGCTAGAACCGGTTGTTAACATTCTAAGCAGTTTGGAGAACCAGTTGTTAGAAGAAATTACTGGCCTAATCCTGTAAGGAAGGCAGGAAGGAAACATTCTGGTGTTGCTTACAGAAACTGCTTCTCCATTAACTCTTATTACATTCTTGGCAGGACTAGACTTGCTGCCTCAGGAACTTCTCTGGGGTTTTTTTCCCCTCCTTTGCTGGTACTTTCCTTGTGTGGAGTCACCGTTCAAAGTTACAATGGCACTGAAAAAAAGTGACTTATGACCATTTTTCACACTTACAACTGTTGCAGCATCCCCACAGTCTTGAGAGGCCAGACAAGGAGATGCATGCCTTGAAGTGAGTGATATTGAGTTGGCCACACCCAGCCAATGACATGACCACCAAACCATGTCCACCAAGCCATGCCCACCACCTAAGCCATGCTCACAGAACCGGTTGTTAAAAAATTTGAATCCCACCCCTGGGGGCAATGGTTTCTCTAGTCACATAGTTTTCTCTCATATCAAGCACAAGAGGAAAGCACTTTGCCAGGATGTGAATAAGAGCCTGAAGTTTCCTCTATTTATGACAGCAACTATGGTGATTTTATAACACTATAAATCACTCTGTGTCTGTGCGTCTGTGCATGTCCGTATGCCTGTCTGTGTGTGCAGTATATTGGCTGAAACAAGTTTCTGTTGCTCTGACGCAAGGCAACAGACAAGGAAAATATAGTCTCAGATTTGTAGGTGATGAATTACAAAGTAAAAGAACCCATCCTGTCACTGAAAATCCTCTTTGTGTAGTCAACTGAAACAAGCAACAAGTTGTGGAAAAGACATCTACAGCCATTATAAGACAGTGACATACTTCAAGGAGTTATTGAGCACCAGTGACATGGAATGCATTCTGAGAACATCACAATGGATGAGGTTAGGAGATCTGAGATGTCCTTTCAGGATCTTTCTGCCTGAGACAAATGCATGGCAGAGAGAAAACCCAGAAACACAGATTTTTCCATTACAGCACCTTTGTGGACTGCAGGGCACTTATAAACAACACAAAATTCACTTCCCAGTGATTGAGAATTCCCTCCCCCCCCCCTATCTTTTGATGGCTCCACTTCACTGCCTGAGTTTCTATCCTGCAAGGAAAAAATATATAACTCATCAATGCTCAGCCCAAGGTGTCCATTTGCACAGATAATCTGCTAACTCCTAGTAACATGGTTCTACTGATTGACATTACAAGGCATGAGGAGAGTTTACCAAGACTTGAGGCATTGTGGTTAATAGGGAACACTCTATCTGCACAATTGCAGCCTTTTAAGCGAGCAGGGGTTCAGTAAGCATTACATAGTGTGTGGGCAAAGGAGTTATACTAATCAGATATTTTATGAGTGTTCTGCATATCCTCTGATTTTCTTGCAGAGAAGGTTGAAAAGAGGAATAGAGGAAGTTCAAAAGCCTCCTGTGCTTTGTTCAGTTGTGTGGTGTGTGCCATATTCAGACTGAAAAATACTAAGATTGACAGTTGTTTGTACATTGAGGCTTTGTTGCTGTAGGTCTGTACTGTACCAGCTCTATACAGAGTAGATCTGTACTTTACAGTATTACTTTTTATTATTTGTCCTTTCTGTCCTCATGTCCCAAGTCCCAGTTATATGAATAAAGTGGTCTATTTATGAAAAACTCCCCAAGTAAGGTCCCTGCTTTTGTGGAGGGATGCAACTCAGTTATTGTTAAACACTCAGAGAGGTATAAGACAACTCACAAAATATCTGGCCTCCCTTCTCCTCACCTTGCTTGCACACAGAACTGTGTTTAATAACTTTAGTTATTTACCAAATAATTCCTCTCCCCTTCCACCTCAATGTCCTTATTCAATATTTTTTAAAAAATAAATTTTATTGATTTTACAATGAAAACAGACCAACAACACATACACAAATGTAAGAGAGATAAAGAAAAGAAGAAAGGAAGAAAAAATAGAAAGAAAAAGACAGAAAACAATTAAATATTTTCAGTATTTTAAAAAGGAGAAAAATATATTACTACTTCATATGTTTTGCGCTGTGTTAACCAAAGGATAACAAAAATTTACCTAGAATAAACCCCAAAATGTGAATTTTTATGTACAACAAACAAATAACGAATTTTTGACTCAGAGACATTCTTCCTAAGGTATTCTTCTGTGATATTTCCACTCCACTGTACTAATATCAATGAGACTAAACAGAGAGCATATTTGATAATGTGTAATGCATAACACGATATTAGACTTTCACTGGCAAAGTACTGAGTCTAAATATTAAACACAGCTTCATTTTTTAAAACCTTAAAGAGCTGCTATAATGCATTTGTATTATATGTAGATCCATCCTATCTTGTTTAAAAAGATTGCATCTTTCTTCTTGGCCAAAGCTGAGATTCCATTTTTGTCAGAAGCTGATGCAGTGCAAATATGTTTGACTTGATAGTGGTATTTGCCTAAAATGCTTTCACAGGATGATGTAGAGCAGTGCTGGCCAAATTCTCAATGAGAGTAGCAAGAGGCAACACCTAATAAGAAACGCACCATCAGTTTTAAAAGCATTGGCTGCCAAGTCAGTTTGGTGTAATGATTAAGGCATTAGGTTAGAAACTGGGAGATTATGATTCTTAATCTCGCCTTAGGCTGGTTGACCGTGGGCTACTTAACTCACTGTCAGCCCTAGGAAGGCAGCAATGGCAAACCACTTTTGAGGAGGAAAAACCTTGCCAAGTAAACTGAATTCATCCACATAATCCCCAGAGCTCAAAAATTGACTCAAATGCACATGTGTGCAGGCACACAGTCTGAAAAGAAAGGCAGTACTTATTATTTCACCATACTAGGAAAGTGAGGACCAAATAGGACTAAAATGCAGACTATCAGTACAGGAACTTTTCATGGACACCTTCTTTATTTTAAAATTTAACATGGTCAGAAACAAGCTGAGAGCCCTTCAAACAGAGAACCACCCACTGGAAAACATGAACATTTGTCATGTAGAGGAGAAAAAGCTTTAGAACTATGACAAAGTTCTGATTCATCTACCATTCACACATCTCCTTCCCTTCCCTTCTCAAACACAGTGAAAGTTCTTCATACTAAAGATGCCACTTTTGTGTGAAGTTGCACATGCATTCATCCTTTCAAGCATTCTGAAAAGCTATTTGGGAAGCAGTGTTTCACTCTTAAGATCTTTCTGAACTGAAATGACACATCTCAGAATTCCCCCAAACAAACTGGCATGCCAAGTCTTCACTTCATTTGTTTAAAAGAGAGACAGAGACAGAGACAGAGACAGAGACAGAGACAGAGACAGAGACAGAGACAGAGAGAGAGAGAGAGAGAGAGAGAGAGAGAGAGAGAGAGAGAGAGAATGAATAAGAAAGGAAGAAATGAAAAGCCTTGGACAATTAGGTTATGCATGGATGTTCCAGTGAGGGAAATGTTTAAGTGTCCATTTTAAGCATTAAGAAAAACTATGAGGGTTTTTTTTTTTGTTCCAGTGTGGTTGAAGGGGGGAAATGAGATGAAGGCAAAGCCCTTAGAAATTACTACTTCAAAGTGCTATCAGTGTTCAGAAGCAGTAACTCTTTGTTAGATGATGGAAGAGACAAAGTGTGAGTTATGGGGCACAGCCTTGTAGGAGGCTCTGGGAGCCAGATGAAAAAGCCTGATGAAACTGGCTTGGCCAGGATCAAGAGGTTTTGTATCCCTGCTCTCCCTCATATTGTAAATTTCTCATGTCATTAGATTTTGGAACACCTCAAGCTTTTATGCTCTCCACTGTATCAAACTCAATGGAAGTACAATTTGCATTTCCACAATTTAGAGTGAATAAATCGACTTGTATGTGTAGATCTCTGATTTCATGATAGTGATCACTGAGAAATAGTGATATTTACCATCATAGCAATCACTGAAGCCATACACTATTCACATGAAACAACAGTTCAATCAAACAGCATCATTTGTGCTTGGCTAAGAAGGGGACCCGCTGGCTCAGTGGCTAAGATGCTGAGCTTGTTGATAGAAAGATCGGCAGTTTAGTGGTTCAAATCTCTAGTGCCACATAATGGGGTGCGCTCCCATTACTTGTCCCAGCTTCTGCCAACCTAGCAGTTCAAAAGCATGTAAAAATGCAAGTAGAAAAATAGGGACCACCTTTGGTGGAAAGGTAACAGTGTTCCGTGTGCTTAGTCATGCCAGCCAAATGATCACCGAGACGTCTTCAGATAGCGCTGGCTGTTCGGCTTTGAAACTGAGATGAGAACCACCCCCTAGAGTTGGGAATGACTAGCACATATGTGCAAGGGGAACCCTTTACCTTTACTTAAGAAGACAACCAAGTGGGCAGCCTTATCATCTCTAAACAAGATCCCATCTGATCAATTGTGTGTTGTGATTAGATTCAAGATAGAACATCTATGATCAAATGTTTCTAGTTACTTCTCACCTGTAAGGGTTTCTTATGTAAAGTTATTGTAAAGAAATAGATTCATACAGGATTTATTCTCAGCTGCTATGTATTTTAATTTTTGTATTATTGTAAATGTTTAAATTTTCTTTCAAATTTCATTCGCTGTCCAGAGTCATTTTTTGAAATGGGGACCCATTCAAATTGAATTAATAATATTAAGGGAATGGTTTGGATTTCCATTTATATCACCAATCACTTTCTTTTTTGGTATTCATTACTTGGAAAAAAAGTACCAACTGGGGTTTCTGAGTTTTGAGTTACCCTTCATTTACAATTTTTCATGAATGCCACTCTTAACAATTAGATTTTGAAAGGGTGCTTTGTATGATATGCTTGTTATGGATAGGCACTGCTTATAGAACCAAAATTACTTAAGTTGCAACAGGACAGCAAAGTCCACTCTCTATGGCTTCTCCCCTTCTCCTTTTGCAGTGACCTTCCTAGCATGGCCAACTTCCTGTCTGCCCTCTGCAGCCACCCCACTCTTCCATTTGCAGCACGTCGAATACCAAACGAACTACGAATATCGGGACAATATTTTCACATCAAAATGTGTCAAGTATCAAATTCGCCGAGTTTTGAAGCAGTCCATACAGAGGTACCACAATACTATACTAAGAACTCGACTATATTGTTACTTATTGTTTCTGCATGTTAAACAAAAGAAAAATAGACAAAACTAAATAAACAAAAAGTTTTTTAAAATACTATTTGGTTTCTAACTTCTTTTTTGTGCCTCCACTAATTTGTGATGTTTATAAATATTTAGTCCCCTCTTAAATGCCCAGCTGTCTTTATATTTGCTATCCAGCATAACATATTGTATGTATAGCAACCATTCTGGTTTAAATTTGGTTAAACTTCTATTGTGAATATATATTGTTAATTCTACTATAGCTTCCAAGTTTAAAGTCTCAACGAGAAGTCAGAATTCTATTCTTCTTCCAATGTTTAGGAAAAATTTATTCCCACTGCTGTGAGTATGTATCTTAGTAAATTATGACAGCTTGTTGGTATTTTCTGGGATTGTACCTAGTAAGAAAAAATGTTATTTAATTTCAAATTTAATTTTGAAAAATTTCTGCATTGTATTATGTGTATCTTTCCAGTAATTTTGAGGGTTTTACAAGTTACCACATGTGGTAAAATACATTGTCTATTTCATGACATTTCCAATGTTTATTACTCTATTATTTATATATCCCAAAGAATAGTAATTGAATTGTGGTCTCTTTTATAAAAATGTTCACACAATTATATATATTTGAATCTTTAGTTCCATAGCAACTAATTATATTCTAGACATGTTCTTCAGAGGAACAGTCTTCAAAAGACGAAACTACTCTTTCTTGGTTATTTTTAAATGGTGTTATCAAAATGCAGCTTAAAGTATCTCAACCAAGGCAGAACTTTGATAAAAATTTAGTGATGATCACAGTCTAGATATCAGGAAGCAGTAATACATCTTTATAATATTCTCCTATGGATTATTAGGAACACCTAATGTAGTGGAACACAGTGAAATACTGTAGTTATTTTGGAAAAAAGAAGAAGCTTGCACATACAGTTCTTTGAACATTCCCATCAAATCTAACAGGACACAATTCGAACTGGACCACTTACCACAATGGTACTATATCTTTACCACTCACCCCTATTTAAAAAGGCTAATTAAAGAGGCTAAAAAGGGTTACAAGCATCACAGGTTTGCAAGACAGCAGCCCACTAATGGGAAAGGAGCATCTCCTCTAGGCATTACCAGAAAGAAATGTAGAAAATGAGAAGATGTTTTGAAAATAGAGTGAGAAAAAAGTAGATTGCGCTAAAAGGAAGAATCTTGAAAGATACAAGGTTTTCAACTTTATTAATTTTTTAATGGTGACGGAGGAACAAATACAGCGCCAAGTAAAGGAACCAACAGTGAGCTAAGCAAATTAAAAATGGTGAAGGACAAATCAGATGTATATGAAAAGTGTTGTCTTTTTGGACTAAAGACAAGTTTAAAAATGGAAGTAGAGCTAATCCTTGTTCATTAATTAGGGTTACAATATGAACAGTGTTTTACAAAGTTTTGGTGGTTTGGCTGGATTCTGGGAAGCTAATGACCTGTTCCCTTCCCTTAATACAAATGTGCATTGAGCTTTGATTCAGAATACAGGTAGTAAGACATTTGTTTAGTGAGTTTTGCCCCATTTTATGACCTTTCTTGCCACAGTTGTAAAGTGAAACATTGCAGTTGATAAATTAGTCACAGGGTTGTTAAGATGATTGCAAAAAAGGTCCTATGACCCTAAGACACAGCACAACTGTCATAAATATGAATGCTAAGCTTCTGAATTTTGATCACATGATTATAACAAATGTCATAACTGTGAAAAACAACCATAAGCCACATTTTTCAGGGCCGCTGTAGTTTTGAGCAGTTACTAAACAAACTGTTTTAAGCTGAGGACTACCTATAAACATTGCCGTAGCTGTTACAAAATTGGGAAATCCTATAGGAGCTGTGGTTAGAATGCAGGACTGCAAGCTACCTCTGCTGACTGCCAGATGCCAGCAGTTCAATTCTCACCGGCTCAAGGTTGACTCAGCCTTCCATCCTTCCGAGGTCGGTAAAATGAGGACCCAGCTTAGAGAGGGCTGTAAAGCTGTATATAAGTCTAAGTACTATTGCTATTGCTACCTTCAAACTGAAACATGACTGATCCTGATCCACAGTGAATCTGTGGACAGAAGGAATAAGTTGCTTTGGTGAGGTAGCTGGCCATAGAGGCAGGTTACTCTTCCTCGACACAGCAAAGCACTTGATAGGGTGACTCACTTGCCCGCCCCCGTAACTCTGGAGCCCCACTATGAAAGAGAACTGCTCAGGTCTCTGGTGTAATAAATGTTCCCTCTTACACACACATTACTATTCCTACACACATCCACACACTTTTAGTTGCTGCAATATTACGAGGGAAGGGAACCAATTTGGTCAATATTAATTTACCTTCGAAGTTATATCATTTTCTGATCTGGGGGAAAATGTTCTGTTACTCCACTCCCTTCCCCCTCAAAATACAACTTCTTCACTTTTAAGTGATGGAAACTCAATTTGCATCATAATTACAACCAAGACTGCATAGTGTTACATTTAGTTAAAGCAGTAAACTACTATAATAAAAATGCACCTGGGGAATATTTAGAGAAAGCACTAATGATTTCTTCCCTTGTGGTTAATAAATTCACTTCCAGATCAATTTGTTCATGATAGAAACTTGAGAACATAAACAGTTACACAGACACATTAGAGTGTGTCTTTTTCAGTATAAATGATTTATTACAATGATTAGCAGCACATAAACAATTTTAAAAAACCACTCTGATTAATTTTTTGGAAGAAAAGGAGAGGAATAAAAACCTTCCTAACTCTCTCTTTGCATTATGTTTTACTTTTCTAAGTGTGTACTTTTTAATTAAATCCAAATGTCACAATAAATTTAAAGTGTTTTATTACCACTCTGCCTAACTAAGCTATCCATGCAAAAACCTTTTCTATTAAGCCAGATGTAGGGCTGAAAGTGGCTAGGGAGGAAAAAGGGGGAAAGGAAAAGAAATGATCCATTTCAGCATTTGACAAGAGACTTGAAACAGGGCTTAAATACCACAAGATTTTTGGCAAGCATTTTCAGTTTTACCAGGGAAGCTGGTCAGCTAATTGATGCTTAATATCACTTCCAAGTTTGAAAGCATCAGACTCCATTAAATTGTCCCTTTTGGGGTTGAAGATGTCAAAGAAAAAAAAGGAAGAATTACATTTTTTTTTCTCTTGCCTGGAGTTTTGTCTTAAATGTTTTTAGAATTCTTGATTTCAAAAAGCTAGTTTATAGCACATATTAAATTTGATGTTTTGGATAAAAGGTCTCATGTTTCAGTAGTGGTTGGATGTTGATGTTTATAGAAGCATCAAAAAGATTAACTTACATACTCTCCTTTTACATGTCCACTATTGCATTCAAATAAACAATTCATACACTTCACTTAGTCAGAGAACTGAAGATCTCTGGGATCTCTGAAGGCCCCATCACTACAGAAACATCAGGTCATTGTTTCAGATACAACCATGAACATGTAAGGAATATTTTCCAATGATTAAGTGAAAGCAGAAAGTTCTAGGGCAGATGGATAAGTTTGCCCAAAACAAGAAGGTCAACTTTTAATAAATGACATCTTCCATTAAAACCTTAATTTCCAATTTGTATGAAGATAAAAAGCTGGTTGGGAAGTTTTAGTAACTGTTTTTCATTTACCTTCAGGACAACATAAGAGGTCTTCTCCATGACCTTCTAACATGGTTCATCTATGTTAGGAACCATCTTAAGAACTATCCACCAAAGTGAGACAACTGGTTCCTCACAACTTTAATCCTTCCTCTACTTCACCTTAATTCTAGGTCCCTTAAAATAGTTTTTCACGATGTTAAGAATGGGATACATGATTTTCAAGCAATCCTTATAAGGCATAACATTACAAAACATCATTTTGAGTTCAGGATCCAAGCTTCAGATAATCACAAGGAATTGTAATTAAATAAGCCAGAGAGTCTTCCATTAAGGTGCATTTGAGAGAAGGAGAGGAGCAGTAGGATTTTGATTAGTACACCATCCAATTATGCTAAAGAAATTACTTTATCTTTTTTTTTTTGTAAAAGAAAAAGATGTTGACACCCATATACAAGGTGCTTGGCTTTTGAAATTACATATTGTTTTTTTATGACACAATCATCTTTTCAGCAGTTTTAGGTTCCTGTGTTTGTCATAATTCATTTAATTTCAAGGGTAAGATATTTATTAAGAAGTCCTTTCCTCCGGTAGGGGTGGAAGGAGGGTATTGTTCCAGGTGCTTACTCTGTGTGCTCAGGGGCTAATGCAGCATTTTAAAATGAGCTGTTTGCTATATGATTAATATGTTTTCCTTTTTATTATTTATTGCATTAATTATTATAAAATAAAGGAGAGAGAATATTATATTGTCTATACAATATATAGCCAACATTAATAGTCTAAGTGTAAAAGAAAAAAACCCATGTATTTCTAAATTATTATTTTTTAATTTGATCATTGAAACTTAATGGAGGAAACGCTCATACTGGCCCATAATTACCTCTACATAGTAATATAACTGAAATAAAAAATCAGAAAGTGGAAGAAAATCAAATGAAAATTCAAGCTAGAACTAAATTTCAGACAGAATGGTATGAACTGGGATTTTTGCTCTGCTATGTCTGTTTCTTTCACATATATGTACAAAATTGATTTGATTATTGGTAATATTGTCTTTTTTTTTCTAAAAGTGTATTTTTAGACCAAAAATGCCTTGAGATGCTTTGGATTCTTGGTCTTTTGGCTCTGCCAGGACAGCTACAGAGTATGAGTATATGAACCACAACTGGACTCCTGATGTGGAAAAGAGGAGCTGATTCACTAAACAATTAGAGAAAATTTCTAGTCACTCTACTTCTTCTTTACTCCTTAAGCAAATCTTTTCTGTCTTCCTTTTCTGAAGGCAAGAGGGGTCCCCGTGCACAACATTAAAATAAAAGAGGGAAAAGGACAACTTTGGAAGATATATGTGCCGAGCAGAGGTCATTTGCCAAAAATACCACCTGCTAGCATCTATACTGTTTGACTAAAAAAGCCTATTGAAACTTGCAAAGGGCATACTCTAAGACATTTCTAAAAGAGATTATTTAATGATGGAGGGAGGCAGAAATGCTCTGTGTATGCAAGCAACTTCTTTCAGATGGAATTCTCTTCTGTATGATTTTTTTTTGGGGGGGGGGTGATCTCCTTCCTCCATCTTCCAAAAACTGAGCAATTAAAACTTTATTCCTTCTTTGTTTTTTTTTAACTCCTTTTATGGACTTTCCTAGAATACCTCTGATAAAGTACAGTGGACAGAACTAGCTCCTCTTCTGAAAGATGAGTAAAAGATGGATGGCTCCTCTGTTTGCCACGTGGAAATATCCGCTCTTCCACTTACTGATAGAAATTCGAAATTGAATTTCAATGAAATTGCAATGAACTTCAAACTAGGTCAGAATCTACTTTGGAGCTCTTTAATTTCCAAAATATTACTTGAATGGCATTTTCTGCTCCACAATCACATGTAGATTATTCCCTTCCAGTCCCTTGTTGATGGACCTGAGGGGGAAAAATGAATACATTCTCTCCTTGGAATCATAAAGAAGAGAATTGGAAAGCAGGAATGCTAACATAATAATGCCTTGATACAAAGTTATCATCCTTATCAACATACCTTTAAAAAGATATTCTAATTTTAGAAGAGAGGCAAAAAAGCTCAACCCAAACAAGTATAAAAAGGTGCATAAAATCACATATGGCATAGATGATATGGACAGAAAACTACATATAGATTGGAACTAAAAACAGGGAAATTGGGGCCTACCAGAGAAATATTTGCTCACACCGAGGATAATTAAGCTGGAAATTTGTTGCTAGCAATCATGGTAACAGCAGCCATTTTGAATAATTTTAAGAGGGTTGGATGGATTTAACACATTCAATTATCCCTTTGTGACTAGAATTTTGAATTCAGACAAACTACAGCTAAGTGCAGCAGGAATATTCTGCTCTTGTGGCCACTTTTGATGCCTCTTTCCTCCCACTTCGGTTCTGCTCTTCACCCTTGCAGAATATTAGAGCCCGTGCATCTTCCCAGGAATTTTGCTGTCTTTTGGAAGCAGCAATTCTTATACTTTTATTATACTTTTAAGCCTGGGAATTGTATGGAAAAGGGGAGGAAATATTTTTGTCTCCTTTTCTAGGAAGTCCATCATACATGCCTTTCTTCAAAAAGTATTCTATACTTATCCAGAACCACACAATAATCAATCATCCAATCTGAACTTTTCACCATTTCCATCTTTCATAGCCATTTTTCTCATAGCATCACTGCTGACAAAGGGACTCACCTCTAAACACACACAAAAACATGCATATAATGAATATGAGACTGTGTCCCTATATATTTGTTTTTGGTCATTGAAGAAAATTGTTATATGCATTTATTCAAATGTGTTGATATGAGGGTGTCAGACAAACTCTTTTTCCCACTTATAGAATTTACAAAGTGTGTATGTGAGGGGGGGGGGTGAGATGGGAAATTGCTTGTGCTGGAAGTCAATCCCATTGATACCAATTATATATTGTGAGCTATCTATCCATCTTGAAATACTTAGGGCAAGAATGTTGATGCAATACTGGAAAGAGATATATAAGAGAAACATGGAAAATGATGTAATGTATCATAGAATCTATCATTCTATGAAGAATTTTGGTTTTCATAGAGAGATTAACTTTGCATAAATGGAAACTTACCTTCTTCATGACTAAGGAAAGAATTAGATATAAATGTCTTTATATTCTATAAATGAAAATAAATAATATATGATCAATATGGGCTAAATGTCATGATAGATTAAAGGATTTAATTAATATTATATTGACATGAATTTTATACTTAATGGACCACAATTTTTATTAATAGATTTTATACTAGGTTTATTAATGGATATCACTTTCCTTACATTGTACAATTACTAGAGAATTTAATAAACATTAAACAGGGGAAAAATAAACAGTTCAGCTGTATGAACAACTGAAAAACATTTCTAAAATAAGTATGCATAATTTACAATAATATTGAAGTAGATATATTAATAAATTAAGGGCTAGATTGTCAAACAATCTAAAATGAGATTCATTCATCAAAAATATTTTTCATCTTTACTGGACAATCCCTTGAATGTTCAGAAAAGATGCGTTCAATTATTTTGTTGGATATATAATAAATTTAAAACAGTGTTAACACCTATAATTTGGGTGTTTTCTTTACTTGTGCCTTGGATTTCTTTCGCTTCTTCTTATCTTTTGTTTTTAGGGGGAACACTGGATATGAATGCTTCTCTTGAGATCACATTCGTGGTTAAGTATGTATATATAGGTAAATATAAAGGAAAATGTTAATGAAATATTTAGTTGTGCCATCGATTATGATGTATAATGAAGGTCATGCAAGTATAGCAGGACATATTTTGTTTCCACAGCACGAAGAGGCATTGCATTCAATGGTCCTCCCATAAGTATCTATAAGAAAACAATTGGCACCATGCTTGAAAGCAATGAGTCCAAAAAAAGTATTTTTTTATCCTAATCTCAATACCAATCAATAGCACTTGGACAGTCTACGGCAAGAACGGATAACAGTTCAATTCTATTACAAGTCAGGAAAAAAATCACATTTTAAGAACAATAGTGAAGAAGGAGGAATCACAACATCAGTGAAGAAAAGATGCTGTAAAACTAGGCAGGAGGGAAAGAAACACAAGAAGGGGAAAACTTGAAAGCTAAAAACAAATAAACAAAGAAGAAATGGTGTGAAACATTTGTCAGAAGGAAGGTTAGAAAGGCACATGTCAAAGAAGAAGCCAGATATAGCAATAGTTGTGTTCTAGTATCACTTATTAACCATTTACATTGTTGAACTAAAAGAAAGGCCAATGGGTATTACATTGCTGGAGGGAAAAGTGTGTGTAAGAGGAACAAAGAATATTATCTTAATCAAGTCTAACTTAGTACATAGACTTGCCTATCTACTACCCTTCCAAACCCAACTGGGAGCTCCTAGTCCTCACAGAAGATCTGCATACAACTATTTACGATTCTTATTGAGTTCTGGAGAGTTACTACATGTCCTATCTCCAAATTGTTCTCTTATGAAAGTTAAGATGTACTGGTACTTCTTAGCTCAAACTATCCAACAGATGTGTCTTTCAATCATAATTGAATTAATTGTCATAGACAAATTGAAGAGATATTCTAAAGTGTGAAAGATTCAGCAAAAGAACTGACCAAGCAGCATTATTTTATAGAAGGTCACACTTCAGAAAAAATGTTCTTCCAGATTAGAACTGTGAGAAATTATGCTGCAAACTTTCCCCTAATCTTGCTGTATCTTGATTCAACTAAAATTGTAACTGATACAAACATCTTTAAATCTTAATGTATTATCTCTGAGTAATTTTTAATCAAATAATAAATATAAATGATTTTAGACCAACAAAAAAGCTCATCCTCCTCAATTTACACATTTTCATGAGACAATCCTAAATAGAATAGGCATAGAAAGTGAAGTGGAAAATTCCTAATGCTTACAAATCACAGTGTCAGCTGAGATAGATGTATTTTTTTTCTTTAATTACCTTCCCATTCCTATTGTAAAAGCAGCTACTTCAATTTCTCTCATTGCAGACAAGTGATGCCATCTGCCTAATTCTAACTCCTTCATAGAGATCATCTAAAAAGTTCAAGAACAATATAAAATAACATATCATTATTATTATTGGTTGCACAGTCAGCCACATATTTATATTGGATTTGGCATTTTTATTCACATACCAAGTCCTTCCCATAAGCCTGAGATAGATGTTTATAGGATAGCACTATGTTTTTAACCTGTTGTAAAGAGCAGGGGTGTCAAATTTGCATCATCATGGTGGCATCATGTGATGTATCGGGACTTTCCCCCCTTTTGCTAAACTGGGTGGGGGTGGGCCAGCACATGACACATCTGGCCTACAGGCCACAAGTTTGACACCCCTGACCTAGAGCTTTGGTCATGCTGTAAAAATGAAATTTCTTAATATTAACAAGTATACAGAGAGTAAATGAAACAGCTGTCTATGATGGGGAAGTATAGTATTTGAGGGGGTCAAAAATATTATTTTTAACTTTGATAGATTCAGCACTGTAAAAATTAAGCAAGAAACATGAATAAATTGATTTACATTTAATCAACCAGGTTGCCACAAAGTTATTTCCCCAAATTTGTTTCACACTGTTTAAGACAGATAATACTTTTAACCTAGTTTAACCTAGAGGAGATGAAGGTAGTCGGTATACTTAATGCATGGAAGAATGCATTCAAATATCATAATAGAACATAGATATTGTAGAATATATAATGCTGCTACTGTGTCAATTAACAACGTGTGAGTCAAATTATAATTCCAATTGATGGTGATTGGGCAAACCTTTTCTTTAATTCATGGCATCTATTTGGTATACCGTAATACAGATTATGAGGATCTGTCCTATTTTCATAATTCCAAGAATTATTCCCTTACTTTTCTTAATACTTTTAAGAAAAATACCCAACCTTTAGAAATAGCCAACTTTTCAAATGAGAATGATTCAAATATGCGGTTACTGTAACCTGTTGCAACAATTAAAAAACGAGAGACAGAATGATTCTTGTCTTAAACTCAGGGAATATTTTATGTTATATAATATAATATATATAAGATTTTCCAATCATCTCACTTTAGAAAGTTGGTAATTAAGAGCAAACAAATTCTCTTCTTGGGCTAGATTAAGCTTTCAGTAGTTCAGAATGCTGTCTCGATTTATGCCTGCCCTTCTGTTTCGGTACTTCACAGCAACAGAGATAGAAGATCATTAGCCCATTGGTCAAATGCATATGTTTTGAATGTAGTTGAGGTTGGTCCAATTCTTATCCAACCCAGATGTGATAAACTGACTTGATTTATTTGATGTTTAGCTTCTCACCCTACTCTTTTTATTGGGAGGGGAAAGTGCAGGGGTGAGATTATACAAGTTTGCACCTATTCGCTAGAACCAGTTGTTAACATTCTAAGCAGTTCGGAGAACTGGTTGTTAGAAGAAATTACTGGCCTAACCCTGTAAAGAAGGCAGGAAGGAAACATTCTGGTGTCGCTTACAGAAACTGCCTCTCCATTAACTCTTATTACATTCTTGGCAGGACTAGACTTCCTGTCCCTGGAACTTCTCTGGAGTTTTTTTTCCTCCTTTGCTGGTACTTTGCTTGTGTGGAGTGACCGTTCAAAGTTACAATGGCACTGAAAATAGTGACTTATGACCATTTTTCACACTTGCAACTGTTGCAGCATCCCCACAGTCATGAGAGGCCAGGCGAGGAAATGCGTGCCTCGATGTGAGTGATGTTGAGTTGGCCACGCCCAGCCAGTCACATGACCACCAAGCCAAGCCCAACAATTAAGCCACACCCACAGAACCGGTTGTTAAAAAATTTGAATCCCACCCCTGGGAAAGAGCCTCCAAATCAAATAGTTTCTATATAACTTCATGATTTAAGTAGTTTTCTATGTTTTTATGTGCAATGTTTGAATAATTGTTGATAGATTTATTCCCCATGGAATTTAGGACTCTGAACATTATTAAAACATTTATTTAAAAAATTATGAAAATACATGTTAAATATTACTGCATAGAGCATTGATTCGTAACAGTTTAAAAACCCCTGATCAATTTATAAAATGTTGCAAGGGTAAACCTGGATAAGTCTGGATAAAAAACCACCCTCAACTTAACTTCCCCAACTCCATTCTGAAAACTTTATGGTATACTCTACAAAGTACTCTGGAAGAAAAAAAATAAACACTGAGGGAATTTATGAAGTTCAGCATGTTGCAAATAGTCCATCAATTAGTGGAGACAGCAAGCTAAATTAGATAAATCACGTGACTGTTTCATTTAGTTTAAGCCTCAATGCTCATTATGCCATGGCATAGTCACTAGAATAGCTAGTATTAAATATAGATTATTGTCAACACTGTTGACTTCAGTCTGGATGTTTGGCTTCTTATCGGAAGGGGGAGTGCCCCCAAACCAAATAATTTCCATACAAATTCATTCCAGATCCGAATAAGTATAATCAAGACTCTGAACAAGATGTACTTGTCATTTTCAGAAGCCAATTGGTTAAGTACCGATTCCATAATTTATGACAACAGCATAAGTACTGTGGTACTTCAACTAGCTAACAAGAGTCAAAAGGGCCATATTAAGCTTAAAAGCAGAACATCAGTAGCTACCCTTCAACAGTCAATGGTTCGCTAAACAAGAGCTAGGGAAGCTTTATAATTTCTCATCATTATCTATATTGGTTAAACTGCCTGAAGTTGTGCTTTTATAATAGTTAGATGGTTACACTTTTAACTGATGCATCTTCGTAATGGTAAGTTTGAGATAGAGACCTTAAGTTGACTTGCTATGAATGACATGAAAAACAGCAGTCTAGCAATATTGTGTATGAGGTTCAAATGAGAATCGTTCATAGATAGATAGATAGATAGATAGCATTTCTTTCTGCCTTAATAATTTGAGGTACTGTTCTAGATTCTGTTTGCCAGCCATGCAACTTGCATTGTTTGCTGTGAAAGGTGACACAACCCAAGCTACCAAAACTCTACATTTCATTAGGTTCCAAAATAATATTTGTTTGAGCATTCAAGATCTGCTCTTTCTTTGGTTTTTGTAAATTATGTTTTCAGAAATCAAACAAAGCAAGAAATATAGAGTGAAATGATTTCACGATTAAAATATCTTCAGGCTATAATAAGGAAATATATTGGGTTTTTCAAACTAAGTGGATTTTTTAGTTTTAAAATAGGAGGGGACTAAATAATATAACTAGAATAATAGCTTTCAGATTGAAGCTTAGGGCTATGAGACTTCTTAACCATATACACATTGGCGTTTAAACTGTGACCATCTGACATCAAATAGAGGATCCTCATCTTAAATGATCTATAAAATATGTTTAATGTTTGTTATTCTTGGATTTTTACATTAAACATCTGGACAGTAGCTGCATTTAAAAACAATATAAAGCAAAAACTATGTGGCCTTCCTACTGAAGTCATGTATCAAATGGAAAAAACAGACTTCTCAGATTCTGGCAGAGCAATCCTACATATAACCACATTGAATATAAGTGTTTTCTTTCCAAAATAATTTTTGGGCTGTTCTCTCTGTAAAGATGCAAAAGAATTAACAATATGATATACATTCGTATAATAAATATATATTTCTTGTCAATATTCTCATGTTCAAATAGTGTTTTTTTAAAAAACACCTCAGAACTTCAGATGAAATTAAATGTAATAAGTTATTATACAACACATAGATAATTTTATATCTTAATTATTAAAATTTGTCCTTGTATACCAGGTTTTTAAAAGCAACTCTTAACAAGGCTGAGTCAGTATTAAAATGTTAGAGGTCTATGTTCTCTGTTAATTTAATCATATGTTACTCTACAACCACTCAACAACCATTGATGGCAGCCATAAAGCTCCCCTTAAATTATTAAGCATAAAACACTAGATTGTAATATTTTGCTAAACCAAAGTACAGACACAGACAAAGATGTCATTTCAATATTTGAAACCAGCAAGTTTAATTTTAAAAAAGAGCAAACCAATAAGCTCAGAAAATAGCACTCTGCGAGAGGAAAATTACACTGCTAGGGAAAAAAAAGCAGAAGGACTTAAGAAATTTATAAAAGTAATCTCCAAGTGGAAATTAGAAATCAACCCCTAGAAACAGAGTAACACAAAAGAAATATTACTGTCCACTTTCTAAATCAATATAACACTGCTACACGACAGAATTACCATGGTAACTCAAGTAAAAAAGAATAAAGCAATTCTTATTATTTCAAAATAAAATCACAGCCTGGAGCCCAGCTTTTATTATAGCTGCTGATAGATCACTGGCTTGTATTTATCTGAAATATTGCTTTTCAATCAGCTATTTTATGAATGTACATATTTCGCTGAGCAGCCCACTTAAAGAGTGCACTTTGAAAAAATGTCTCCAGAAGGCTAACCAAAGAGTCACGTGTGGACCCGCATCTATCTTTGAATCTCATATAGATATTTTAATAAGAATGTGAAGAGGGAGGAAAATCTATGAAGTTTAGAAATTTACTTTAAAAAGGAGCAAGCCAGGCCCATCTTTCTTATAAGGAAAGCAGTGATGGGATTCAAATTTTTTTACTTCCGGTTCTGTGGGCGTGGCTTGGTGGGCGTGGCAGGGAAAGGATACTGCAAAATCCCATTCCCTCCCCACCCCACTAACCTGTTTTCCAGTTCTGTCCTCCTATGCAGGGCAACAAAAGAAGACCCAGCTGATCAGTTGGGACTCGGGAGGTAGAGAATAGATGGGAATGGGTGGTATTTGTCAGTTCTCCAAACTACTCAAAATTTCCACTTCCAGTTCTCTAGAACTGGTCAGAACCTGCTGAATACCGCCTCTGGAGAAAGTCGTATAGCTGCACTCTTAGTCCAGGATGACAATCAGTTGTACTTGGAGTCATTTGCATCATTACATCCTGTCTCAAATCCCACCCCACAATTTCTGTTCAACTGAGTGTTTAATATCACGCACACGCACGCATACAGCATGGAGAATTAAAATTGTAGCCTCTATATTTTTGTTTCTCTGTAATATTTGTCTATTTTTCATTATTTACCACTATGAAGAAATTTAACACATTTAAATGAGATCAAATTTAACTTATATCTAATTATTTGTTTGGAGCAATGTCCTTCAGTATGCCTCACAGTATTACTGTAGCTAACTACAGAATTTAGCCTGAAAAAGGAACCAATCCTGTTATAAATCATACTGATTAAAGGTTAACCTTGAGTTTCAACTTTAAATTTTTCAATTCAAAGTTTTTATTTGTGGGAGCAACTTAGCATGTGCTGGAAGTTTTTAAAGATAATATATAAATATATATATAATATAAATAAAAACCTAGAACTTCACTGCCTTTGGTCTGAACTAAATATAGTATATAAAATCATACATTGCAATGTTCTACCTGTCAATAAATACTTCAGCTTCAACCATAACAATACAAGAGCACACAATAGATACAAACTCAAAGTTAACTGCACCAAACTTGATTACAGGAAATAAGACTTCAGCATCAGAGTGGTCAATGTCTGAAATACTCTACCTGACTCTGTGGTTTCTTCCCCAAACCCCAAAAACTTTAACCTTAGACTGTCTACTATTGACCTCACCCCTTTCCTAAGAGGTCTGTAGTGGGCGTGCATAAGCTCACCAATGTGCCTACCATCCCTGTCCTATTGTTTCTTTTTATTTTTCTTATATGTATCCATTTCATGTATTCATAACTATGTTTATACTTATACCTATTATCTTGTAAGTTATTGACAAATCAAATATATATATATATATATATATATATATATATATATATATATAACTCACCAATTATAACTCTAACTCACCAATTATATATATATATATATATATATATATATATATATATATATATATATATATATACACACACACACACACACACACACACACACACACATATATATATATATATATATAGTTGGTGAGTTAGAGTTCTCCCAGGAGTTTCAAAAGCCACCAAATGATTACCATATGTCCTTATTCTTCTACTACATGCCTTCTGAACATTTGTGCACTAACTCTGTGCATAAAAGATGGCAGAGTAGCAAAGAACTTCCTTCATACAGGTTCATAATATTCCAGCTTTGTTCTCAAAATTTAACAATTTTGAGGGCAGTGAAATATCTCATGATATGGCTACTTTGTGACAAACATTGGCCTTGGAGGTATGATCACAAAGTGATTTGTCACAGTGGAAAATGTAAAAGATCCATTCAGTACCTTTCATGTTTTGGTCATGATGGATCAGCCACCAGTTTTAGCCTTTCTCATTCTCATCATATGTGGAAAAGAAACAATTTCCTCAATCTTTAGAGCCAAGGCACTTTATGATATAAAAGATTTGTTCTCCAGTGTGGATTCAACTCAAGCCTCAACAATAGAACGTCTTTGTTTTTCTATCATTGTTAAGTTTGATTGCTTAATACTGCAAATTGGCTATTACAAGATTATTCAAATCTATCCTACTTTTGGGATGAACCATCATATAGGAAAAGTGTAGTTAAAATACGTTGCTCTTATTTAGTGGTTGACTTATATTTTATTTATTTATTTGTATCCTGCCTTTATTATTTTTATAAATAACTCAAGGTGGTGAAGATATCCAACTCACTGTCCGCCTCCTATTTTCCACAGAACACAACCCTATGAGGTGTGTTGGGCTGAGAGAGCGTGACTGGCTCCAAATCTCCCAGCTGGAATTTTTGGTCTTCTGATTTCTAGCCTGTTACCTATACCAAATCAGCTCTTATACTGTATCAATGTCCACATATATCAGGAGGTGGTACTGAAATTTTCCAAACAAGAGGTTAGAATAAGAATTCAACTAAATATAGATAGACAAATATTAGTCGGAGTAGTATTAAATTGTATTTTTCAAGGATGATTTTAAGAGTTCAGATTACTTCTAGAACAACATAAGCTACTAAAGAAGAACCAATATTATACTGACCTGCAAACTAATGGAGTTGAATCACATTTTTTTAAGTTTGATTGCTCCTTTGAACCAAGAATTTATACCTTATTTCTGCTGTTCACAACATTACCAAAAGCAAAATGCTAACAAATGAGACCCCAAAATTGTTTATCCATGCTTTTCTTTTATATACCCTAGAATCTGTCATATTAAAAACAAAACCTATCTTGAGGCACCTTAGTTGGTTTGGTAGGTTAAATGATTATTTCACAGAACAAATCTGACATTTTGGGAATATACTGTTATGTTGTGTGGAGCTTATTCCAAATAAAACGCATGCTATGTGCAAAAAAAAGAGTGAGTGAGTGTGTGTGTGTGTGTGTGTGTATAAGAGAGAGAGAGAGAGAGAGAGAGACAGAGAGAGAGACAAAGACAGAGACAGAGAGAGAGAGAGAGACAGAGACAGAGACAGAGACACACAGAGAGAGAGAGACAGAGACAGAGAGACAGAGAATTCCTCTTTCTGACATGACTCCAGCAATCCTACTTTGCAATGTGAGAATTCTATACACATTTAATGCAAGAACATCATAGGCATATCACCTAGAGCAGTGATGGCTAACCTTTTTGGCACCTAGTGCCCAAAGTACACACATCCCCAAAATGCAATACGCGCACATCCCCAATGTATGCACCCATCCTGTGCATGCGCCCTGCCCCCACATGCATGTGTATGCGCCCCACCCCTGCATGCCCCACCCTCATGCATGCACAGCAGAGACCCAAAGACCAGCTGGCTGGTGTGAGGTGCGTGCGCATGCGTGGCAAAGCTGAGCTGTGGTGACAGTTCACATGCCCATAGAGCGGACTCTGCATGCCTGAGGTTTGCCATCACAGATCCAGAGCTCTCAGAGGACAGAGAGAACATAAATTAAATAAATCGATCTACCCAAAATTATCTCCGTCTCATCTCCATAGACAGCCCCATTCAGATATCCTCTTTTGGAAACTATTAACATTCATTATCTTGAGTTATTTATAAAGATAAGAAAAGTGGGATGCAAAAAAATAAATCTTTGAAGTGTACTTCAAACCTAAAGGTAGGCACAACTGGCTGCAAAAATCCATGCAACCATCATTCTGCCAAACTCTGCCTGTATTTTACCCTATTTTATCAAACTAATTATAATAGAAAAAGAATACAAGCATGCAACAGTACAATGCAACTTCAAAATAAATGATAGTAAAGGAAAAAGAAGACAAGATGAATGTCATTGGGATTGTGTGAATTGTCCCTGGAGTATCTACAACAAATGGTTTTTCTTTTTTTTAAGCCAACAGACATGGTTCTCGTAAAGGTTGGCTTCATGCAAGACAAAACACTAGTAGAAGAAAGCTTACAAACTCCAAAGCCAAAAAGGTCAACAGTTTTGTCACCTGTGTTGCAATTTGCAAGCTTGCCATGCAGGCTTTATAAAGAGGGTAACAAGATAGAATTTTAAAAAAGGTTTCATTTAAGTGTACCCAATACATCAGCCACTTTGCTTAGCATGGCATTAGTTCTCTCCAACACTGGAAAAATCTTTCATCTGGGCTTAACGGCTGAGGCAGGAAATCTACATGAGTATTTTACAATACAGATGTTACAGTTTTTCAAGTTTCAACCATTCCATTCCGCCTTCCATCACCCTTTCATCATATTTCTTTCAACAGCCAATCAGCAATCCATATGTGTTTAATCTTCATTGGATAATTTTCAAGGTTCACTTTATTCCTTAAAGTTTTTATTATTATTATTATTATTAAAGGCTCTGAATGACTCTTTCCAAGAACCTTGATCCACCTTGCATGCCCAGCCAAGTGAAGTGAGGAGGTGACAAAACAGAGGTAGGACTTCTTGGTGGCTGGGCTTCATTTACAGAATGCTTTCCAGGAGGATGCCAACAGAAGGCCTATTGTGGGGTCTCTCTGGAAGTGGCAGCTTATTTCTCTTTTCTCAAGCGTTTTACAGTCTGATATTTTAAACATGCAATGTGAAGATCATGATTTTCATATCTACGTAGCCTTTTATTATTTCCTGCGCTACATAAAATCCCCATCGTTTTCAACTGTAGATTTGAATGTTTTTACTTAACTCTTATCTGCAGCGAGACTTCTGGGTGGGTGGCAAGCATAACAACATTATTTCAGCCAACTTAATGCAGCAATTAGTGTGTGTGTGTGTGTGTGTGTGTGTGTGTGTGTGTTATATGCATGCGCAGATGGACACTAAGATAAACAAGAAAGGCACCATCATTCATGCACCCTTCCTCCCAGAACAAAATAGGTTAAAAACAGGTTCACCACTACAGTAAGGACTGTATTCTTACTTTCTATTTAAATCGCCTTCTCTGTACTTGGATCTCAGGCAAGCAAGTTAATTCTAGGGGAAGAGTAAAAAACAGAAGGCTAGAAGAAAGAACCTACTCCATGTAACTCACTGAGATGAAGTCTGGGCAAAAAAACAACAACCGATAGACTCCAACTTTAAATGGAAAAAAGGAATAGAGCAAGTGAAGTATTACACATAAGGGTGGTTAAAGTCTTTATTCGAGTCTTTTTTCCCCAGGAGACCCAGGAAATCTTGAAATATGGAGATTTGCATTTACATGTATTAGAAGCATTAATGTGACATTTCTTTTTAGGGAAGATGGGGAAAGAAAGAGAAAAGCCTAGCTTCCCTCTCCCCACATCCCCTTTGTTGCTGTACATGGCAAAATAGCAAGTGAATGTTTGCTTTGATCCCAGCGCATAAAGGGTGAAGCTTTTAGGCAAGGAGCGGCAGGTGATCTCAGCTCTTCTACAAGTCCTAATGCTCCTAAAAGCCACTCTTCCAGTTTCTGTAATTGGGCATCAGTAGTTAATGTAGTATTGACTGCATTACATGCTCCTGTGCATCCTCTCTCTCACTAATGCCAATTGCATCACCTTGTACATTTACCATATTGCTTAGCCAATAGCTGTTAAAAGCAACTCAAATCATGAATCATATAGGAAATTTTCAGCAAGACACGGCATCCAAAGGAGACAATTTACAGTTGAGTTAATCTGGGTACATTAGCGAGACATGGATTCAGGAAGACAGACCAATTTATGTTACTTTAGTTTTACCCTTTATTGCTTTGTATAGTCAAATGAATGGAAGGGCACAGCGTAAAAAAGAATAAAAAAAGGAGAGAAAAGACAGAAAGGATTCTTTTTCAAAAAGGGTCTCTATTCTGCACAAATAAGCCAAAAGGTGTAAAATTGATGCCATGGTCTCCTACAGGATTCATTTCCAGAGACTTGTATTTATAAAAAGCTTTTTATTGCCATAAAGGTTCATTTAAAAAAAAAAAAGTTTTAAAAATTGGATTCCTCTTAAGAATGGTCAACTATAAATATATTATGTAATTAAATCAGAGGCTAGTGATCAAGCAAGACCTTTTTGTCTCTCAATACTTCGGCAAGTTTTGGCAGCCATATCTCTGCTCGTTCAGAGCCCTTCAACCCATATATATATATCAAAATACATAATTCAAATTATCAGTTCCCCTACTAAATTAAGGAAGCAAAGCAAAATACCTGTTGTGGTCCTTAAAAATAGGCAACCTGGTTAATCTTTCTGTTTATTTTGAAGACCAGAAAACTACAGCCTAGAACAATGACTGAGAAGCATTGAGAGGGATCCAATTTTTACTCCAGCACTAACTCATGATAACTAAGAACAACTGGAGCAACCATTAGAGCCCAAATGTTCTGATAGGCATACCGGCAAATGTAATTTCACTTCCTCATCTGTCCACTATTTTCTACCTAAAGGCTTAACTGGAGATGGTGGGTGGATCTGAAAAATGACTCCATGGTGTCTCCATGGTGCTCCAAAGCTGGTTAGGTGCTATGGGACTTTTTCCTATTATCAGTAAATCTGCCATATCAGAAAAGCAATGGTTTTTAGAAAAGACTAGCCAATACATCTTGGCTAAAGGTGTCTTTGCCTATAAGGCCCAACTCTGAGATTAATTCGGCCTGTTTCCATTGACTTTTCGCACAGCCTTTGTGTTTAAGCCTGGGGCCCTAGGGATAGGTTAGAGCTTGTTTCCTGGTTGAATAGGTAATAGATTAGATCGCGACCAGCTGCAGTATGCCTTTATTTTTGTTTTTGATTATGTATTTTGCACTTTTAGACCACTTGGAGTCACATAAAAGTAGGATGGACACAGTTGCGTAAGTCAAGCAAATACGTAAACTCTGCCCATTGGCATTTAACAATAATAATCTGAATTTAATAGATCCATCTTAATATAGTGATTAAGACACCAGGATAGAAACCAGGAGACTGTGAGTCCTTGTCCCACCATAGGCACCAAACCAGACCTTGGGTAAGTGACATTGTCAGCCCTAAGAAGGAAGCAATGAAAACTACTTGTAAAAAAAATCTTGCCAAGAAAATTACAAGAACTTCTCCAGAGAGTTGCCAAGGGTCAACACTGACTTGAAGGCACAAAAAAAAATATATCTGAATTTGGCCTCTCAAAGTTTTCCAATAAGTTAATATAAATAAATTGAAACCATATAGAAATACAGAATTAAACTAATTGCTATGTTTTATAGGTCATTCTAAGGAACTGTACAATGGAAACAAGAATTTTGTCCAGCATTTTTTCCAAAAAGATGATAGCTTGTCACTAGACTCCTGCCATGAGTTCATGACATAGTGCATATTTCTTGGTGTATTCAATTTTGTTATTTACATTGAATACCATTAGTTAAAAATTAGCAAGTGAAACACTTGGGCTGCAGCCTGGAATCCACTCACAGACAATCCCAATAGCTTTAATTGTTAAATGATTCAAAGATTTTGGTTTTATTGGACATGCAAGGCTTGGAGGAGTTACCCAGAATGTCCTTCTCTCACAGTCATGACAATAGAAAGCAAATGGGCCCTTAAAAATAATCCACAATGCAGACGCTTCAGCTCTACGAAAGGCCCATTTAATAAGATCCCAATTTGTCTTTAAAAATATCTTGGAGCTCCCTTGAAATGACTGAATGCCGGACTATGGCCTAAACAAAATTGATCAATTTAAACAGTTATGGTAAAGCTACAGCCATTGGCACCGTCATTAACAATTTAAAGCATGGCTGCCTTTATCTTCCTTCCCAGTTACACACTCATTATACTTGCTTTTATTTATTAGAAATCAAGTCTGCTACAATACGTTTCCTTTTTAAAAAAAAATCCAAAATGAAACCAGCTTTTCAAGATTACCGCTCTTGATTGTCTTGTGAAAAAGGACACAACAGTTGCTTGCATATTTGTGATTCAGTTCTCTTTTCTAAGCATATAGTAATTTTTTAAATCAATATACTACAACATTAAGTGACTTCCTTTTTAGGATTTGATCTTTCAATGCTGTGCAGAGGTTTTGGGTTTTTTAAAAAAGATATCTTAAAATAATTGACTAGATCTTTATTTGACCCTGCATTAAGCCACTTGCAGAAAAGATATTTACAAGGCATAATGGGAGGGGGACAGCAGGCAAGGAAGAATGGTAACATTAACCACTAAAAATCTTAAGAGATATTTTAATTGGAACATCAAATGGTAAATAAGGCTATGAATATATTCACATTTCAGCAAGCTGTTTTCAGGATAACTATCCAAAATACATTTATATGCCTTACATATTGAGCTATTTTTATTAGCAGTTGCGCCAATTAGTCACTGATTTTAAATGTAAATGCTACTTGGAACTAAGAGCAGTTTCTTTCATTTATACCCTTTGTTCAGTTTATATGCCATCTGATCAAGTATCCCACTCAAAGCAGTCTTCAAAATCGATTATCAGCTGAATGCATTAGCTTTGATATGTACAAATCTTGCTTGTCTACAAAATATTTTAAACTGTTCTTTAAGAGCATAATGTAATATTAAGTTTATATCTGGACTGGAGATCTCAACTTCAGAATCCTTCTCTGGAAGAAAAGTTGACGTATAGAATTGAGAAAGTTATGTCTTTTAAGCAAAGTTGGTTTACAGGATTGTTGGGAAGCCAAAAAAAACACAACTTCCTGACTTCTTAAAGGGAAAACAGGGCAACAAAATTATGAGAAAACAAGTATCCTTCCCACGCTTAATCTTATTTATGTGGCAAAGTATCAACTGGATGTTATAAAAAACAGCCCAGTAGCCATCACATTTACAAAGCATAGCTACCTCTGAACCTGAGATGTGAAGAACTAAAATGCTTCCCAAATGAAATCAATTAATCCTCCAACCGTGATAAATTCCTTAACCATTTGAGAGACAGATATTTCAGACTCTCTGACCCTTTATCACCAGACCTAATGGACTACTTTATTAATAATGTACTGCTCTTAAAAGGAACATTTTTTGAAGATTGTGTCGTTCCAGTGTTTTGCAAGAGCTGCTACAGTACAGAGATTGATATTTTATCATCTCTCATGAGTACAGCATGAAAATAGAATGCCAGTCTGTAGAAAGATAAAATCTGTATTCCTATGGTTTCACTAACCCTTTTCCCAACAAATACAAGTCCAACCTGGGCAGTTTTTATACAGCCACACTCAAAACAGCAAAATATTAAGAAGGAATACAGATGTTTATTTCCCAGAAAAGGTCTAGGCATTGATTGTATTTGCAAACATTGCCACACGTAAGGTTTATGCCATTCTGGAACAGCAATTCCTCCCAAATTCCTGCTAATTTCAATTAATTCTAACCACAGTCAATTACAGACTCAAAGTTACCACCTTAAAGTAAAGATAAGCTGTCTTCCTGTCTTCTTTGTAACAGCAGTTTTTTGTATGAGTCAGGCACATTATAAGTTTTGGGTATCCTAAATTAACATAGAAATATTCCCATATTTAAAGAAGGTGGGAAATGAGAAATATTAACTTGCTTAAGTATACAGATAGTAAATATGGATTTTGGGATCCAAATCCTGGAGAATAAAGAAATGAACTAATCAATGGAAAGAAGAGAGTCTTTGCAGTCACAAAATGTCCCGTCGTAGTTGCCTTATTTCCTTTTTAAAAAAATGGATAAAATGGATTGGCAAAAGTAGCAATTAAATTTGATATCAATCATATCATTTGGGTATGAATTTGTTTATTACATTTTTTTATTTACAAACTTTCTGTTCACCAAGAAACAATTCCCACAATAACTACCAGAATAGCTTTTTATGGGAACCATTAAGACAGATGTTATTAATTATATAGAACCAATACATGTTCGGATAGTGAATCTCCATCATCTTTATTCTTTCATCCGACAAAGTTTTTAACCAAGAATGTGATAGTTAATATCATCAATTTGACATGCTCTGTTTTTCTAAATGTCACAATGCTTGTCTAAGCGCTACCTATGGCAATCAGTAGAGTAAAGATTTTTATTGACTTTTTCATCACATTTTGCCAAATCTTCTAACTATGTATTCCTACTTACCTTTACTACTTTTCAATTGCTATCATCAATAATCAATCCAGTTAATAAACTTTCAAATAAAGTACCTTTACTCTTCCTCATGGACTGTATAGTTTTCTGGAACAGCTGCATTATACAGTCCCTTGGCAGCAATAGCTTCCTCATCCAATTTATATTTTGCCACATGTAATTAAAGATTAGTTTTCATCTGTTATCTCCTGGAAGCATGTCCATTTCAAAACAAGAGGGCTTATCACAGGAAGATTGAAAGCACTCTGACTGCAATATATATAATTATTTGTTCAATCATTTCATTGTATGCATGCTACACATGCATTTTTTAAGATGGAGAGTACTTAAAATGACATTTTAGAACAATTCCCTTGTTCATCTTCATGCATTCACCATTAAGATGAAAGGTATCAACCTCTTTGTCCTACCTCACCTCTTGTCTATTAAGTGCTTTCTTAAATAAGCTAATGGTGTCTCCCATCAAGTGGATTATACCTTCTTGATCAATTTACCAACAAAATTTTGACTTGTGATATTATTACAGAAATCTATGCAACACTAAGTGTCTAAAGCTCTTTAAAAGATTCCGATTGTCCCCATCACTGTAATAGAATTATCTTTTGTTTATTTATTTTATAAATAAACTTTGATAATTAATCTGCGACATATATTCAAAATATTTTTCCAAAAGCTTTAATTTCTGTAACCATCTTTCTTTTTTTACATAATTTCCTCTGTTTCTCTATTTTTCAGTGTTCCCATTGTATAGCACTCTTTCTCTCAAAATAATGTTGAAATAAATGCGAGAAAGAATCCAATTTCCTCCTAAACCACTTCCATTTTCTTGCAGAACTGTATGAACCATTTATGCATGATCATTGTACTCATTTTTATGTGAATACATCCAAGTGGGTTGAATAAATAAATGTTGAATAGACATTACAACAACTCAATTTTATTTAAGAAGTAAAGTACTTTTACAAAGATGCCTAAATAACACCATGATTTTTTTTCTAAATTCTCAAAATGAAATAAATCAGAAGCATCAACATAATAATAACACATAGGTTGAGAATTCAGCTGAATGAATTTTAAAATGAAATATAAGATTTGTGTACCCAGCATCTACTGATATTTTGCATAAGGCTTTTATTTTAATTAGTTATATTTCAGCTGCAGATATTTTCCAGAACTTTCAAAACTGAGTCTCTATTTTTTTTAAACAGTTCAATTTTGATATACCGTATACTCATTTGTTCAGTATTATTTATCAAGATGATTATTGCTACTTCATTTTCATTTTGATCTACTACATTTGATCTACTAGCTTCATTTGTGATCTACTAGCTAATTCCCTCCTTTCGATATGCTTCCATTTAAGCCTGGATCAGCCAAATTTAAGATTTTATTCCAAGAATTTTAGTATATACTTTCCCCCCTCATTATTCAGCACTAAATATAATAGAGATTATCTACTTACTGTATAAGTTGCAAATTCAGGTAATTTGCTAGAAATGGTTTCCCCAATTTATGCAGAATGCCCATAATATTTGTTATTTTAACCTCTCTTTCTCTCACCAGATCTGCTTAAAAGATGAAGGTTTATCAATTGTTAATATGCTGGGGATGGGGATGGAAAAAAAGAGATTAATTTATTCAGACTTTTCTTGTTTGCTGAAAATATTTAGGATAAGTTAATTTCCCTAAATTTCTCCATGCAGTCCATTTTATTTTGCTTTATGTAATAAATCCAGCAGACAAATACTATTGATTTCAGTGAGTTCTACATGAACATAACAACTCTCCCTTTGATCTTTCCATGAAGCATCTTCTTACTTTAGCACCAAGCTCTGCCTCAAATGTGCAACACTTTCAACTAAGTGTGAACTAAAAAGGACAAGTAACCACTAGCATCAAATGTTTATTTTCCTTTGAGTTCTGGAGGGGGTCAAAAAAAAAAAAAAAAGGAAATCAGCAGTTAGTGTGTGCCAACAAAATAAGCGAGGGCAGTCTGCCATATATTTCTTATCCATACTGTATGTACATTAGTTTCTGATTGTAAACAAGCTTCTCTGTAAAGTTCGCAAGGAAACTTTGTTCCCAGTTTAGGAAAGCAAAGAGCACAATGCCGCACAGCATTAATAACAATCAACTCAAGACTCACCTAAGGCATAACTTTACAATTACTTTATGCAGTGATTTTTTAAATTTGTTTGCCACCTTTTCAAATATAGCCTTTTGACACAAACTATTTGTTTCAGCAACCTAAAATTCCTCTGAGAATTTTGACTGCTGTTATGTTATTTTCCATTAGAGCCATTCATCCAGTGTAACCTCCAGGCAAAAAGATGTGCAGGGTTTCGGTAGAACTTTGAAAACCTGCCACACCTTTTTGACAAAATGTGATTTTTTTAAAAAAATGCATATCACTTTATTTGTCAGCATGCTTAGTATGAGACACTATTTGCAAAACCCTTAAAAGCAGCTTTTTATCTCCAACCTGAACTGTGCCAAAGACTTTTTTTTTTGTCCCAAAACAATTCTTTGCCACTTTTATATATAGTCTAATAATCTACTGATGACTCAGAAGAGGCTACTAGAATAGTTAATTCTGGACAACTTATTTTTTAATCTCTGGTACATGATTGGAAAGGTTTTTTTTTTAAAAAAAAACAACAACCCCGAATATTTGAATATGGTGTGGAACCGGAGTTAATTCAGAATTCTACATTGTAACTTTCACTCACCTATCAGATTATCTGTCCAAGTTAAGATCTTTTGAGATAGTAACATTATCTCAAACATTTTAAAATACAGCCAGAATGGTAAACTAAGGTAGATTCAATGCAAACTGTGCTATAAGGTCACAAAACCTAATACAAAATTCTGTTTCAGTTTGTTGCAGGCAAACTGGGCTGTTATTATGATGTTCAGTAAATTAAATTATGGAAGTTTATACTTTTAACTTATCCAATAACAGATTTTTAAGGATTACATATCGACACCTGCATATAAAATTTAAATATTTTTGTAAATATATGCAAAACATCTGCCACTTTTAAACAAACATGGAAAAATCCATTTTTGGACAGAATACCTGGGTATTATTCCAGCTAAGCAAAACCCTGGGTTAACTAAGCATTTTGGAAAAGGGTATTAAATAAAACACCTACTCAGTGTTGTGAGCAATATATTATTTTAGTTACACACTGCTTAAACAATACAGAAATAGTCTGGTAGCACCTTTCCTGACTAACAATTATTATTAAAAGGCATTTTCGTGAACTGCAGCCTACCTCAACAAATGTATTATGCCTTTTAACAAAATGTATTGGTCAGAAAAGATGATATATAACTTCTCTTGATTTTGGCTACCATAGCAAACTGTGTCCTGCTCCTACAATATCTCAAATACTGGTAATACAGTCACCACAGAAAAAAGTTCCACTGAGCACTTACTTTCTTGAATAGCAGCATTAAAAAAAAAAGCCCAGTATCTTTTATTAAGAGTAAGCTGGAAGGGGGGGGGGGAATAATGTTGATTTTCACCCTGAATAACTCAGAATTTCCCATACTTTCTTCCCTAGGTCCACTTCTCTACCTCACCAACAAAGCCTTCACTAAACTAGGCATTTTGGCTTATGCATTCCAGCTATGATTTAAAAGAACAGGAAAGACAACATCTTTAAATGGTATCCCTATGTACAGATCTGGCACCTGACTGCAGTGCACAGTATGTCCTGGGTGGATTTTGAGAAATGAAGAGAAAGGAATGAGGGGGATGGGGTGGTGGTGGGGGAAAAGGGACGTTTGAACTCCCATGTTATAGTACAAAAGTTTCACTGGTCACTTCTCTGTACACATTTGTGTACTCTAGCCTGAAACTTGACAAATGTTCCGCTTTCTAGTCTAAACCCTTCACTTTCCTCTAGCTGTAGAAGAAACAGTATGCAAAACTTGGCTAGCCAGCCACCGTCTTTTTCCTAGACAACCTTCCCAAACTGTACCTTAAGTTGCCTGCTTGGGGGGGGGGGACGGGGACGGGGACTGTCAATGTATTACAGCAGCAACGCTAGTCTTCGAACCTTCCCTCTGTTAAGTCTATGCGCTCATTCTTGATCGCCAGTTTGAATGTATTCTCTACAAATAAATCTGAAAATATTTTTAGGTTTGTTTTTGTTCAAATAGCCAAAACTTCCCAAACTTATATCATTCACTAAAGGGAAAACGAAAACGAAAAGCCCAACAAACGTCTTCCCTGCCTCCAGCGATCAGATTCGACACTTATTTTCAAGAAGCATTTAACAAGTAACGCCGTTCATTGTCGTGGTGTTTATAACTACGAACAGAGAGAGAAAAAAGACGAGCGTGGCAGAATGTCTGGACACTCTCTAGTCTCTGCTCTGGCATTGGGAAAGGAAAGGACGATTTGTTTTAACGCTACCTTGGTGGCGGCAGCAATACCAAGGGAGGGGTGGGATCCTGTTACTAAGGAAATCCCTCCCCCCGTCCTCTCTTTTAGAATTAAGCCGTTCCTAACTTACGGGCTCCCCCAGCGCTAGAATCTAAAGTTAAAACGGCTGGGCTGCTTTGCTTTGCTTTGCTTTGCTTTGCCTTGCCTCACCCAAAAAGCAGACGAGGAAAACTGGTGTTACCACCCAAACAGAGAAACAAAAATGAATGGAAGGGAAGAAAACGCTGCACCCTTCAGGTTCTTTCCACCAACGGCGCAGAAGTGGAGGCGCCGAGCAGCGCTCCCGGAATCTCAGCTCACCTACCGTCCTCCTTGTCCAGCACCATCATCTCAGGCGGTCCCAGGAAGCCTGGGTCCAGATGCGCCGTCTCCAATAGCCTCGGCTCAGTGGGGAAAAGATTGGATCGAGTAGTCTGTGTGAGCGCCTAGAGCAGACACTGGGGCTCAGCTGATTGTCCTTTAGCAGCGAGAGAGCTCTAATTATCCAGTTGTCCAGCTTTTAACCTAGATTGCACTCGCTTAGAATTACCTTCAGAAATGAAGCACTTTGCAGATACAAAAGCAGTCTCACCTACTTTTGTACCTCGGAATTGTAAGGAACTAAAACTGCAATTTAGGAGAGAGAAAGAGAGGGGGGGGAGAACAGGGAGGGAAGATCAGAGCGGTTTCTTTGGTTCTCACCTTCTAAATGGCTCAATTTGCACAGTATAATCTGTTTTAATGTAATTGCATTTGATAGCCCATAACCTTGGCTGTTGCAGCTATACACAGCTTTCAGCCTGACAAAGTGTTTCCCCCCTGAATTTAAGCTGAATCTCAATCTAAAATTACACTCAAAGCGAGGGAGGAGGGGAAAGGAAATATCGGAGCGTAGCTGCTAAGGCTGCCGCTGCCGCTGCCTCTCCATTTGTCTGAGCGTTGCACCTTTGCCGCTGAATAAATGCCCTCCTCTCCCAGGGACCCCCCGCTTATTCTTCTGCCAGGTTTTAATGGAGAATTGAGAGCTTTTCCAGCTCAGCAGCGCCATCTGCAGCTCCAGTTTCGCTATGACTAAAAGTCCCCCATCAAACGAGAGAATTTCTGGTTAACTTTTTATCTTTTTAGATCGGCTCTACTTTCATTACATTGGACTTACCAGCAATTATATTGACTGCCTCTTGAACATCACAGTTCACTGTTGGGACAAGAGAAACACACAGGCGCACAAAGAGAGACGCAACTGAATATTTGCACATCTCAATCTGCATTATGCATATTGGACGTTTTTCTCTCCATTTCGGACTTTTAAACAGCTGCCAACATTCAACAAATTACTGCTGACATCAACTTTTCTACATCAGGCAAAGATCCATGTATGGTCTGAGTCTCATCCTTTTTTTTCCAAAAGTTGACAAAACTAGCTAACTCTCTCTCTCTTTCTCTCTCTCTACACATATCTATCAAAATAAAATGCAGGTTACAGAAATTAATTTCAGCCAAATAAAACCCCAATAACAACAGCAATGAGAAAATCAGAAGGAAAATCACGGTGAAAAGATTTTATTGCTTTAGCTATAGAGGTCAATCTTTTATTGTGTGTTTACTGTATAGTCACAACCTGACTCATTTCTATTTCTTTCACCTTTCTAAAATAATACTCCGGTTCTGATATTTTGACACTGCAGTATATATGAAAAGCATTTTCACACATGCTTGCTTTAATCAAATGCCTGACCTTTTGGATGAAGAGTTAATAAGGCAGACTGAGATTTAGGATGCTCAGAACTTTTGTTGCAGTATCCCTTGATATTAAGAGGCTGGGGGTATTTCTTCTGTAATTGAATTACTCCACCAGTCCAAGCTATGTCAGCTAGTCCTGCAGAGGACATCAATGTCTAAAGTGAAATACTTGCTTGCCCACAAACATTTATAGAGAGAGAAGGAGGGAGGGAGATTTGGATTTCTATTTCCAAATTAAGGATTACACTTACAGAATAAGATAATTAAATACTCAGAATAAGTTTCTGCTGCTTGCTTAGTCCAGGAAAACACCTCATCCCAGTTTTCAAGATACTTTCTCCCTCTACTTTACAACGGATACCAGGGTAGTCTTTCAAAAGCATGATAGCAAGCTCAAGTCGGATATGCTTAATACCTATTTTAATTAGATTCCTTATCCTTGACTGAAATGGCTTTGCCTTCCTCTTTCATTTTTGAACGCTTAATCCTAACAGTCCTTGAACATATTTGATGTCAAATGTATCACTTTGCATAGAGAAAGGTTTCATTCAATACTTAAAAACAGGCATTCTCATTTGATCACTCCTATTTGCAAAAGGAGAATTGTGATATGCAGGGAGCAGGATTTTAATACTGTGATCCCTAAAGAATCCTATTTTAGAAGATAGGATTGAATCATTTTCATCAAAGCTGCTATCGTTAATTATGAATTTGGGGCCTTAGATAACCACATTTTAGGGTATCATATCCTCCAAACAAACATTTGTGGCAACTGTTTTAACTGGTTTTAGCCTCCTAGCTTCATTTGAAGAAATCATGAATGTAAACACAATACATCTCTAATACAATTACATCTCTAATACCAATTAAACTTCAATTGCTATCAAATTATAAGAATTTACTGAAAATAAGATCCCACATACTTCTAGCTGGATAATTTTACAAAAATAGCTTTTAATATTTCATTGAAGCAAAGCTTGATGTTTTCTAAGTTTCTCCCACTAATTTAAAGACTATTCAAATATCCATATATTATTTGTATTTACATTTGGGGATATATGAAACTATCTTCCCCATTAGTGCATGATTGCATTAGCAGAAGTTATTCTTGGCGTAACTAAGAACTGCACAAAACTGAACTTTCCAAAAGTTCCACTGATTTTAAAGGAGAAACTAATGCATGCTTAACCATTGTCTTGCATGTAATCAGTGGCACTCAAAAATGTGCTATTTTGATAGGGTAGCAACTCAAATTATTAACCAAAGTACTTGAGTTAAACCAGGCTTTAACATGGATTAATACTATGTTGTTCAGAAGTGAAGGGTGAAATAAGGAGTCAGTCTTTTTTTTTTTTTAACAAATACAGCCAATGCTCCAACATGAGGTGTCAGGATCCCAGCTTTGGATTTGGCTTGAAGTTGGTTTGTCCTTTATGCTCATCAAGAGGAATACAATTCAAAGTCTACCTGAGTCTCTCTACACTTTCAATTCTTAGGATTTCCTTACCTTTTAACTATATGTATCAATGGAACTCTTAATATTTGTCCTGGTCAATGTCACCTCCTATTTGGTCAGTCTCCTTACATTGGATGAATTTGGGCAAAGAGAAAAAAAAAAGCGCCCTTACTGATGTAGCTCAACACTGTTGTTGAACATGTCAAATCGGAGATGTTAAATTTCTCTCTGGTTCACTTTTCATATAGCTAGAACCATTTTCCTGGCCTATCCCTGTACCCTTTGGTTTTAACCTGGATGCTAACACATATAAGCTTTTATTTGAACTAGAAGAAGCGTTTGCCAAGACTAAAGTATCCCATGTGTATCCAGTTTGCCAGTACTCGTGACTAGACTTTTATTTATTCATTAGATTTATATTCTGCTTTTCGGTAGGCTCTCAAGTGAATGTATGTATGTGGGTGTTCTCTTCTCCTATTTTTCCCCTGTCCTGTGAGTTTAGGCTAAAAGAGAGTTGGAGCTTCTATGGCTGAGAATGGACTAGGACCTACCCAGTCTACCCAATGTGAGTCCAACACTTTAACCACTATGCCACACTGATTCTACCCTTTCTACAAAGTCAGAAATGTAACTGGACTATGGTAACAAAAGAAACTTTTCTAGGAAACTAAGATTCTACAAGTATTATTTGCCTGCCTGCCTGCCTGCCTGCCTGCTTGTTTGTTAATCTATCACATTTGTAAGGCTACCCAACTCCATTGATGATTCCATTATCTCACCATAGAAAAATATTCAAGAGTTCCTAGGACAGATTGTCCAAGAGTTCTGTAGTCAAATGACCATTTGTGAGGAATGACATTCATACCAATATCATCAGAACCAACTTTTATTGCAGAATCATTTGAACCGCCTTCCGGTATTCAAATGCATAGGCATAACTAGATATAAGTAGTCTTTAATCTACAACCATTTGCTTGGCGACTGTTCAAAGTTATGGTGGTGCTGAATGAATGGTGGCTATGATGGTCTTCAGAGATCCGGTCATCTCAGCACTCCTGCCCATCACAGTTGCAACCTGGGCACTTGGCAACCCATCCATACTTATGACTGGTTACAGGGCCTCATAACCACAATTGCCATTTACAACCTTCTCTGCCAGCTTCCCAAAATGTTGATGGGTGGTGGACTTTCTCCCTCTCATGCACCTATCTACCAAGTCTCTCTGCAATGGTCACTCATTTTCTCTTGCAGACCCTCCCTGTCCATCGCACCGTTGTGCATCCACCCCAACAGCACCTCCTGCACCATCTCATACTGTCATGCACCCATCCTGAGCCTCTTCTCCATCCCCTCACACAGCCACCTCTCTCACCCAGCAGCAGCCATTTACCTGCCTGCCAGCTTTGGATTTACAACTTCCTGATGGCTTCCAAACTGACTTTGCTTGTGGGAAGTCAGCAGGAAGTTGCCATTTTAACAACCATGGGATTCAGTCAATGACAGCAATTGCTAAAAGCAATGCAGTCATACTTTACAGTTGCATCACTTAGCACTGGAAATTCTGGTCCCAGCTGTCATCATAAATCGAGGATTACCTGTAATTCATGTATCAGGTAGAAGGAAACTTCTAAAAGAACTTTGAGAGGCCAAGTATGTTCAATGGCCACAGAACCTTGGTTGCCGAAAGGAAACTTAAAGAGAAGGGAAAGCACAAGTAAACTTAAATCAGAAAGACCCAGGATCAAGTTCCTGTTTTGCTATGAAGCTCAGTGGATGATTTGGGGCTGGTTGCCAGCCTATCAGATGGCATTCCTGTTAAAGAGATAAAATGTGACCGGACAATGCTATCAATGCTGCCTTGAGCTACTAAAGAAAAGGTAGGTACCCTTGCAATAAATAGCGGGTGATAATTTTACATTTTGCAATACCGTAATTTTTAAATGATTATTTACCAAATCTCTCCACTACCCTTTAGACTTTTATTTCAACAATATTCTGGAAATAACATAGCCACGCCTTTATTTCCAATGTCTCTAATTTAGTAACGCCCAGGGCTGGATCAAGCAGAAAGAGTTGAGAGTGAAGAGGAACCAGGACAAAGATAAAAAATGGGAAAGCAGTATTCTCTCTACCTCTCTCCCTCATTTAAAACAGGTACAAACTCTGTCTTGCTGGAATAACTTCCTTACAAAAAAAATCTAAAAAAATGTCCTAGGTACCACTTCAGTTTGTTACAGTGATCCCTACATCCTTCTCATCAGAGGTTTATCCCTTAACTTTTTTTCTTTGTAAAGTGCATCCCATTCTAATTTCCTCTTTTCCTTCACCACTATCACCATTATTTCCTTTTATGCAGCCATTCATGAGAGCTCCTGGAATGAGGGCTGTTGAGAACTGTCTGGATAATCAATGTTTCTAGTTTCACTTCCTTACACCACCATCTTTCTAGCCCCTGAGCTCCTTATGTTTAATGAGTATGTCTGCAGTACTTGAAAGAACCCAAATAGCCCTATTAGGAAACTCTTTAGATCTTAGCCGTTCCTCGTTGCTCACCTGCTTCCCTTATTGCCTCTATAGAGGCAATATCCTGCTGTTTGACCCGTCAATCAGATTTAAACAGATATAAGCTGGTAGGAACCTTTGGCATGAAAGAAAGAAAAGTAAAACTTAAGACTTGAGGATATAATATTACCTAGTTTATTTTTAACAGAGTAAAGGGGGGGGGGACTTTTTTTTTCATCTAGTCAAATAAATTTTGTAACATCTTTAACACTACCACAATAACTTGGTGCAGTTCCCACATCGAAATCAAAGCAGATGGAAAGGCAAGTGAAATCCCAGAGGAGCAAAGCAGTAATGAATTAACCTTACTTAATTATACTGACATTACTTAACCTCTTACATCTTTGTCTTTGGGGGAACATACAAAGGGGAGACTTTTAAAAAATTCATACTGGAGTTACTCTGGGGATCCCAGACTCTGTCTTCAATAAGCTTATATAGACATCATTCCCGATGGTGGAGGCCAAAGTTCTGATGACACAAAGCTGGGGAACATATTTCAATTGCTAACATTTTCAAATCCAACATTTAAATTTGTTGAAAGTGAAAGAGGGGAGAGAACATAGCAACAAATGTACCAGGTTTGTGTCAGCTGAGCTTTTCTCCGTAAAATTAAAATTATTTGTGAGCAGAAATGTACATATATAAAAGCATGGAAGCTAGCTGATGAAAAAGCTACTTAAATATCCTGGCTGTAGTAGCACATATTACAAGTGGTTATAAAACCAGTTTTGTTTTAAGCTGTACTTTATCACAGTTAAGAATAGCCAAACAAAAACCCATACCCTGAACTAGTATCCCATTTCCTAAATGTAAAGATCAAATCTGTAGATCACTTTTCACTATCGCCTGCTTTGCTCAAAGTTGAATATTTTAAACACAAAACATCACTATGTGTGAGCACGAAAAAGGAAACTAACGTGGTTTTTTTAGTGAGTCCTGAAGAGTTGTTCTCTGTGCAAATGTAATAATGTGCAAATTAACAAATGGGTGAGTGAAAAAGTCCACTAGCTACCTGCATTGATATTTTGAAGAAAATATATTTTTCTTTTTCTTCTTTTTTGTTGTTGCAGGAGAAGTATGGAAACAGATAATTCTGTTCCTGCATTCCTTCCATGTGCCAGAACAAAACAGAACATTTGTGGAGTACAAAAGAATTTTTACATACTATATAACAACCTTTCCAAGATTGCTCCCAAACAACTGAGAGCCAATTCAGTTCTCTGAGAAACAAATCTATATTATATCTGTGTTTTCAAACACCTGTTGTGTTTTGCAGTTTAGGAGTGTGTGTGTGTGTGTGTTGGGGGATATCTCAGCTGTTCCCTATCACAGAACAAAACAAAGAGACACCCAACACAGATTGTCATCAGATGCCTTGAGAAAGCATTCTGTAAACTTGGGGCCTCTCAGGCACTTCCTTTTCTATTCATAAACCTGAGAAAAAGCATAGATTTATCTGATAGTTCCAAAGACACAGTCAAAATACACTTTCTACCGGGGTTCATTCAACTAGTTAACTCACTCAGCTAGCTCAGTTTTGAGCACTTATTTAAAGTTCTCCCAGGGCAACCCTCAAACAAAAACGGCTTTGGACCTCATTAACTGACAGGCTCAGAAAACTGCTGGGTATCCTTGGGAGGAAAGAAGGCAGGCAGGACGCACGCAGAACCCAGATCCCGTCCCCAACACCCCCCCACACTACTGATTTTAGCTGAGGAAGGTGATTTAATACCTCAACTTTCTCAGCCCCCAACAAAGGCTGCCTCAAGTCATTACCCCAGATTGCCAGAGCCAGGAAGACTGACAGCTGAAACGATCATTTAAGTGGATCCCGTCGTTCTTAAGTTATCCTTCCCTCTCTCACCGTCGTCCCCCCGCCCTCCACGCCACCTCAGCGCTTCCAAAAGCCCGATCTTCTTCCTTCGCGCCTTCTGGAGGCTGCTTTCGGCGGAGCTCCCTCCCAAGCCGATTTCCTTCCCTCCCCAGTAATTGCCTTTTTAATTAGCTTAGTCTTTGAACCCTCGCCTAAAATCCTGCCGTTTCCGCCCCCTACACTCCACCACCCTCTACCCCCGCCCCCAAGTAAGACCCGGTCTCAGATTCGAACAAGTCGTGTCAATTTACGGTTCCTTGAAACTTACGGGCAGCTCTTCTCTCTCCCCACCCCCGCCGTCCCTTTACCTCACGCGCCCCATTTGCACACCCAGGGAGAGCACCTTCATTCCTCCAGAAGACCTCTTTTTTTTTTTTTTTGAGGGGCCAAAGAATAAATCCTTTTCCCTTCAGACGCCAAGCTGTCTTTTGTGAAGGAGTTTAATCATCAAGCCGGCAGCTCTTCCCCTCCTCAATAATAGCCTCTTCTCCCTCTTTGCTTGGAAGAAATGGGTGGGGGCGGTTGAGAGAGAAAGAGAATACGGGGGGGAAGACACGCACACACACTCCCGGAAGAGAGAATAGGCTGGCAGGGAGCGAAGAGACAATCCCGGAACAGAGTGATCTTCAAAGAAAGTCGTCAAAGCGGGTCCGCGGCACGCATTCATACGGACATTTTGGGTCCGGCAGCAAAGAGGGGCTTGCGGGAAGCGCGGGTAAATAAGCCGGTCCTGGGGAAGCTTTGTTGACTTCCGGAGCCGTCCCTTGCAGAGCGAGCGAGCGGAGCGGCGCATGTGCCCGTCTCCGGGCAGAGCAAGCGGGGAACGCGCTCGGTGTCGCCGCTCAGCCCGGCTCCCCCAGCCGAGACTTGAGGCGGGCTCTTTCCTTTTGCGGCTGCCCGGCAGAGAGGACGCGCCGGCCGGCAGGCAGAGAGCATCGCGGCAGCCCTCCCTTTTCCCGCTCCCCCCACCCCACCTCTCCGCCGCCGCAATCGCGACCCGCCACCTACCGTCCTCCTTGTCCAGCACCATTGTGGCGGGGATCGGCTGCCTCCGCCGCTCTGTCGCTGGCTCGCCCTCCAAGCCGCCGGTTGCTGATCCTTCGCTCCGTTAGAAAGGAAGGCTCGGAGCACGGTGCGGGGGTGGGGTGGGGATGGGGTGGGGGTGGGGGGGACGGGAGGGTTGGCGAAGCGGGCCTCGGCTACCGCCGCCTGGCTTATCCTCCCGGTTCCCTCTCTTCTTAGCTTCCCCCCACCCGCCCCCTCTCGCACAGGCAGCCCCTCGCCTCCGGCCGAGCTGGTTACACTTGCCCGACTTTTAACCTAGATCGCGCTCAGTTAGAATTACCCGAGGAGGCAAATCCCGCCGGGGAGCTGGCTTGGCCGGCGTCTCCCCGCTCCCCCGACACCCCTTTCCCCTAAAGCGGCAGAGATAGCAGCGACCACCTCCTCGGAGACTCCTATCCTTCTGGCGGGTTGCAATTGAATGCCAGTTTGGAGATGGCACGCACGGAGTGGGGATAGCGCGAAGAGGGGTGGGGGGAGGCAGGAAGGTAAGGTACGAAATGGGGGCTCAGCTTCTCCCGTTCTTGCCTTTCCCTTAACCTCCGAACAATAGCAACAACGGTGCCCCTTGATCTTAATGCGAGCCCACAGGATCCGTCCTTAAACCCTCTTTTGCGGTTGCTACTGCAGAGGCAGATAAGCTTCTAAAGTGCTTTTCTCTGGATTTGAGTCTAAATCTGAAATTATTATATATATATATATATAAATATGCTATTTTTAAAAAAATGAAGAACAGGATGGGAAGATGCGAAGCTATCACTGAAGCAAATGTGCTTGCCTGCTGCCCTCTCTCTCAATTTATGTGCTTGCACTCTCTCCTGCTGCTGAATAAATGCACACATTTCCCAGGGACCCTCAGATTCCCCTGTTAATTAAATCAATTCATTATGCTCAGATCTGATTAGCAGCCCCCTTCCCCCTCTCTTTGAATCAATTATTCAATACACAAACATAATTGCCTGTGCCAGAGGTGTCTAAGTATTAGCTTATTTAACTCCAAGGACACTAATTACCCCTAGGGCAAGGGAACTTTTCTCATTAATTCTGACAAAACACAAAAGCACAGTTAAAGTGGGTGTGTGAGAGAGGGGGGGAAGGGGGGGAGGGAGAGGGGGGAAGAGAAAATCGGGAGGGGGAGCCTTTATTGCTGGAACACGTGCTACTGTGTAAACTATTGTCATTCTGTCTGTGGCATTCACTGACTCCCTCGCTCCCTCCCCTCTACCTTAACTTTCCAGAACTGCAGAGAAAAAGTCCGAGGTGAAGAGAATTTAGAGGGCAGGATGAGCTTAAGGGTTCACAAGGAATTCTTCTGATTCTTTGGAGGGAGATTTCAGAATTGCTGGTAGCGAGCAAAAGCCAAACCGCCTTCTGTGCTTCGCTTCCTAAAAGGTGATGGGATAGAGACCCTGAGAAAATGGCAAACTCACTGATTCCATACCCAGGAGTAACAAGGACTGAAAGCTTACACTCTGAAATTCCGGAGGCGCAGGTTTCCTATGATTTACCATATAATGGGTTGGATTTTCCATTAGTAGAAACCAGACGCTAGTTCTGTTCATTTGAAAGGAAGACTAGATACAGCTGACATCAACAATCATAGTCAGCATGTGCATAATGTTCTCCTCCCCCTTTCTTTGCTAGACTGTTTAAAAGGGTTGACTTGCTGCCTTCCAGGTCCTTTCATGGGTTTCCTTGTGTGGACTTTTTAAATAGAGCTTGTAATTTATTCCTGTACCCCCCCACCCCCACCCCTTTTGTGCCAAATTAGGAGTTTTGACTTGCTATTGTCGGGGGTCCTCAGTGTGTGCCGAAGTATAGAAGATACCTTTTTTATTGTTTGTTTCCTTAGGCAATGCATGAGCTGATCCATTAATCCATCTGGCTTTCTGTATCAAGAAGCTAATATTAACTGTGTTCATCCTGGGTTTTAGTTTATCCACCAACACTTCCCACATCTGGTTAAGTTTTCATCCTGCTGGTTCAGGATGGTTCCTCTTGATGGAGCACACTCAAATTATCAACAATTTTGAAAGAGAGGGAGATCACTAACTAAAGCCCTTGTATTTTCGGTGAAGGGTTGGTTTTGTTTTTGGCCTGGTGTCCACAATCCCACATCATTATATTATTCACCCATGGCAGGACTTCCGTAATTAAATGGTTTCATTTGGCCATGCTTTCCATTATCTTTAAAGCACACCTTGTCCGTATCACTTAAAGCCAAGGGGGGAGGGGTGGGCGGGTGGGAATCACAGCAAGATAGTTGCCAAGTGAGCTTAACAGAAGTACACTCATTGCTTTTTGCAAGTATAAATATGACTTGGAATACAGCACTGTGTTCCATTAGCTCAGGATGTGTTTCTATGAGCATGAGGATAAAATTTCTTCAGCTTGGTAACACAACAAACTCTGTTAATTTTCTGGTCTTTAATTTTCACTGGATGGCATATACTGTATCCACAGGGACCTGACCTGCTTAACTCAACGAATCACATTCTGAAAGAATACAATTGAGCTGGAGAAATACCAAGGCATGGAGAAATCATTTTGCACTGAGCTCTTTCCCAAGGGGATAACTCTTGTAGAGTTGATCCTACATAGCGGACTTTTCTTTCAACTGCTACAATGATTGATCAATATCTAAAATGAGAGAGAACCTGATTCGATTAAATGTAAATACATGCTATGTGAAACTGTCCTATGCAAAACTGAATCAATAAGCTCTCTTGATGAAAATTCCCCGTTCTGAATAACAGCAGACTTCCCTCCCAAGTTTCTGGAAAAGACCATTCTGAGCTTTGACTGTTTCTGAAACTTTGGTGGGGAAAAAAGCTTGTAAGTGACCATGGAGTTATGCCAAGGGTGGGATTCAAAATTTTTAACAACCGGTTCTGTGGGCGTGGCTTAGGTGGTGGGCGTGGCTTGGTAGTCATGTGACTGGTGGACATGGCTTGGTGGTCATGTCATTGGCTGGGTGTGGCCAACTCAATATCACTCACATCAAAGCATGCATCTCCTCGCCTGGCCTCATGACTGTGGGGATGCTGCAACAGTTGTAAGTGTGAAAAATGGTCATAAGTCACTTTTTTCAGTGCCATTGTAACTTTAAATGGTCACTCCACACAAGCAAAGAAGGAGAAAAGAACTCCAGAGAAGTTCCTGAGACAGGAAGTCTAGTCCTGCCAAGAATGTAATAAGGATTAACGGAGAGGCAGTTTCTGTAAGCAACACCAGAATGTTTCCTTCCTGCCTTCCTTACAGGATTAGGCTAGTAATTTCTTGTAACAACCGGTTCTCCGAACTGCTTAGAATGTTAACAACCGGTTCTAGTGAATAGGTGCGAACTGATAGAATCCCACCCCTGAGTTCTGCCCTTTTTTCAAATGAGGGCTCAAATTCAATGCCTCATGGATGAGAAAATTTATGAGAACTATATAGTCTCAGTTGAATAGGATGCAATTAGTTTGGTGATGAATATGAATATTTTACTTAAGAAGTAGATAATCACAGCTAAATTTAAAACTTCCCAAAGAGAGGATGGACTAGGAGTATCAAAAAGATAGGAGAAAGTGATTTGTTCTAACAGGTGCAATTACACATTTTGAAAGAAGCAGATTACAGTGTGATATACATAGGGTTTAAACAGGAAAATCAAACTTTTTTAGACTAATGGCCATAGAAAGCATCTGGTCACCAGTACAGAAATTACAACAGGCCAAATCAAGAATAGTAGACAAAAAGTTTAAATTAGCAATAGCAATAACATTTAGATTTATATACTGCTTCTCAGTGCTTTACAGCCCTCTCTATGTGGTTTACAATCTAGGTCCTCATTTTACCAACCTCAGAAGAGGGAATGTGGGGTGCTGAGTCAACCTTGAGCCGGTCAACATCGAACTGCTGGCAGTGAGTAGAATTCGCCTGCAATACTGTATTCTAACCACTGCACTACCATGGCTCTAATTAATCCACCTAAGCACAGTATGGATTATCCCATATTAAAGTGTAAATGTCCTATGGTATGGCTGCTATTTGGGGAATGGATTTGATGAAATATACCATATTTTTCGCTCCATAAGACACACTTTCCCCCCCAAAAGTGGGTGGAAATGTTTGTGCGTGTGTGCCGGTCCTTTAATGAATAGCAGCCGGGCCAATGCAGTGGGGTCCTTTTACAGTGCTGAACCCTGCCTCTTCTGTCTTCGTCATTGCCCACCTCTTCTGTCTCTTTTCTGCAGTGCAGGAGTCAGTAGGCAGAGCTGGCACATGAGAGGACACCTACCTGTAGTCCTCTCAGGCTCTGCCTAACTTTTTTTGTCTTGTTTTCCTCCTCTAAACCTAGGCACGTCTAATGGTCAGGTGCACCTTAAAGTTCAAAAAATATGGTAAATGCTTCTTTTTGGCAACTGGTTCATATTTATTACTGCTGCAGTGTCCTGGGGCCACGTGATCTCCTTTTGTGACTTTCGGACAAGTAAGGTCAATGGGGAAGCCATCTTCACTTAACAACCATGTTATTAACTACTGCAGTGATTCACTTAATAACTATGGCAAGTCTCATCTGCTACAAAACAGACAGAAGATATTAGAAACACCAATCAAGCAGAACCCAGCAAACTCCAAGACCAATAAACATAGACCAAGACTCCTAGCCAATCAGGATGAAGAAAAAAACATTCTGGCACAGCAGTAGGCTAGCCTACTGAAGATATTAGAAACACCAATAAAGCAGAACACAGCAAACTCTAAGACCAATAAACACAGACCAAGACTCCCAACCAATCAGGATGAAGAAAAAAACATTCTGGCACAGCAGTAGGCTAGCCCCAAATTTAAAACAGAAATGGCTGTGAAAGTCTGGCTCACAGACGAACACAATACAGAAGCCTGATGATGGCAGATGAGATTCTGCTGAAACATTGCTACAACTTTAAAAGCACAACTATAATGACGTGGGAAAATACCCGAACAAAGCTGAATACCATATATGTGTATGTGTATGTGTATGTGTATGTGTATGTGTATGTGTATATATGTATATATGTATGTTTTCTTAAGTTTTTGCGGGTACTTACATGTATGGTATTCAGCTTTGTTCGGGTATTTTCCCACGTCATTGTAGTTGTGCTTTTAAAGTTGTAGCAACGTTTTGGCAGAATCTCATCTGCCATCATCAGGCTTCTGTATTGTGTTCATCTGTGAGTCAGACTATCACAGCCGTTTCAGTTTTGTGTGTCAGGCTTGACAGCCATTTTTTGTTTGAATTTGGTGCTGGCTTTCTGCTTTATTTGAATGTTTTTTTCCTAAATAAAGCAGAAAGGCTGCCAAGCCTGACACACAAGATTAAAAAGAACCCAATACACAAGCCTGGGGATGGCAGATGAGATTCTGCCGAAACGTCACTATAATAAAAGCACAAATATTAAGACGTGGGAAAATACCTGAAGAAACCTAAATTGGTTTCAAAGTGTTCCATGTATAGGTTAGCGATGGCGGGTGAGAGGGGTGATCCCATCGGTGCTCCTTCTATCTAAACCAATGCTCTAGACAAATCCGAACACAAACCCAAACTCTGGCTCAGATAGGTAGATGACACTTTTGTAATTTGGCCACACAGGAAAGAAAAACTGGACAACTTCCTCACACATCTTAACAACCTACAGCCCAAAATACAATTCACCATGGAAACAGAAACCAACAACCAACTTCCCTTCCTGGATGTCCTAATTTACAAAAATACCCAATGGCTCCCTAGGACACACCATTTACCAGAAAAACACACACACCAACCGCTATCTAAATGCACAATCCCATCAACTCCATAGCCAAGACCCTCATCTCCAGAACCAAATGCCTAGCTGACAACGACCACCTGAGAACAGAACTACACACCCTCACTGATGTATTAATTTCCAATGGATTCCAAAGAAACACAATTACCAACCTAATCCGAAAAGAGATACCCCCAAAAAACCAAGACACAGAACAAGACAATGGTATCGCACTCTCCCCTACATCAAAGGCACCACAGACAAAATCAGCAAAATTCTCCACAAACACAATATCAGGACAGCCTTCGGCACTGACCAAAAAATAGCCAACATCCTAAGAAACCCCAAAGATAAGATCCAGCTAGAAAACCAAGGAGTTTATGAAATACCATGCAACAATTGCCCAGCCACATACATTGGACAAACCAACCGGTGAATAAATACACGTATCGCAGAACACAAAATGCAGTCAGAAGAGAAGAAAATACTTCCTCCCTCTTCCAGCACCTTAAAGCCACAGGACATGAAATTAATTTTGAAGGAACCAAATTAATATCCAACACTGAACACTCCAGCAAGAGAATAATCAGGGAAGCCATCGAGATAAAGAAACATCCCTATAACATGAATAGACGGGTCGATACCTCCCGCCTACCAGACATCTGGAAGCTATCCCTCACCAACAAATGAGTCCCAGCCATGAAAACCAACACCAAACCCAAAACAACACGGGACACCACCGCCAATCCCCCTCATCAGATCCAAGCCGAAGCCCATCCTATAAACGAAGGACAATCACCATCCAAAAACCAGACCAGGGCTGCCTCGCCAGCTGTCACACAGCCCGACCCCAAAACCAAACAAGCTGACACACACCAAGAACACAGACCCAGACCCCAAACTCGAAGCCAGACTAAAACCCAGAATGCTACTTCACATACACCCGCTCAGGATATCACATCAGAAAACTCAGGAAATTACACCACAAGAACTCAAGAAGTTGCAACACAGCAAATGACCCAGGATATCACAGCACAAGACCAAGGATACCACAGCAATAAATCTCACAAGGTCATCACACAACCCATTACCAAGCCGTTACAATACAGGAGGCTAATGGAAAAGAGATCAAAACAAACGACCCAGGAGATCACATCGCAGGACCCAGGATATCACAACAAAAGAACTTGCAAGCCCATCACACAACCCAAGCCATTAAAACATGAGAGGCTAATGGAAAAAAGATCACTACAAAACAAACGACCCAGGAAATTATAGCACAAGATCCAGGATATCTCCACCACAAAACTCACAAGGCCATCACACAGCCCATTATACCAACATCAACTCCATCAACCAATCAAGAGGCAGCAGTGCAGCCAACCAGTCCAGCACACCAGCCCCTACCACCAGTATTTATAGAGAGACAGCAGCTCCGATCATGCACTGCTTGCACTGGCACGAAGCCAGAGGCACCAGCCTGAGGATGGCGAGTGGGACCTCACCAAAACATCACCAAGATACTCTTAATCTTACACAGGAAAAGACCCGGGACACAGGAAATCTTACACAGGAAAAAACACACCTAGACCTACATACCTTTACCCGTGAAAATCTACGAAAATCTATCTATCTATCTATCTATCTATCTATCTATCTATCTATCTATCTATCTATCTATCTATCTATCTAGCTATCTAGCTATCTAGCTATCTATATCTATATCTATAATATTATCTATCTATCTATCTATCTATCTATCTATCTATCTATCTATCTATCTAATCTATCTAATATATTATAATATATATATATATATATATATATATATATATATATATATATGCACAATTTCTTATGACTATTATTTAATATACCTATTTTTAACAATCTTAACTTATTTCTCTATGTATTCATCTACTCCATTTTAATTTGTTTTATTTTACAACCATTGATAAAATAAATCCATATAATATTCCATTTCTTCTTTTTCTTTAATCACCAGTGTTATTCTATTCATTTCTGCACATTCAAATACTTTCTCAATTACTTTTCCCTCTGGCGGTATCTTATCACTCTTACAATTTTGAGCAAATATAATTCTAGCTGCTGTTAATACATGTATGATTAAATATGTTTTTTCTTTGCTATAACCTTCAGGAACCATCCCTAATAAAAATATTTCAGGTTTCAGATCTATATGTTGTTTTATCATTTTTCCCAACCATGTGAAAAAAGTGACTTATATTGATTGGTTGATTCCCACCCTTCTCCCCTACATGAGTAAAGAAAAAGAATCCTATTTGGGTCCAACTCTAAAACCAAGTTGCTTTCTTCTTTATTAATACTGGCATGATTCCCAGTTTCATGAATAGGTCAGGTTGCATTTGTTTCAGATCTAGTATGATCTCTCTCTCTATAGGTTGAAGATTCACAAATAAGTAGGGGGTTTAAATAATAGAATGTTGTTGATTAAAAATGAATCCATACTGAGTATCCTTTCCTAATCATAAATTAAATGGCACATAGATCCAACCTCATAAATCAAGGCTTCATCGTTTGTACTTTTATATGTATTGCCAATTCTATAACCTGGTGGTTAATGGTGGTCCATTGTCAATGAACTTGAGTAAGCTCTGCATTAATTGTGAATAAAGCATCAAAATAGTCATTTGGGTTGCAAATGTTAAAGCCCTCGTTTTAAAGTTTTGTTTTGTTCTGTCCAAATAAGCTACTGAAAAACAAAAAATACAATTCCTTTCTTTCAATATGTCAAAGCAGAGAGAAAGATTTCACAAAATTGCATATCAACTCACTTAGCCATGACTTGGGAGTTTTAGATTATTTTTCCATGCTATGAATTACTTTGACATTTTATTTGTTTGATGAATTTCTTCATCATTTTCTTATTTAGAATATTTTTGTTTGAATTCAGAATACCAATTTTTATTTATTTGTTAGAGTTTTAGCCTGCTGCAATAATGCACATTTTAGGGACTAAAAACATCCATAGTACAAGTAACAATAGTAAAATTAGCCATGAAAACAAGACTGATAATTGATGTAAAGCAATATGTAAACAATTCCTTCAGTGTTCCCCTTACTAAATTGTTAAAAAGCCCTGGGAGAGACATCTACTTTTAACTTGCTTCTGGAAGGCCACCAAATTCAGGGCAAGTCTGACCTCCAGTGGACATCTGTAACTGGAGGCCATAATGGAGAAGCATTTCCTCCAAGCATTGACATTTGATTTCATGATAGTGGGAAACTGTCAACAATTTTCCCAGGTTGTTCATATTGGATGAATGATCAATGGTGGATGAAGGAAACAGTTCTGAAAAGTATTTCAGCACCAAACTATATAGGGTTGGATGGGTCAAAACCAGAATCTTAAACTGCATCCGGAAGCCTGTTGGTAGCTATTACAGCACCTGTGGACAGGTGTCATATGTTAAAAGTATCTTGAATAGAAAGATAGAAACATCAAATTTCCAACCAACTATAATTCCCAAGTATTTTTAAAGGTTGAACACATTACAATAGTCCAACTGAGTGGTGATATGAACATGAATTACTTTGCAAGGTCCTTCTACCAAGGTAGGCTAGAACTGTTGCACCAGCTGAACATATGATCTCCTCTATAGGGCTTCTACCTCCCCATCAGCAGTAGCACAAATCCAGGATGACTACTAAAGCATGAATCTGCTCACTCAAGGACAGTACAATCCCTTCAAGAGACAGCACTGAAGCTAGTACAGAACCTTGATAAAGCAGCAACTTTGTTTTGCTTAGATTCAACTACAATTGGTTTATTTCCATCCAGAACCTGACACTTCTAAATAGTAGGACATGTCTTTTGACTACCCTGTCAGTGTAGTCAATTATATACCAGGCTGGTGGTATATAATTGGGTATTGAATTGATGCTACCAATCCTCTGACCAGACAGGTGATCTTTCTTGGCAGTTTCATGTAGACACATGAGGAGGCCAGGATCAAACCTACACCACTCCACATATAAGAGGCCACTGAGATTAAAATTAACACGAAATATCATAAATCTTTTACATGCTGATTGGGACCAAAGAGAAGGTTTGAAAAGAATTTTCCAAAACCTGGTAACAACTCAGATGAAGATCCTTTGTGTTCTCCCATGTGGTGGAAAGAAAGGACTATTTAGGCTTTGGGGCCTTTAATGGTTGATAGTGATAACTTTTGTCAAGTAAGCAAATGTCAATCAGTGCAGATCTTTCAGGAAAGGCATCAGAAGTTCCTATATCTTGCATAATTAACTGCCTCATTGCCAACTTTGGGCTGTTTATTCTTACATTTATACTCCATTCTAAACAGCTCAATTAAAGTGTTGACGCAGTAATGCATCCACTATTTTTTAAGAAAGCCAACAGCATTTTAGAGATGATAGTAAAATTGCTTTTGAAGTTTGTCTGCTGAAGTGACTAGTGGGTTTCCTTGGGCAATTGGCTGGTCACTGTGAGAACAGGCTGCTGAGCTAGATGGACAGGAGTCTAATTCAGCAGGCACTGCTTATGTTCTCATGGTCCTTTTTGTACTTAAATTGGCTTAAAACAATTAAAGAAGGTACAAAGTATTAAACACAACAGCAAAATCACTGCTGTAAAAATCAGCATGAAAAGCAAGATTATTTAAATGAATTAAAATTTAAAAGCTTAGGTGAACACATATGTTTTTGCTGTTTTCCCAGTATAATTTTTGCACCATTTACTATTTCTGGGTACTTTTCTCAAGGGCAGCCCCACAGAGAACATACTGCAGCAGTGCAACGTAGGTGGCATGCAATGAAAGGGTAGAAAAATGTTACCAAATTCAAAAGTGTTACCAAATTTGGGGAGTTTCACATCTGCTCTAGACAAAATTCTCTCTTCTGCATTATTAAAGAAAATGTTTTGGGGAGGAGGAGGATGTATCCTACATCTTCTAATCAGAGGTGGTATTCAGCAGGTTCTGACCGGTTCTGGAGAACCGGTAGTGGAAATTTTGAATAGTTCAGAGAACCAGCAAATCCCACCTCTGATTGGAGATTTTATACTAACCTTCTCCTGTCACACCCACCATGCCATGCCCACAGAACCAGTAGTAAAAAAATTTGAACCCCACCACTGCTTCTAATTCATACCTTAGTCCAATATTTCTCAACTTTAGAAAATTAAGTGATGTGAACTTCAACTCCCAGAATTCCCCAGTCAATATGCTGGCTGGGGAATTCTGAGACTTGAAGTTCACAGGCCTTAAAGTTTTCATAGTTGAGAAACCAACTTAATTTCTTAACCACCCTACTATACTGGCTCTATTGTGGTTATATAGTAGCATCAATTAGGCCACACTGTTGCTTTCTTTTTCTTTACCTGTAAAGAAAACAAAAACTACACCACAAAATTCAGCCTCAGTGGAGAAAGAACCAAAATATGGTTATAAGTCTAATGCTCATGGGATTTATGGGAACACTGAAATATTGCCTTGGATAGCAGCCCTTGTGAACTGGAGCTGAACATGCCCTAAAACTGACCACATTTAATTGACAGTTAGCCTTGTTTATGAAAATTGACTCCGTGGCTTGAAGTAAAGACATTTTAAAATGTTAAGTTTAGAATAGTTTTGTTAAAATTGCCCACGTTTTAGCTACAGCTTTCCTTTTGATATTCTGAAAAATACAAGATGAAAGACAACCCATAACACTAACTCTCCAGAAAATATGTTTGCAATGTCCTTCTAACATAAGACTGGTACTTCTGTTTTTAAGCCATGAAATCTTGTGAGTTTACTGGGAATTCACAGGTATTAAAAGAACTAAAGAAAGTAACTTTGGTATACCTCCCTGAACTGGGTTGTGTTAGTACATTGGATATTGGATTGAATTAAAGTCTCTTTAGGAATATTGTTTAAAAGATACAAGGCAAATGAGCATCGGTGACTTACACAAGGGATACCTCCAGGGCCACATGCACTGTGAAAGGGAGGATTGGCCTCTAGAGTAACCTCTGATAAGATTGCTGCAGGTGTTGCTAAAAATGATACCATAGTACATCGCTGTTTAGAGGTGGGCAGCACCCCCACTCATTTTAAATGCAGCTCATCCCTCAAAAATGAAGAGTTGCCCCCATTCAATAAAAAGCTGTCTACCCTAAGGAAAGTATTATATAATCATTACTTATGCATAGCAGGTTTCCTCTTCAAAACCAATTTAGGCCAAGACACTGAAAATAGTATCTTCTACACACAATTGAATAAATGCAGTTCTAGGAACAAACACACAGCTAACTGGATAACAAAACTAGTGTCAGATCAGTGGCATTTTGTGGCTGGTATTTATGACCTTACATATTCATAATGGAAAGAAACTTGACTAGGGAATTGTAAAATCATCTAATGTACACAATTGGAAGAAATTTTGGAAATCATCTAATCTAAACTAAACACACACCCAGTACAGGAATCCAGGGCTAATGCATCACTGACTAATGTCCATTTAACCTCCATCTAGGAAAATGTCTATAGAGATTTATTTATTTATTTATTATTTTATTTGTTTGTCAAACATATACAAGATAACAAGTACAAGTATGAACATAAAACAGGAACAAAAGAAGTAAATACAGATAAATGGGGACAGCAAGACAGGGACTGTAGGCACGCTGGTGCGCTTATGCATGCTCCCTTTAAGGACCTCTTAAGAATGGGGTGAGGTCCACAATACTCATTTTGAGGTTGAAGCTGTGAGGCATTGAGACTGTAACAACAATAAGTGGTGTTGACCACTCTGTTGCTGAAGTTCTCAGTCATCCAGGTCATGGTTGTTCCAAAGGTGCTTTTTTGTCAGGAGGCAACTGGACTTTCTGGTTTTTCTTTGAAGATGTTTCGCTTCTCATCCAAGAAGTTTCTTCAGCTCATCTTGGATGAGAAGTGAAATGCCTTCAGAGAAAAACCAGTTGCCACTTGAAAAAGCATCTTTGGGATTCCACCTAGGAAAGGCGAGTCCACCGGCTTCCAAGGAAGTTTGTTCCACTGTAACAGTCTTAGATGTTAAAAATTGTTTCCTGATGTGTATCAATATTACCTCACTGTTTATAGGTAGTCCCTAGTTAACAACTACTGGTTCAGTGACCATTTGAAGTTATGACAGCACTAAACAAATAGTATTTACAATCAATCATCAATGTTCTGGCTGACTGAGAACTCCCATAGCTATGTGATCACGATCTTGCTGATTGACAATTGGCTCATACTTGGTGGTTGCCGTGTCACATGTCATGTGACAGCCATTTGCAAATTTTCTTGCCAGTTTCCCAAAAGCAACGTTAATGGGAAAGCTGGCAGGATACAGTAGGTTACAAGTCACACTGATAAGCTGCTTGCATTCTAGCAGCTTTTCCTCTGAGGAGTCAAGCTATAGTACCCATAGAATCCCACTGCCTGCAGTGGCCTCTCCCACCTGGCGGTAGCCACTTGCCTGCCTGCTGAACTGTTTGCAAGCCACCTCCTCACCCAGTAGCTCACACTTCTCTATTCATGACAGCAATGGAAAGCATCAGAATTGCTGTCGCTAAGCAATGCAGTCATATGGTGTCATGCTTTTAAACTGCATCACTTAGTAATAGAACTTCCAGTCTCGATTGCCGTGATAACCTTAGGACTAGCTATAACTAATTGTTTCTTGTTTTGTCATTTGGAACAAGTTCATCAATCTTTTAACTGGTGGCCCGTGGGCCAGATGCGTCACACACAGGCCACATCAACCCCAGCTCCATGAATGGGAAAAACACCCGAAACATCACATGACGGCAACATGAGTTTGACACCTGTGTTCTACATGATAGGCCTTAAGGTTTTTTTTAAGGCAGCACTCATGATTTCCCCCCATCTCCTTTAGGCTAAGCTTTTAAGTTTACTTCATAAATTTTTCTTTCTATTATCTTAATGGTCCTTCTATGAACGGCCTCTAATTTGTCAGTTCTTCCCTATATTGTGGTGCCTAAAACTGAATGCAATATTGTGTGCATGTGTGTGTAGTTTGACCAATGTTTAATAGAAAGAAACAATGACTTATCTTGATCTTCACAGTTAGGATTGTGTTGTTGTTGTTTTTTTACAGGGCTGCATTACAGGTAGTCCCTGACTTACAGCCATTCATTTAGTGATCATGCAAAATTGGAATGGCACTGAAAAAAGTGAATTATGACTATTTGTCCCATTTACGGCGTTTGCAGCACCCCACGGCCCTGGGAGTTAGACACTCAGCAACTGGCATGTATTTATGACAGTTGCAGTGTCTCATGACAATGTGATCAACTTTTGGGACCTCCTGACAAACAGAGTCAGTGGAGAAGCCATATTCACTTAACAGTCACATAATCAACTTAATGACTGCAGTGATTCATTTAACAACAATGGCAAGGAAAGTCACAAAATGGGGCAAAGCTCACTTAACTGACTTGCTTAGCAATGAAAATGTTGGGCTCAATTCTGATCGTACGTTGAGGACTACCAATGTACCATAGACTCATATTCAAATTATCCAGCACACTCAGATCCCTTTTTTGGGATATAATTTTAATAAAGCTTTTAAGCAAGAAAATAACACTAATACAAACTAATCCAAAGTATACTGGAAAAAAGAAAAAGAAAGAAATCAAAGAAAAAGAAAAAGTGCAAGAAAGGGGAAAAAATTAAGAAAAATAGAAAAGAAAGAAAGAAAGATAAAGAAGTGGCTTCTGATATTCTTTACGGCAATTATAAGTACAAATAGACAAAAAAAAACCTCTCTAAAGTAAGGAGATACAGCTTTGGCAACTTTAAGACTTCAACTTCCAGAATTCTTCAGTCAACATGGCTGGCTGGAGAATTCTGGGACTTGAAGTTCACAGGTCTAAAAGTTGCCACGGTTGGACACCCCTACCCTAAAGTGACAACATGTCAGTCTTCTTTCTATAATCTATGCTATCTAATCAGAAATCAGACTTTTTTTTTTCATTTTTACACAAAAAGACCATAGGGGGCTTCCAGTCACCAATAAATAAATGTAAATAATGTTTTTTCTAATCAATGTTAGTGATCCATTTCACCAATATCTACCAATATCACCACACTCAGATGCTTTCTATATACTGTGTCTTGCTTCCAAGTTTGGTTTTCTCATCCACTCTACATCCGTATCCTTAATGTTTTCTACAAAGATAAAGAAATTTGCATTTTCCTGTTTTTCTGTTGGGATTCATATTTGGATTTTGGCCATTCTAGCTTGTCAAGAACCTCCCAAATCTTGATACTGTATCTAAGGCGGTGTCCAACTTTGGTAAACTTGGCAAATTTAAGACCTGTGGACTTCAACTCCCAGAATTCCCCAGCCAGTCATGTTTGTTATGCTCCCTAGTTTTGTTTTGTCTGTAAATTTATTAATTGTGGTGAGAAGTATATAAAAATGAATCAACAGATTTTTGATAATCTGATCCATAGGATGCTTTATTAGGGAAAATACTGCAGTATGGACCCCTCGACTCCAAAACCATGTTTAGGAGAAAAGGAGACATTTCCATTTAGTGAATACAGCTTATATAGGTTTATCAAATCACATGGTTACATAACACTTCCGGTTTCCCATATATGGACATTATACACCGTTTTCATAAGAAAGTTCTGACCTTCCATGGGAAACTCTCAACATTTTCATTATATTCAGATTTCCTGTTATTCAAATTCCAGACGATTATAAGAAAACCATTAATATCTCTTAATGTGATGTCTAATGTCAGCATGCCCCAGCACATACCTCTAACTTATGCCAAGTACATAATTTTGCAATCTTATATTATTTCTAGCAGAAAACACATTACATAATGTTCTGAGCTTTAAAAGTTCAGACTATGAACACAAAATGGCTTCAGTTTGGCTCTTCACATTCTCAGGTGTAATAACCAAATTTTCACCTGTAACAATCATATTTTCTAACCCCCTTACTCCAATCATTTCTATTGATCAGCACAGAGTATAGAATGGAGCCCCATGTTATCCTTCCAAATTGACATGGAGACGTATATTTGTTTGGTACAATTCTTAAACATATTCTGCATCTAATAGTAGCATAATCCAATCCACATTTTGCCATCTTCCATTCTAGAATCTCGCAGGGGACATTGTCAAATGCTTTGCTGAAATCAAACTACCGTTGTTGTCCCATGGATGGCTAAGCTGATCACTCAATCAAAATAGAACATAGTGTTTTGACACAATTTATTCTTGATAAACCTATGCTGGCTCCTGCCAAGTAATATGTTCTCTCCTAAGTGCTCATAAATTGAAGGCCTATTAAGAACAAAGAGTTATATTAATTGCAGAGGGATACAAATGATTAGTCCATTCTATGGTTATCTGATATTAATTTCAAGCCGACTGACCCAAGTCTTTTCTGCCACTCACCTCTTTGGGGGTGGGGGCATGGTGGCTCACATGGTAAGACATTAGGCCTGCACACCACTGGGGTTGACAGCTTGGTGGTTCGATTCCTGTGAGCGAATAAACCATGTACTGACAAGGAGAGTTGTCTACCGGCATTCAGGCGTCCTGTGGATAAAGATAACATTGCCTGAAAAAAATTCCTTTCACAGAAGCAGCCAGCCCGATCGGTGATCCCTGGCTAAAATATGTCATACGGGAAATAAATAAACAAATAACCTCTTTGAAGATAGGAACAATGCAAGTACTCCTCATCTTATGACCACAATTGAGTCTAACATTTCTGTTATTGAGATGGTTGTTAAGTGAGTTTTGCTCCATTTACAACCTTTGTTGCTATAGTTATTGAGTGAATCACTGTGTCATGCCCCTGGTGGAGACTGACTCTGAGGGAGAGAAGGAACAGCTGACAGGGAGTGGAGATTGTGGAGGAGGCTGGGGAAGGGCATGGGCTACAGCTGTGACAACTGGATAAGAGGACGGACATGCGTACGAGTGAGTGAGTGCTGGAAACAAAGCGTGGAAATATCTCTAGTTTATTTTTCCTCTCTGAGTTTGGCATCCTTCCCAGTGTGTGTTGATATCCATGGATGTCTTCAAGCCCTTATCTTGCCTGGTTTGTATTGTTTTTTACTCTTTATAATTTAAACAGCATTTCCTCCTTTTTGTAACTGATTGTGTGGGAGTTTTCTGTCTCCAGTCAAGGATATTTGGAGCTTGGAAACAAAGTGAAGGAATAGAAGGGGCTTCACCTGTTTTTGGTGACTGTGTTTATTTTGTATCCCACCCTGGGTCATCACACACTGCATTTGTTAAGTTAATAATGCAGTTATTAAGTGTCTCTGGCTTCCCCAATGATTTTGCTTGTTAGAAGGTCGCAAAAGGTATTCACATGAACCCAGGACAATGCAACTGTCATAAATACATTCCAGCTGCCAAGCATCCAAATTTTGATCATGTGACCAATTGGGATGCTGCAACAGTTGTGTGAAAAATAGTCATAAGTCACTTTTTAAAGTCTCATTGTAACTTTGGTCACTAAATTAATGGACTACCTGTATTTCCTTTTCTCGGGCCCTCTGACATTAGGTCCACCACCATGATTTCTCAAAGATCACAGAAATGGGTGTTGAGGTAATTCCCCTTTAGGAGAATGAACGCATACAGAGAGACGTATTTGAGAGTAGTGTTTGAATAATACACACACAGCACACAGATACACTGTACAGTAAACGTAGGTTTTTACTTCCAGAAAGGTTTAAGCAAATACCTGTTAGGTGACTCATATTCCTAACATTATCCCCTTTTGGGTAAGACAATACATACAACCTTACATTCTAAGTCCATAATCCTCGCAGCAAGCTTTATGCTTTATAGAACCTTGGGCCTTTGTAAAATTATCTGCTATATTGTTTTCTGACATACAGTATTACTCAGATTGAACGTCTTGGTAATACAGGGCTAACTGGTGGACTTTCCTGTGCCACCTGCTCCTGTTCTTCTACCTATTCCTGTGCCTGTTCTACTACTTCTTCATGTTCTTCCTCTTTAATGGCTATTTGTTGTTTACTGATATCATCTTTAGGGACTATTTGGGTGTCAATAATAATATCATTGCTGGATTCCTGTTCCAGTTTATCCCACCCAACATGCTCAAGAAATTTTGCATTAGCACTACAATAAACATGAGTTGTGCCTTGATACCAGAATCCAAATGATCTATGGTTGGCCTCATAACCCACAAAAAATAACTTCTTAGCTCTATGTTGCCCTTTCAGTCTTACTTGTGAGGGAATATGCACCCATGCTGGAGCTCCAAATGTGTGTAGGTAACTTAAAGTTGGCTTTCTGCCATGCCAATGAGTGAATGGCAATTCTCCAGTTGTTGTATTAACTACATTGTTTAAAACGTAGTTACTACACATTATGGTTTCACCCCACAGTGTTTCAGGTAAACCTGAATCAGATAACATAGTGCGAGCCATGGCTTGTAATGTTTGTCCTCTTCATTCTATAAACGAGTTATGTTGTGGTCTGTAAGGTGCAGAACGTTTATGCTCAACACCAGCCAATTTCAACATAGTTTGGAATCTCTTATTAACAAACTCAGTCCCATTATCAGTAACTAAAGTAATTACTTTACTTTTCATTTTTCTCTCAGCAAACCTTAGCCATTTAAAGAAATGTTGGAATGTTTCTGTTTTGTTTTTCATAAGATAGCAGAAACCATATCGTGAGTAATGGTCCATAATACTCAAAATATAGCAGGCACCTCCTAAACTTGTTTTTTAGGACCAATTATGTCAGCAAAAACAACCTCTAAAGGTTCTTTGGTCTTAAACCCATTTAGTCTGTTTGCTGGAGTAACCTTACTTTTATCTTGACTACAAGCATTACAGTTTAAATACTTGCTATACGGTTTCAATTTTACTCCCTCTGACAATTCAACAGTTTGTTTGAGCATTTTGAAATAATGTGCCCTAGACGTCTATGTAGTAAATGTACACATTCATCATGTGGCTTAACATTGTTATAAACTGAGTTAGCCATCTTCAACTGGTCATCATGTATCACATATAAATCATTTTTTAATGTAGCAGTAACACTTTTACCTTTTTTCTCTATTATACAGTTATCTCCCCTAAAGGTTACTACATAACCAAGATTAACTAAAGCCCTTACTGATAGCAAATTAAATTTCAGTTTAGGTATATCTAACATAGTTAAATGTTTGTTTATACAAGAACAATATGCAGTACCTTCACCTGATGCTTTAATCTTCCATCCATTTGCCAATGATACATGTTGCTTACTTGTAGACATCTTTACAAACCTTTTTCTATCTTTAGTAATGCACTGCGATGCTCCACTATCAACAACCCACAAATCATTGTTTACAGTTGAATTGCTAGACATAGCTAAACTAACATTCTTCTTAGCCTTCTGGTGTTTACTAGTATTCTGTCCTATCCAGCTATATGTCCCCTAGCCCCACAAGAAAAACATGTCCTAACATTATAGGCAGTTGAAGATAAATCCTCTTCTTGTGGTTGTCCCTTCCTCAGTTGGTCCCTATCCAGCCATCTTCTTGCTTCTTCTAACAATCTTCCAGTTATTTCAGTCAATGTCAGTTTATCTCTGGGCAGGACTTCCAGTGAAGATACATAATCACCATAACTTTCATCCAATGAGGAAAGAATGATGTAAACTTGATGCAGCTCTGAAAATATCAGTTCTTTTTCATGTAGCTCTTGAAAAGTTCTTTTCATGAAGTTTAAATGAGCTAACATATCTCCACCTTTCAGAAGACGTGCTCTAAACAGCTTATGTGTAAGAGGTATGTGTGTACCTACACTGTCATGAACATAAATCCTCTTCAAATTCTCCCAACACCTAGCAGCAGACTCTTCTCCATGAATATGGACTAGCTGCTGGTCACTCAGTGTTAGTCCAATTATACAAAGAGCTCATTCGTTGTTCTGTTTAAAGTCAGCAATCTTCTTGGCATCGTCCTCATTTTCTGGATCCCAAGCACTTACATCCAATGGATCTTGAACTACATTCCATAAACCTTCTTTACGCAGAAGTAGACTGCACTTCATAGACCAGGAAACATAGTTTGTTCCATCCAACCGGGTTATCAGTGATAGACTTGTTGAAGTGACTTGTGCCATCTTTACCAGAATAGTAACCCACAATTAAACAGTAAACAGCTGTCTGTATACAGTACTGTGCATTCACACTAACTCAGTTATCTGAGCCTGGTATGGCCTGGGCCCATAACCGGTGTTGAGGTAATTCCCTGCTAGGAGAATGAGCGCATACAGGGAGACGTATTTGAGAATAGTGTTTGATTAATGCACACACAGCACACAGATACACTGTACAGTAAATGTAGGTTTTTACTTCCAGAAAGATTTAAGCAAAGTTCAAAATAGGCAGTCCAAAGTCATTCACAGGTAAATCAGTCAGTTTTTCAATCCAGGGATAATTCAATAACAAAGTCCAGCGTCAAAAAAACAGTTCAGTATCAGACTTACATCAAATCCAGATATATCAGTCAAGTAGGAAAAATGGAGTAATGGAAATACTTTCCAACAGAAGGAAACAGAGATACACTCACACTCTCTTCTGAGACTCAGACTAATCAACCCAGGTTTCTGGCTCCATCTTATGGCTGTTTGAGAAACCACACCTAATTACAGTTTTGCATTTTCTTAAAGATACAGTTTTAAAATGTTTATCCTGATTTATATATTTCTAACCCAAATACCTATTAGGTAACTCATATTCCTAACAATGGGCTCTGAGATAACATCTGCTAGTGTCTCTAAGAACTGCCCAGCATCCCAATTTAGTTGGACAGCATGAAAATATAATAGATTGTTGTATATAATTGGTTTGGCTCTACAGCCTTTTGCTCATTTATTAATTTAAATGATTTATATAGCTACCTATCTCATAACAGTGACTCTAATTACCATTTTATTCACCTTGGATTTCCACACCCTTCTTTTGTTCTTAATTTCATTTAGGTCCATTTAAATAGAGTTCTCACTTTTGGAAAACAGAAACAGAATAGCAGTTGCAGAGTTCTGCATTCTGAATTACTCTCGCAATGGGTCCACTTAGTGCTTTCTCTTCTTTTTATTGCTGACATAGTCCCCAAATGCTATTTTTGTTGCTTTTAGCTACTGTTGAGCATGCTCTTATGCTTTATTTTTCCAATTTAATTTAGGCAGGTATTAACTACTTGATGGTATACCTGCTTGGTGATTCCCTCCACCCCCTATTCCGTACATGTATTTTCTATACATGCAATTCATAGCTTGTCAAAAGCTCCCTATACATCCACAACAGCTTCTTAAACTGCTCTCATTTTCCCCCCTCACTGGAATAATGTGCACTTGTAGTTTGAGTATCTTCTTTCTGAAAAGATCCCAGCTTTCCTAGGTTTTAAACTGAGGATTTCTGTTCATGGGAACCCACCTAATTCTTTTCTAAGCCTATTGAAATTGATTCTCCTGAAAAGTCTTAAGAACTTGTTTTGTACGTTCTTCAATCCAAAGATGATATGGCCATTTTTCTGAAGGTCTCATTGGCTCATATATTCCTTCTTTCTTGTACTTGGGATCAGCATAGAGCCTGTGTTATCATATTAAATAAGCAAACCTCTCAGCCCAGATTCATATGATAAAATGTATGTCTTTACAAGTACATTGCTTTTGAATCCTGATGGAATTAGAATGAAGCCAGGACCAAGAAATCTACTCTATCTTCAAATGTTCCAGCACAAAAATATGTGGAAAAAGTAAATATCATGATGAAACAGAAATCTATAGGTAAGGAACTATATTTGTATAATGATACCTTTCAATATTAAAGTGTACAGTATGTGTAAAGAAAGAAAGAGGCATACCTTCATCTGGCTTGTTATTCTTCACAAATGCATTATTTGCATGAGTTTCTTGCTCACTGTAAACATGCTGCAAGTAATAGTCTTATTATAGCTGGAGGTCAGAAGATCAAGATTCTGTCCAAGGCAAAGGGATCTGGAAACATGAGAAGTGTCAGGATGAAGGACATTTTATCAGGTTTGGTGGGCATGTAAAAATTCATTTGGGATACAAATAAATGCATTAATTCAAAATATTTTAAAGGCTGAAGTACAAGTGAGACCAGATACTTTTCTTTTGGGACTAATGGACGAGCAACTAGAAAAAAGTCACAGAATTTTGTTTTTATATAGAACAATTGCAGGGAGACTATTATATACTCAAAAATAGACTGGCATGACACTACCTATAACAGAGGAATAGTTGTTGAAGATGATAGAAATTGTGGCTGAACTAACTTCTTTGAGTACAGAAAAAACAATATCTACATTTTTGATCAACTGGAAAACCCTTATAGACTTTTTGCATGAAATAGAAAAAAATGTAGTTATGATCTGTGGTTCTGAAAATTAGAAAAAATGGATAATAGAAAAATGTGAAGGTTTTTTTGTAATTATAAAATAAGGAATATTTTTATAAATGTACTTTTATTTGCTGCAAAGGAAATCAAAAGCTTCTTTCCATTTTTCCTTTTCAATTCTTTTCTGCACTTTTGCTTTTCTTCTTTCTTCCTTTATTGCTTCCGTGCTTTATTCATTTGTGTTAGTTTTATGTGCTTTGTAAAACTTTAATAATGTAACTGTATATTAAAAAGAACCATGCTGAAATGGGTTCATCTTATCTTGCATACTGTGGCACACAGTGGTCAACCAAAGGTATTCAGATATGATAAATTTAACCAGCATGGAGAGGAAGATGATAGATTTCTTTCAATTGTTGCTCCTTAGCAACTATTATCTAAGTCTTGTGATCTAGAAGGTAGTGATTTAGGAGACATCACTGATAGCCCACTTGTCTTTGAATTTGTCCAGTCCCCCTTTTAAAATAAATCAAATAGTCACCATCCTTTCCTTGAGAGCAAATTCTATAGTTTAACAATGGCATGCCTAAGAGATCAGTGGAAAGAAGAATCCATCTATTTTCCTGGTCAATACTTCCCATCCATGTGCTTAATTATGATTATTATGAAGTAGTCCCAATGTACCTTTTGAAATGTTGGAACCCGGATATGGTTAATAAGTCACCTGACACATCTATTTTCCAGCTTCAGGTGAAAAGAAAAACATTTGGCTTTTGATGCTCACTTGAGCATCAGAGTGCTCTTATTCCCACTTAGCTTAAATTTTAAGACTGTGGATCCCTTTGATCCAGAAACAGCACAAAGGGGGGGAAAAAAACACCTCTTACGATTGCAAGCTGCTGAGAGGAAGAGTCATTACTTTAGCTAGGCAAAATACAGATTTCCTCCCACACCTAAAATTCAAAAACTAAGCCTCCAATGTAGAGTTTGAAAAGATAACCAGCGTTTGACAGGTGGAAGCTCAGCAGTTTGTCAACATTCCATTGGAAGGCTTAGAGAAAGCTGTATAGTGTGCATACTGTCAATGATTCATAACCGAGAAAAGTTGTGCTGAGATGGGGATAATATTGATTGAAGACTGTGGGAGAAGCTTTTTAGGATTTCTTAAAAAACACACACACACAAAAAAAAACAATAGCCACAAGTAGAATAGTGGAAGTTGTTTGCCTTGATTGTTCTTAAAAGTTGTTTCTCTCCTCTCTTTTCCATTGAGAGCCTAATCATTGAAATGATTGCTGTACTTCTGGTATTGGGGAAGCATCTATTATATAGATATAATAAATATATTTGTATTTGAAACTAGAATGGCAACGTTGGCAGAGTGTTCATAGAATGCTGGCAGTCCATCATCTAAACCTCATCAAGGAAACTCAGAGGTGAATTGTTAGGTTAAGATACCTTTCCCAGTGCTGTTGCTCTATGAAGGCTTTAGTGGGTGACCTAATCTTCTCCACAAGAAGTTTGTAACATTATTAAAATATGGAACCAGGTATTCGCAAATCAACTGAACATAATTTATTGCTGGATAAGCCTGTGCAAGACATGCTCATCTTGCACCATCCTTTCACTTGGATACAAGCTGTTTCAACAATGTGACCCAAACATCTTGGACTTCAAAAACAAAAGTTAAATTCATATGGAGGCAAATATTTTAAGCCAACATTAGTTTTAAGAAAAAACATGCTAACTTTCAAGTTTCCATCAGTGTAAAACAGCTTTAATATGCATACCCTTACACACACTCAATTACAAAGACACATACACAAACAAAAAGCGGGAAGGAAGGTGAGAAGAAAGTAATAGCACATGCCCTTTTTATTTTTAAGTTAATTTAGTCTAGTTTAGGTGAGGAGTTCTTGAAAGCTGCTGATCTGAGGTAAGTTGAGATCTCAGCAATTTAATCCCAGAAGGACAGCTTTCATTGGAACATTAGAAGAAATATCATGACAGCAGGGATAACCCTTGTTCAGTGACTGAATGTCCCTTTCTGGAAATCCTCAAGCAAAACCTAGAGGAACAGTTATGGATATATTTTTTTTTACTTTAGCAAAGAATCAGACAAGAAAAGCTATATGTTTATAGTTCTGTGCTTGTATTTCAAATATTTATATGCCACTTATTAACCTTTTAAAACAGTTCCCAGGTAGAGTCAATTAACAACCATGAAAAGTCAATTTAAAAAAAAAAGATTTGCCAAGGCAGAGGTTAAACTAAGGCAGTAAGCTCAAGGACTGAAACTATTGGCCCAAGGAAAGTATCTGGAATTCCTCAGCCTTGCTTAACCATGCAGCAAATTGCATTTCAGAAGCAAGTGTTTCAGGGAACATGAAAGTGATGCAAGCGATCTAAAGTCACTGTGGTTTCCTCCTCTTAATGCTTTTACAGCTCTTCTTTTTCTTCTTGCTGCTTGTCTTTCGCTGAACAGCTCTTCAGTTGTCTGGGTGCTAGGAAGGGTCTTTTGCTCCATCCGATTCATTCTTCCTTTGAAAACATTTTCTTCTAATAACTTAACTTTTTTTTTTTTTACATTTAGTAAAACTTCCGTTCTCTTTTCTTTCCCTACAACTGAATGCTTCCTTATGTCTTCAGTTTTATGCCGTTATTGTTTGTCTTCAACAAGACTTGGCAAGTGTCTCCCTCCCCTTGTGTCCTCATTCCTTCCCAGGTTCTGCAATCTATCACTGAATGAGGGCTATAGCAATAGCCCTTAGACTTACAGACTTTACAGCCCTCTCTAAGCGGATAACAGAGTCAACATATCGCACTCAACAAACTGGGTCCTTATTTTACCGACCTTGGAAGGATAGAAGGCTGAGTCAACCTTGAGCCAGTGAAAATCGAACTGCTGGCAGTTGGCAGAATTAGCCTGCAATACTGCATATTCCAACCATTGTGCCACCACAACTCTAAACATATTGACTTTCCATTTATTGTAATTTTTAAAAACATACATGGGCATGTTGGCAATGGGGGTGAGAAAGTCAGAAGGAAAAAAATATATGTAGTGAAGGAGAATTGAAAGCTAAGGAAAGCAATATGTACTGCATTATCAACACCAGTACTGGAAAGGCATTTGATCAAAGAAGAATTCAAAAACCAAGAGAAGATTCAGAACATGGAATAATAGAGTTGGAAGGGACCTTGGAGGTCTTCCAGTCCAACCCCCTACTTAAGCAGGAGCTCCTATACCATTTTAGACAAATGGTTGTCCAGTCCCTTCTTAAAAGCCTCCAGTGTTGGAGCACCCACTGGTTGATTGTTCTTATTGTCAGAAATTTTCTCTTTAGTTCTAGGTTGCTTCTCTCTTTGTTCAGTTTCCATCCATTGCTTCTTGCCTTGCCTTCTGGTGCTTTGGAAAATAGGTGGAACCGCTCTTCTTTGTGGCAGCCTCTCAAATATTCAAACACTGCTATCTTGTCACCCCAATTCTTCTTTTCACTACAGTAGACATACCCAGTTCCTGCAACTGTTCTTCATATGTTTTTAGCCTTCAGCCCCCCAAATCTGCTGCTCTTCTCTGCACTCTTTCCAGAGTCTCAACATCTTTTTTATATTGTGGTGATAAAAATTGGATGCAGTATTCCAAGTGTGGTCTTACCAAGGTATTCAAGATGCCCTCAGGAGGTGGGGAATCTCCAATCCACAGCCTATCAGTTTACAATTTGTAAACATTGTCAATTGCTGATAAGAATTGATTGGAGCTAGACTTAATCAACAGCTAAAAGACACAGGATCACTGTCCCTGAAATAAAAAGAAATTGGATGTTAAAAGGGCTTATTTCTGATGTTGTTAATCCCATAGACCAATCACATGTTCTAGTAAATTGGCCTTGATAGGAAGCACATCTAAAATTATTAGTAAAGATTAGGAGGAATTCCAAAGGCAGTCCCAACAGCATTCTAAATACTGTAGAATATTTCTTTTCAGGTGAGCAGACTGATAGTTATTGAAATAAAATTCTCAGTCATAAGAAGTTGATACAATAAAACAAAATGTCCCTTAATTCTAAATGTTATAAAAATAAAGTAAAACTAGGGTGAACTACATGGCATGACACACTTATTGTGGATTTGTGCTATAAATACCCTTGCAAACTATCGATAGTACTTTGAAGGTATCTCTAATTTGCATAAATATAATTCAATGCTTATAGATCAGTAGATATAACAATACATTTAAAAATAATTACCAAAAGTCCTTAAAATGGAAACCTCTTTCATATCTTCTAATTAATTCAAATTATTGAACATTGGCTCTTACAATTTAAATATTAGATAAAAAGTTGCTTATTGTCAATTGCAAATACTAATATAGCTTGTAGAGAGAGAAGATGGAGTTGAAATGCTGCTTTAAACTCAAAGTCTATTGAATTAGATTAGAATGGATATTATTCATCTGTGTACCCACCCACCCCAAAACACACACACAAACACTTTTATATAATTGTTGGGCTGCTCATGGATTTTTTAATGAAAATTTGAAAGGCAACAATGTTACAAGCACAAGATATTTGTAAGGTGATTTTAAGAAGACAAATTACATTCACCAGCTGATTTCATAAGATAATCAGCCGGTATGATGCTCAAAAGCTTTTGGCATACTGTATAATTCCTCCCCATTTTAACAAATGCGGATTATTTTTGTATATCTGTTTTCACATAATAAGTTGATTTCCCAAATGTGATATGGTCGGAATCTCAATCTGTCTACCTATCACGATTTCTTGAATAAAATTAAAATATCTTTGTAAAGTATCCCTCATTGTTCAAACTATAATTTTAGATTTGTGATTGGAAACTTGCTTTGGCTATTGGGATGATTCCCATGGTTCAGATAAATGGGTAGCCCTTTAAAGATGGTTAAATCATCAGATGCATGTTGGCTATTTATCCTTTTCACTCTCTCTCTCTCTTTTAAAAATATATCATACTGTATACATTTTTTCACATGGTTAGAAGAATATTTGGGGCAGTTGGACAAGGAAATCAGCTGTGTGGGCATTATTTCAGAGAAATAATCAACCAACTGTTCATACATTCACATTGTACCTCAAAATTGCATGTATGTGTTTTAAGAGCTTATTGGAACATCAGCACACCCAATCTGTTTGCACAATAATAACATCATCTTTGCCATTCATGGTGTATGCAGCCTGAAGCCACAATCCAAAATACACTGTGGAAATTTATAGCATCTTCTAGAGTCATCCAACCATTGCTATGCCCAAATAACACAATCCAGACAGGCTTTATATCATTCTTCAATGGCTGGGTGATGCAATAAAGCATTAAAAGTTACTAGTGTGGAAATGACCTAAGGCTATAATCTCATACCTGCTTACTTCAGAGTAAACAATCACTGAGATACATTTCTGAGTAAACATATGTAAAATTGTACTGTTAAAGTTTGGGATTGAATCCAGTGTTTGTGCAGGAATGGAAGCATGTCTTCTATTAGGATAAGGGATTTGAGTCTATTGAAAACTGATGAAAATGACAGGGACATTCAGTTTTATCGGTCCCTTTTTCTTTTCCTCCTCACAAATTTTACTATGCTGTTTCACTGTGGCCGGAGTTTCCTGAAAGGAATGAATGAAGACTACCACAATGTACCTCAGAAGTATATATTCCCAGCAAGATCCCCCAAAATCATGAAGCAAACAGATTAACAGATAACAGATAATCAGAGTTGGAAGGGACCTTGTAGGTCATCTAGTGTGACCCCCTGCCCAAGCGGGAGACCCTATACCATTTCTGACAAATGGCAGTCCAATCTCTTCTTGAAGGTCTCAAGTGATGGCACTCCCACAACTTCCAAGGGCAAGCTGTTCCATTGGTTGATTGTTCTCACTGTCAGAAAGCTTCTCCTTATTTCCAGGTTAAATCTTTCCTTGTTCAGTTTCCATTCATTATTCCTTGTCCGGCCTTCAGGTGCCTTGGAAAATAGCTTGACCCCTTCTACTCTGTGGCAGCCCCTCAAATATTGGAACATTGCTATCATGTTTCCCCTGGTTCTCCTCTTCATTAGACTAACCATGCCCAGTTCCAGTAACCGTTCTTCATATGATTTAGTCTCCAGTCCCCTCACCATCCTGGTTGTTCTTCTCAGTACTTTTTTTAGGGACTCAACATCTTTTTTATAATCTGGTGACCAAAACTGGATGCAGTACTCTAGGTGTGGTCTTACTAAGGCTTTATAGAGTACCTACTGTGTAGTGGTCAGCAGCAATAAAAGTAAATGCTGAAATGACAGTGGTAAAGGCATTGTTTTATACAATGCTGAATAGGACAGGGCTTTATCAAGGAAAAAAAAAGAATAAATATAAAATGTTTGACAATATAGTGTTGGGTGGCCCCTCAGATTAGGTAGCACTCAACATGCTACTGTCGAACAGCAGAATATCTTTTAGATTATTAATGATATTTATGATGCAGCTACATTAATGCCTTCTAGGTGTCTAGTTACTTATGTTGCCATGCAAGAAAGGAAAATCCAGAGCTGCAAAGGTAGAATTACAGTGAGAATCTGGCATATAAGAAGCAGAAACATGGGAAAGCTCACCACAGTGAAAGATGAAATTAATTGACAATGCATTGATATCTTTAGTATATACACTTTGAAAGAGACTGGAAGTGGACACATTCAGTCAGACTATCAGACAATTTACAACTTAGGACATGAACAACTACAATGTGAATGACATTGCTTTCATAGTCAGGAAGGATTTAGCAAGGACAGTACTTGCGTAGCATATAGCCAGTGACCCAATAATATCAATTAAACTTTGTGGACAAGCTTTTAATATGACGGATATCCAAGATTATGCTGCAACCACTGATGCAGAAGAAGAGGATGTTGATATGTTTTATGGTCAAGTTCAGTCTGAAATCAACAGATCATGAAAGCAAGATGTGCTGCTTGTGGTTAGAAAACTGGAATGCTAAAACTGGAAATAACAAAGAGGAAAATGTAGATGAGCTGTAGGGCCTAGGAAATTGAAACAAAGCAGGAGAATGAGTCATCAGTTTCTGCCAATCCAAGGGCAGCTTCACTGCTAAGAATTTTCAAACAATCAAAAAGATACCTAAATACATGGATGTCACTGGATGGAGGGCACAGGAGTTGAATTGACTATATTATTGGTACAAGGAGGAGAAAGATGCTCAATTATAAAAAGCAAAGGTATGGCCAGGGACTGACTATGGAACAAATCACAAGCTGCCCATGTGCAAGTATGAAACCAAGCTAAAGGATATGCCAAGAAAACAAACAAGTGAATCATAGATAAACCCATCAGAGTTGGATTTGAATGCATTTGAACAAATGTGAAGACCTAGCTCATTTGAAAATTCTATGAAGACCTAGCTCATTTGAAAATGCTGGGAAAAATGGAAAGAAGTGAACAACCAACTACTACCAGTAGGTAGTGGGCTTGTTTACAGCAATGATAGCATACCACTGAAAAGACTAAATGTCCTAGTTGGGAATAGATCATCCTGGGACAGGTGTTTTCTCTCTGTCTTTCCCCTTCTCTGTGATCACTAAGTGATCACTAAGTGATATCACATGATTAATTATAACCAATTTCCCACTACAGCTCTCACCTCCACTTCTCATATTTTTCATAAGGATCCCCTAACCCTCCAAAGAAATTCCAATGGTCATAATGAATTGTAGAGGAAGGATGGAGTCAACAAAAATACATTCTCCCTTTGAGTCATGAGATTCTCCTTAGTATATCAGGTTCTACTCCGCTACTTGGGACTCAAAACAAGAGTGTATTCTTTATTCTTTATCTTCTTTCATTTTTGTTCTAACTAGAAATAGGCAACTCTACAAAACACCCAAAGCAGTTAGAATACACTTTTGTTCTAAAACAAAACAATGAATCAGCAATAAATTATTCTAAAACAGAATCAGGAGAACACCATCTCAAGACTGGTAAGCTAAGACTTTTTAAATATCTGTTTTACCAGAGTGGCAGTCTCCAGATGTGTAGGGATTGTAAATTCCAGAATTCCCAGCTGCCAAAACTATCCTAAGAGTTGCAATGCCAACTCTTAGGATAACCATGGCATCTGAAAGACAGCAAGCTAACAAAGGCTCAAATATCTTTCCATATCTTGCTACTTCACACAAGAACTAGCATTTTATTTCTTGGCTGTTTATTCATGTGATTAAAAATACCACACTCCTAGGCCAAATCCTCCCATGGATTTAAACATGGCACCGTTATTCCTTGATCATTCAATTTTCTCTTCTTGTTTCCATGGTGTTACCTTCATCTCATATCCAGATCATGAGTGAGAAAGGCTTAAATTAGCCTTAGCTGAATGAATGCTAAAGAGCATCCTCCTATTCCTTTTCTGACACCATCCAACAGCAGCTTCAAGATGGGTAAAATCTGTAAAATTTTGCCACCCATTCCTCTTGGAGGAAAGTCAGGAGACTACAGTAACTGGGGACAGAGATAATAAAGAAAAGGAAGCATCTTTCTGATACAGTTTCCTGCAATCCTAAGGATGTATGTTCAGTATGTTATATAACCCAGTCGTAGAGAAAAGCCCATTCTCTCACACACATCTGTTTTGTTCTTTGTTTCTATGGAACTTCTAGAGAATTTGTGAGACAAGCAATGTATTCCTTTCCTTTGGGTGGGTACCACTTTAAAGCTTTTAGATGCCCAAGTTGAAGAGTAAACCTACCCTTGCTTGAAAAGCAGTGATTAAAGTTTTTAAGCAGCACAAAGATTTTATACAGAGTGGTATCATATTTGAGACCAATTAAATGTCATCTTAAGTACTTAACTGAAGCATTTTTATGTGTTTGGAATCAGCTAAGTGGAAGGTGCCAAATTAAACTTGCATTTAAATTTTGTCACAGAGTTAATCTCTGGAGATTATACACCATATTTCAGGAATGATTTCAGAAAGCTTTCAGTAAGTCTTTGTTAAGTTTGCTCAAGTAGACACAGAAGCTTTGATAAAGAAAGAAAACAGCCGGACAATTCTCTGGGTCTTTCCTTTTCCCAAGGGTGAATGAAGGGGTGATAACTAACTAGACAAGTGCTATAATTACATTCAAAGCAGTGCTGGTGACATTACATATAGGATCTTTTAGCCAAGTGACACATTAGCAAGGGCATTTGCATTAATAACACTTGCAAAAATATTAAGACAGAAGTTGAAAGAGAGATTTATGTGCGGTTATTTCATCTGTATTTAGTTTGCAAGTTACAGTATTATTGTGACAATGAGTCTTTCCCTCCCCCTCCCCTCCCCTCCCTTCCCTTTCCCTTATTTCAATTTCCCATGGAAAATCATATTTGTACATGTTCAAATATGGAGGTTGAATCTGTATCCTATGTTTTATAAAAGAATGGCTTATAAATTTTAAAATTTATTATCTCTATTATTACAGGGTTCAGTCTTCCTGATGAAGATCATTGATTTTCTTTTAACTCACCAATTTCTAAATGTATCAAGGGCAGTGGCAAAATATTTATCGTTTTGGCTTGTAAGGGTAGGCTGGCCCTTTTTCAGAGCTTTGATTGTTTTTGGCTTTTTTGGAATTTATATACAGGATATGAAATGTTTAACTACTATATATTCTTTCATGTTTTCCAGTTTGATCTTGGACTGTAAATTAATACATAAAAATGAGTAAAAGAAAATAGTATATTGGTATCCCGTAAAATATTTTGAGAGAAAAAAGAATGAGGAAAAGATGGGAATAATTGAAGTGAACCACTGCATAGATTCATCCTTAATTAGAGATGAATCCTGGTAATAGGACCAAATTAATATGTAAGCATTGCCAGATGCATTTTTGCATAGTACATTGTCCATTCACATATTAATTTTCTTTTTCTATACGTTATACAATGTGATAGGAAACTGCAATATGAAATTATAAGATCATAGAATCGGGGTGGGTCATGAAGTCATTCCCTCTTTACTCAGTGTAGAGTAAAGCCTCCCCACAAGATGATTGTATAGGCATCATGGTGAAAGGAAGCCATACTGGACCTCATGGATCCATTCTCAAATATCTTCTTGCTGCCAGGAAGATATTTCTGACATTCAATTGAAATATGCCTCGCTGTAACTTTAATCTGTTGTTCCATGTCCTGCCTTCTGGAATGATACAGAAAAGTTGCTGAAATGCTTCTGTGTGACATCCATTCAGGTATTGTAAGTTGCTATCGTATCGATCCTCAGTCTTCATGCTTAAGCATGTTTAGCTCCTTCAGTCTCTCTTGAAGTGGAATGAGGTATACAACTGTTAGTTCCACAATTGTGGACAGTATTTCTCTGATAAGGAAAAGGTCAGGGAGAATTAAGTGAATAGTACACTACTATGGTATTCACTACTTCAGCCTGTAGAAACAATAGTTTGAAACATGATAGCCCTGGACAAGCTGAGAAGAGGCAACATGACTATGTGATGTAGAAATTGCAAGCACCACAACCAATACTTGTACCACAGCACCAGAACTTTGTAAATCTTTCCCTGTTTCCTCCATTTTTCCTCCATTTTTGGCTTGATTGTCATTTTGGCATTTAGCCAAAATATATGGTGTGTGTGTATGTGTGTATGTGTGTGTGTGTCTCAATGTAAGTTGTAGTTAAGGTATGCATTAGTCAAACAGCAATTGACAGTACTTTTTCCTGGAAAATTAAATGTCCACCAAATATGTAAATATGTATATGCATCTTTGAGGGTAGCTTCTGAGATGATAGTTACGTGAACTCAGATCATGTGATTTTCATCTATATTTAAACATCCCAGTGACCACTAAATGACAAATGTGTTGTTGTATAACTTACAAATATCTTGAATGAGGGTACATAATAAAGTCCAGCCAACAGGCTACTGAGGATAGGGCGTAGTAGTGGCAAAAACCCCTCAGATGTTGATCTATTAATTGAAATGTCCACTGTTTTTTTTTAAAACCAGGCCTATTCCTGGAAGACTTGAAGGTGATCAAAACCATGCCAATTCTTAAAATTAAAAAAAATCTCATAAACCTAATTTTTATCTCAAATAATGATGAAAAGTGGACAAGTATTGCTGATAAGAAACAACCAACATTGTTTCTTCAGAGAACATTATGTATATTTTTAATTCTTCTGGAGCAACTAATATCATGATTAGCCACTTATGATTTGAGAATTTCAGAGTCCTTAGGACATTGTTTTGTTTTATTGGTATGCCCCAACACACAAATGATCTAAGGCTATACCTTAGATTTCATGGTTAAGTTTGAATAAAAGCAGATCCTCTTCAATACAACATCATATTTTTTCCAGAAGGCTGTCTCATTCTTTTCATCCATGCAGGGAAGGAAAGCCTCACTAGCTGACTCCTATATGGACTGGTCTACAAGTGCCTGCCTTTTTCACTAATCTCCATGCCTTTCTTTTGCTTTCCCAGATGTTTGCAAACCTCATGGGTACCTCCACTGCCCCATCCCAAATAATCTCTTTTGAACTAACACAGACCTCTTTGAAAATTATTTTTCTCTTATGGCACCATCATAATCAAAACAAGAGGCAATTGATTGTTCCTTCATTCCTTGTTTGTTATGGATCCATAGAAACCCTGCAGCAAAAAAAGAACTGGTTGATTCAACTTCATAGAAACCAAGTAGCAATGCTTCTTTGTGCAACTCAAAACAACCAAAGAAAGAAAAAGTGAGTTTTGAAATTCTAAGGGATGGAGGGAGCCAAGTGGACAGAAATGTAAAAGGTGCCAGCTGTAAATGGAAGGATTAAATGGAAAATAAGCTTCTAGGATTGGGGATAATGCATTGGCTGAACAGATCATCCTTGGATCATTCACAAGTTTATAAAAAAACAAGAACCAGCAGTGAACATAGATTCCCAGCAGCTGAGAACAAAAAAGGCTGCCAGGACAGTAATCAGCTGCTGGAGATGGTAAGGACATGCCAGGTATCACAGCTAGTCATTGAACAGTATATTAGCAATTCTGAGAGTTGCTATCCAACACTGCTAAACTGCAGTACTATGCAGAGAAAAGCTATTGAGTGTGCATGCAAACAGACAAACACACAAAAATTGCAAATTTTCTTCACTTCTCCAAACTGCTGCATGATGTCAAAGCTGAGTTACTATTGAGCCATCTTGAATAAAAGTAAGTATTAAACATGTGAATTCTCCAAAGTGAATTAACACTTAGTTTGTATCTTTCTTGGGATAGCCCTCAGCCAAATACTATTCCATTGTATGAAATCACTTTTGAGGAATTGAGGTTGAAATGTTGAATGCCTTGTTCTCCTTTCCAGTCTATGGCTGAAACTTGACTTCAAACGAATTGTTTCAAATGGAGGAATGTTCTCTGTTACTTAAGGTTTGTAGTCATTCTAAGCTGATTCCATGTGTAGTTAAATGGGAGAATAATATGCTGGACAGTACAGGTGAAACTTGAAAAAGTAGAATATCATGCAAAAGTTCATTTATTTCAGTAATGCAACTTAAAAGGTGAACCTAGTATATGAGATAGACTCATTACATGCAAAGCAAGATAGTTCAAGCTGTGATTTGTCATAATTGTGATGATTATAGCTTACAGCTCATAAAAACCCAAATCCACAATCTCATAAAATTAGAATATTACATGCAATCAATAAAACAAGGATTGTACATAGAACAATATTGGACCTCTGAAAAGTATAAGCATGCATATGTACTCAGTACTTGGTTTGGGCCCCTTTTGCAGCAATTACTGCCTCAATGCAGTGTGGCATGGAAGCCTGTGGCACTGCTGAGGTGTTATAGAAGACCAGGATGCTTCAATAGCGGCCTTCAGCTCTTCTGCATTGTTAGGTCTCATGTCTCTCATCTTTCTCTTGGTCAGGTCAGGCGAGTTTGCTGGCCAATCAAGCACAATAATCCCACGGTCATTGAAGCAGGTTTTGATACTTTTGGCAGTGTGGGCAGGTGCCAAGTCCTGCTGGAAAATGAAGTCAGCATCCCCATAAAGTTCATCTGCGGAAGGAAGCATGAAGTGCTCCAAAATCTCCTGGTAGACGGCTGCATTGACCCTGGACTTGGACCAACACCAGCAGATGACATGGCTCCCCAAATCAACACAGACTGTGGAAACTTCACACTGGACTTCAAGCATCTTGCAGTGTGTGCTTCTCCATTCTTCCTCCAGTCTCTGGGTCCTTGGTTTCCAAATGAGATGCAAAAGTTGCTCTCATCAGAAAAGAGGACTTTGGACCACTGAGCAACAGACCAGTTCTGTTTTTCTTTAGCCCAGGTAAGACACTTCTGACGTTGTTTGTTGTTCAGGAGCAGCTTTACAAGAGGAATATGACATTTGAAGCCCATGTCCAGGATCTGTCTATGTGTGGTGGCTCTTGATGCACTGACTCCAGCCTCAGTCCACTCCTCGTGAAAGTCCCCAACACTTTTGAATGGCCTTTTCCTGACAATCCTCTCCAGGCTGTGGTCATCCCTGCTGCTTGTGCACCTTTTTCTTCCAGACTTTTCCCTTCCACATAACTTTCTATTAATGTGCTTTGATACAGCACTTTGGGAACATCCAACTTCTTTTGCAATTACCTTTTGAGGCTTTCCCTCCTTATGGAAGATGTCAATGATGGTTTTCTGCACAACTTTCAGGTCAGCAGTCTTTCGCATGATTGTGAACCAGACTGAGAGACCATTTAAAAGCTCTGGAACCCTTTGCAGGTGTTGTGGCTTAATTAGCTGATTAGAGGGGGATACTTTGAGCCTAGAATATTGAACCTTTTCACAATATTCTAATTTTCTGAGATTGTGGATTTGGGGTTTTCATCAGCTGTAAGCCATAATCATCTCAATTATAACAGATCACGGCTTGAACTATCTTGCTTTGCATGTAATGAGTCTATCTCATATATTAGGTTCACCTTTTAAGCTGCATTACTGAGATAAATGAACTTTTGCACAATATTCTAATTTTCCGAGTTTCACCTGTAGTAAAAGAAATAGTGCAAAATTGAGCGAAACAATGCGAAGAATCTATAGTTCATGGCCCAATTGTTAAAGTATTCATGCATTGTATGTTTTTAATATGAGAATTCACCCTTAGTTATGTACTTGATGACATATCTGAATCTGAATGTATAGCTTTAGTTGTATCTCCCATTGAAAATTATGAGGATGCATCAAGAAGTAAATTACCCTACTTGCCTTGATAAACCACCATCCCTCTCCCCTGCTAGCCTATAAAGGGTGGGGGGGATTTCTCAAGCCAATAGTTACTATTGGCTTGCCTGGGACTTCTTAATGTCAATTCCATTAAGTAGTTACTAAACATTTAACAAGGAAAGGCAGAAAAAGGTCACTTCAGGATCTTATTTGACCTTGAAAATGTGGGCTTTCAGAAAATACACTTTTTAAACTTCTTTTTGTAATGAAAAGCATGCATAAAACCATCGCTACTCATCAATATGCTGTATCCATCCTCATGTCCTAAAAACCTTCTCATATATTGTCATTCCAAGGATTGCCCATGTGGTTCCACCTCTGTCATCAAAAGCTATCACCAGAAATGTTATCTAAATTAGGCAATAACAGGTTCTAACAAGAATTCATTACATTAGTCCTTCAAATGGGGAAATATCAAAGTAATTCATCATCAGGAAGTACCAGTGTGCCTTCAACAAAAGCTGTATCATTTCAGTGAAGTCAAAAAATCATGTCGAGTCCCAGCTATACCAGTAAGAATGAGCTTCTCAAACTTTTTTTTTTAAACAAATTTTATTGATTTTTTAAAGACAAGCAAAACATAGGACATAAAGGCATAAAACCTTCTTTCTAAAAATTACTTATAAGTTTTAACAAGGCAAATAAAACATTATTTTTTAAGGCATAGTTCCAGATTATCGCATTTCCATTTAAGCACATATATATCTTTTCCAAATTTCTCATTATTTCTCCCTTCACTTTTATTCAATTATATTTCTTTCTATCAAGGTTTTATTAATTCTCAATCAAATATAAACATTTATACAGCATAGTTCCAAATTATCACATTTCCATTTAAACATCTATATATCTTTTTCCAAATTTCTCATTGTTTCTCCCTTCACTTTTATTCAATTATATTTCTTTCTATCAAGGTTTTATTAATTCTCAGTCAAACATAAACACACAAAATACAAAACATAAAACAAGACATAAAAACATAAAAACTCCTTGATTATCATTTGTACATGTCTTTTCCAAATTTCTCATTATTTCTCCCTTTAGTTTTATTCCTCCAAGGTTTTATTAATTCTCAATCAAACATAGCTAACCAAAACACAAAACATAAAACTTCTTTTGAAAAGTGGCTTAGCCCCGGGTTACATCTTTTTTTACAGATCTAAATCAAATTCATGCTCTCCTTGTATACCATTCTTATCTTATTTACCATTCTATATTTTCTATATAACTTCTCCCTTCTTTTCACTTTTTTAATTATATTTTGTTTATTTCATCTTATTTTAAAATCATTATACTTGTATCTTTTGTCCGTTCTTTTCCAATTATCTATTTATCACTTCTCTTTAACAGAAAATTTCCCCTGTAATCACTTTTAAAGTGTAACGCCTTTCTATCTTTGCCCTAAATTAACACTTAAAATAATACATAATTTCCATTCTGATTCTGCTTAGTACATTCTACATGTTGCATTTTAAAATAAAGAAGTAATAAATTTATAATATAGTTAAATATATAATTCCCATTCTAATTCTAATTCTACTTAATACATTATTTTAAAATAAGAAAATGAAATAGTAAATTTATAATAACATTAAGACAATAACAAATTAAACTATAACTAAACATTAATCATTTTACACATTCTCTTTGATATTTTATTGAATATTGAGATCTATCATTATTAAACATTTTAATATTTTGTTAAATCTTATAATATTCCAATGGACTATTTCAAATGCAAATACTACAATACTATCTTATGTACTCTTGCAGAATCTTTCTTTAATTATATTCTATCCTTTATCTCTGAAAAAGAGCTGCTTTTTTACATCTTGTTTCAGACCTTTGTGGCTTTTTTTCCCTTTTCCCTCCCTCCCTTCTCCAATCTGGTCTTTTTGCCCCCCCTCCTAACCTCCACCTTTTAAACTTCCCTTCTCTGTTGTATTTCTCTTTTCTGTTGCTTTCTAACATTGTACCTTTTTTTCACCTTATTTTTCTTTTTCTTGGTTGTTTTATTAAATCTTAAATTCTCATTTTTCCTTCCTCTCTTCCTATTTTCTTTCTTAATTGAACTTTTTTGTCCATTAAAAATGGCTTCTTCTTCTTCTTCTTCTTCTTCTTCTTCTTCTTCTTCTTCTTCTTCTTCTTCTTCTTCTTCTTCTTCTTCTTCTTCTTCTTCTTCTTCTTCTTCTCCTTCTCCTTCTCCTTCTCCTTCTCCTTCTCCTTCTCCTTCTCCTTCTTCCTCATGTATTTGCTGATATGTAGAAATTGCCATTTCTAAAAAGTGGAAGACAGCTCCCAAAGAATCCTTGCCTTCTTGTTCTCTTTCCTTTAATTTTTCATATTCCATTTTTAATTCATCCACAGATAGTGCCATTGTAAATTTTTAAGAACAACCCAAATGTTTTTAATCTTAAAGTAATTTCCAAGTGTCAAAGTTATCAAACAATCCAAACAAACACAAAATATTTCCTCTTCTTCTCTTTGCAGTTTTTCTCCTGGGGCAAAATCCCAAAATATATTTTAAAGCCATATTACAGTTAGTTGCTGGTCTTATAATCTTCAAGGCATCTCCTCCAACAAATTTTTAAAGATTTTTTTAGTCCTCTCCTTCCCACTTATAACAAAGAGCTTATTTTACCTTAAAGAAGCAGATTTTTCAGTGCTCATTTGCTTTCTCTGTAAGGAAGGGGAGTGAACTTTCCTTTCAGCACTTTCGCCCCTTTAATAACTTCTTTTGGAAACAAATGTATCAGTCCAAAAGTCAGGTTTCCAGGGTGTTTAAAAGTATCTTAATGTCCTGGTTCAGCCAAGAAAACTTTCTCCTTCTGATTCTTCCTCCTGCACAAATCTTATCTGGTTGAAGATTCTTTTGTGGCTGCCATTTCTGACAGCCGCTCCACTGCCTCAGGAAAAAGGAGTCTAGCCAGCTGGGGAAAGGGGTTGCGATGTCCCCAGACCCCTGCCCGGATCTCCTCTATCTTCC